>NW_020799097.1:61968120-62033889 GCF_003259725.1 Athene cunicularia | reverse complement strand
GTGTATAAGAGACAGCATCACCTCCGCCACTTAAGCGCCGTCGGGTGCTTCGGCGAGGCAGTGCGGTGCTTGGTAGCCGGTGGTATCGCACGCTCGTTAGTTATCTCCCGCCTCGCTCTTAAAATGACCGTGAAAGCAGCCGAGGCGTCTGGTCCTACCTTGACCTACTCGAAGATGAGGGGGATGGTGGCCATCCTCATCGGTGAGCGGCGGGGGGCTGCTTCGGGGATGCTCGGTGGGGCTGTGATTTTTCTGCCAGGCTGGCTTAACGATTTTATTTTTCCTTTCCCTGTCCTTTTATAGCTTTCATGAAACAGAGGAGAATGGGACTAAACGACTTCATTCAGAAGATTGCCACCAACTCCTATGCATGCAAGCAGTAAGTATCAGAAATTTTGGCCGGATTTTTGTCACAAATATCGCTCCGTATTGCGAGGTCTAGTTAAAAAAAAAAAAAAGTTTGTTTACTGTAATGCCTCTGGCATGACTACTACGCAAGAGTTAATTGATCCTCTTGAGGTATTAATCACTGAAACAATCTTCATGAGCTTGGTTTGGGAGAAATAACGTTGGATGGGATTTCTGGTAACCCGTTCCTATTTTGAACTATACTTAGAATATAAATACATTTCTTTATATGACGGAATTTACTTTCTCTAGATTAATTTTACCCCCTAAATCGAATAGATTGTTTCAATGGTCTTCTGTAATAGCCCAAACCAAAACTCATCTTTCGCGATACGTGCTTGCCCTCTGGTGGAAAGATCTGCTGATGTGTCTGCAATGCTCTTACCCTTACAGCCCTGAAGTTCAGTCTATCTTGAAAATCTCCCAGCCTCAAGAGCCTGAACTTATGAATGCTAATCCTTCTCCTCCGGTAAGTAGATTTTACTCAGTGAAGCATTTTTAGAACATCAAATCAGCCAGTAATAGAAGTATAGCAAAATTAGCATCATGAGTGTTACTTTAGTTCAGGTCATAGCACACTGATGTAACTGGGAAAAAAAGAGTAATTGAGTTAGACTGAAAGCTCTTATCTTTCCGCCATGGAGAAGAAATTTTAAAACAGCTTTATTAGTTCTTACTTCATCATGGAATGTGGCTAAGAGCTCAGCAAGAACTTTTAAGTAAGCTATGGCTGTTACGTTCTTTTTAGGCAGTACCTAATAAGATAATTAAGATATTTGGTGGAGGTCAGTGTTAAATTTTTAGTGGTAATAAGAGTGCTGATCTTCATTTTCAAGGTCACTTTATGTTTGTGAAAAAGATACATTGTTGAGACTCACTACCAAACTGTTTCAGTAAATGTGGTTTCTGTTTATTTTTCTAGCCCAGTCCTTCACAACAGATCAACCTTGGTCCATCATCCAACCCACATGCCAAACCATCAGACTTTCATTTCTTAAAAGTGATTGGAAAAGGCAGTTTTGGGAAGGTAAACTTAACCTTTTTTTTTTTTTTTTTTGGTAGTAATTTATTTGCTTTTCAGCTCTCCTATGTAATGCCTGAGGGTCGGGTTTGTACTGGTTTTAGTAAATGGTGGTCATTTAAACCTGACCTGAGGATGTCCTGCTTTCCAGTGCCTGGCTCCCTGCATAGCTGTGGGGAGAGGGAGAAGGAAGCTGCATTTGAAAGAGTCATAACAGAGCCAGGGAGTGCAGTGCACTGGTGCTTTGGAATAATACATGCTTTGCTTTTGGAAGGGAAAGAAATCAGATGTAGAAACTTTGGGCTAGATTAATCTGCCTGAGCGGTTACTGTTAGGCATTTCCAGCAAAGGGTTTGCACATTGAACCAGAGGGATGTAACAGTGCCCAGCAGTTAACGGAAAGGCTTGCTTCCAGTTAAGTTTACAAGTTGTTCTGTATTTCAGTATTGCTCAGTTCTGGGATTTTTATGCTCTTTCAGGTTCTCCTTGCACGGCATAAGGCAGAAGAGCAGTTCTATGCTGTTAAAGTCCTGCAGAAAAAAGCAATCCTGAAGAAGAAGGAGGTAAGATGCTTCTTCATGATGCCATTGCAATGTCCATCAAACAAATTTTTACTGCTATTCCTAAGCAAGTGTACTAAGCATTGATGTTTTCTTATGTTTTCAGGAGAAGCACATTATGTCAGAGCGCAATGTCCTGCTGAAAAATGTGAAACACCCCTTCCTGGTCGGGCTTCACTTTTCCTTCCAAACTGCAGACAAATTGTATTTTGTCCTAGACTACATCAATGGTGGAGAGGTAAGCAGTAAGAAAATGAAATAGTATTTCCTATCATGTGCATGGTGGTAGGGTAGACTTTTTCACCCTTCCTTTTAAATATAAAAGAGTTACAAGGGGAAGAGTTGTGGGGGAAAAGTTACTAGATTGAATGTTTCCAGCCTGCCAAGTTTTGAACTACCAAAGGATCGTTAGGCCATTTCCTCCTATTGTTCTCCCTAGCTATATATATTGAGTCTAATTAAGTGCATTGTTAGCAGGCTTTGGCGCCGTTTATACAACTTTGTTCTCTCTGTCTCCTGTAGTTGTTCTACCATCTCCAGAGAGAGCGTTGCTTCCTGGAGCCGAGAGCCCGATTTTACGCTGCTGAAATTGCCAGTGCACTGGGCTACCTGCACTCCCTGAATATTGTTTATCGGTAAGCAACCTTGTTCAGTTTGTTGGACTGAAAAAGCGGGCGCTTTGTTGAATGCGCATTGAAAAGTTGGTCTCAGTATGAGCTCAGAATTGCTTTTAATATTTTTCATGACTTTGTGAGGTTTTGTAAACAATGGCACATAAAATATTCTCACCATAGCTCCTCTAACAAACATTTGTCTTATTTCATCTCTTCCTACAGCGACTTGAAGCCTGAGAATATCCTGCTTGATTCGCAGGGGCACATTGTCTTGACTGACTTTGGACTCTGCAAAGAAAACATCGAGCACAATGGCACGACCTCCACCTTCTGCGGCACACCGGAGGTACGGCCACCCGCAGAGTGGCAGCAAGTGCTGTCCTCGTCAGTGAAAACTGACATCTCCCATGTATGTTTATGACTGATTAGATAAGCAGGGGTATTACGGGTCTTATAATATCAGGCTGCCAGTGAGGACATGTAGGACACGTAGAGCTTGTTGAGCAGGAGAGCATAGCTCTCAAGCCATCTCCCTGTTTTTGAAGAGCTTGTAGCTTTCTGGTAACTTATATATTGCTGGGATTCAGTAATCTGCCTTCATTCAAGAATGGGGAGGCTTTCCTAATTACAAGGGTCTTTTTGGCTAATGCAGCTCTCGTCCTTCTCTTACAGTATCTTGCACCTGAAGTTCTTCATAAGCAGCCCTATGACCGGACTGTGGACTGGTGGTGCCTTGGAGCAGTCCTGTATGAGATGCTTTATGGCCTGGTAAGCAACAAATCCTTCGTGACAAAACGAACTAGCTTACTTGTCCTTTCCCTGCAAGAAACCCTGTGCCCACCTCTCAGCCTCACTAACCTGTGTTTCTCCCATTTCCCCAGCCACCCTTCTACAGCAGGAACACAGCAGAAATGTACGACAACATCTTGAACAAACCCTTGCAGCTGAAGCCAAATATTACCAACTCAGCTAGACATCTCCTGGAAGGCCTCTTGCAGAAGGATAGGACAAAGAGGCTTGGTGCCAAGGAGGACTTTGTAAGTGCAAACTGCCACTGCCTGTAGGCAGCATAGGAGGATGACTAGGCCATGCTGCTTATATTAGCTTGGGTCTGAATGAATCTATTTTTCTCTGTAACAGATGGAGATTAAGAATCACATCTTCTTCTCCCCAATTAACTGGGATGATCTCATTAATAAGAAGATTACACCCCCTTTTAACCCAAATGTGGTATGTATAACTTCTAATTATAGAATGTATGGAGAGTGTCTTTTACCCCCTTGTCTTTGTGGGCTGCCCAGGAATTGGAGGGGAGCTAGCCAGATTGATGTGTTTGGGGAACACAGCTTTTACTTCCCCTGTGACTGGCCAGACAAGGTTAAAAATAAGCGGTAGCTGACTTTCTGCTGATGGGACAATCTAAGTTTAGCTGGGATTTTTGGCCTCTCACATGGTACATTTGCATGGCTATTTTAAAATAATCCCCTTTTTACCAAAGGGGAAGGTAAGGTGTAGAAAGCAAGTAGCTTCCCAAGGGCAGAGTTACATTTGGCTCGTCAGATACTAACATCTGAAGAGAGGGATCTCGTTGTGGAGGTTGTTCTCTTTCACTTTCCGAGCATTTTCTAAACTGATAACTAGCTCTGAGATCAAAATCCTCCCCTGTGAACTGCTTCATGGCAGTGTGGCATGTTTGTATTTGGCTTCTGCATGAGCTTAGTTGTTGGTTTTAGTGAGACAGTATGCAGGATACAAAAAAACCCCCCCAAAACTAAAACTGTTAAGGCTGTTAAACAGTGGGCCTGAGGTAGTAACACTGAGTGTCTGCATAAGGGTGCTTGTCCCTCTTTTGAATTGAACTACGTTTGGGTCTAAGTGTTGCATCTTTCCTTTTCTGCCCTTTGCGTAGAGTGGCCCCAGTGACCTGCGACACTTCGATCCGGAGTTTACAGATGAGCCAGTCCCCAACTCCATCGGCCAGTCCCCAGACAGCATCCTCATCACTGCCAGCGTCAAAGAAGCTGCTGAGGCTTTTTTGGGCTTCTCCTATGCCCCACCCGTGGACTCTTTCTTGTGAACATTTTTCTTTCTTTCTTTTTTAATAATAATAACAACTATTATTTTTATTTTTGTTTGGCCTTCTGGTGGAACTGCCAGTTGACCAGTCATCTTGAAACAGAATTTGCACATTTCCACCATGGCAGCTTTGCAGCCTTAATTTTAACTACACTGTTTGCTGGAAGCTTTTTTGAAGAGCACATCACTCTCTAAATGAGCTTTACAGGCTTTTCATTTCCATTTGTTCTTCCCCCAAAGTGGTGCTGTCTCCTTGGGAAAGCAAAACAAGAGTGACTGCTGCCATAGACTGCTACGACAGATCGTAGGAGTAAGAACAAGCTGTTTTGAAATCGTGCTACGAAAAGCCTTGCCTGAAGATCTATTGTGAACGTGATAAGGATTTTATGAAATGTGCCTTTTTCTGATGAGATCTTGTGAGCTCCAAAGCTTTCCCTGTTGCAGAGTGTGTTTCTCAGTTCATTTATTGTGGGTTTACTATGTGAACAAATGGTATGCGTGTGGTCTGCGTACTACAGATGGACTTAGTTTAAAGCATCAGTGTGACACTTGCAGGATACCACAATGTGGGGCATTGTTTGTTTCTTCCATATTTGGAAGATAAATTAAGTGTAATTTTGAAATTTCTTTTGTAAATCTATACAGTCAACTAAAATTACTGAAATGGGCTCACAATTACTTGTATCCAAATGCTTGAAGAAAGCATTGCTGCTATGAAAAAAGATTTCTATTTTTAGAAAGGGTTTTTATGGACCAAAATGCCCCAGCTGCAGTCAGTCAAAGCTGTTGGTTTTTCTTTTTTTCTTTTTTTTTTTTTTTAGTTTAAAAGATGTCATCTGTAAAATGGGCATTATTTATGGTTTTGGGGTTTGGGGGTTTTTCATTCCTGATTGTATGTATTGTAAAAAAGATCTGTACATTCAGTTGTAACTCTAGATGTATATTTAAACTTACAGACTTACTTGTAATGTATACCATCATTGTAATGTAATATAATTAACATGGTTATATGTATCATATTTTTTTGTGACCAAACCCATTGGTTTGCAGTAAAATCCTGAAAAATACTTCTATAAACTGTCATTTTTTATTTTAAAGCAAAGGTCTTTTTGAAATATTTTAGCAAGACTTAAAAATAAGTGAGAACAAATCTGAGCAGCCACTCAGCTAAAATACCTGTGTAATTTAGCTTTGGTGTGTGATGGTTATTCTGTCAAACACCCATAGAAGTTTTATCGTGGATACACCTTGGCAAAATACTTGGTCTTCCAACCGTGGGTGTTCAAGTGGGTGCATATCGGTGTGGGTGCTCTGACGTGGCACAAATGTCAGCACTCAAAATGTTAGCTCTAGCAGAGTGAAGGTACTGCTCTCTGGTGTGAACAAAGCGTAACTACACTTGAAGAATTAAGTTCTTGGGTCAATTGCATAACTTGAGCTGCTTTAGCACAGTGCAGCAGGCATATGCTAAAAGCAGACTGTTGTAAGGCTGATGCGAGTTCCCTAGGCAGGAGCCCATCCTGGAGCATCACACACAGCTTCTGTGATGGGAGGCAGCGTAGTGCACCTGAGTTTTCCAGTGTGCCAGAATCTATCAGGGAGGCGGTTTCACCAGGTGATCATATGCTTACTCAGATGGGGTAAAACTGACTATTCATCCAAAATAGAGCTGTTAAATACAGGATTTTATTACTGGGTACTGCTGGGTGGCCTGCAAGAGGGCCTTTCAGCCAAGAATTAAGGTAACTACTTCTGGGGTGCTCCCATTCAATTTCTTCTGCACAGTGATGGATGGCTTCCTTCTACAAGGGACTGGGCATCTGTGCCTTATTTACAGCTCCCATTATCTACTGGTTACTGCAGCTGATAGTCTTAGCAATTCGGAGAATCAAAATGAGCAGTTGCTGAGAAAAACCTAGGCAGAGGCAACTGTGCTCAGGCCACTGCGATAACAGCAGTGTAACCAAAGTTCTGTTAGGGGTGATATTTCTGATCATTATATTTCCGAGATAAAAGCAGGCAGTAACTCTGTTGGATGTAGGAACAAAAAAACCTGTATGGCTTGAGCTATAAACTGTGTCTGGGAGACCACACTCAGAGCTGAAAATGCTAATTTATAGCAGCCAAGAAACCCCTCTCAGGTCATGTTAGTATATGAAAGAGATGCAGCCACTTTCCTCTCAAACAATCCCAAATTCATGCATTCAGTAACTCTTCAAATAGTGTACTGACAGGCCTTGCAAAGTCTTCCAATGCTATAATGTGCCTGAAACATCTTTTATGTTGATGACTTGCTAGAGATGTTAAAATATATAGTGCTAATTTGTTCCTATAGAAAATGAAACTGCACTTCCTAAGTGACAAAGTTTTGTGATGCACGTTATCTTTGCCTCACATTTCTCAGGCGTTAGAAAGGTGCTACTTGCAGATATGCCAGCAGAGAACTGCAGCCCTAGCGTAACAAAATATTAAATACTAGCTATCGTTTTTCAAGGAAAAAAAAAAAACACTGAAGTAATTAATAATGAAGAAGAATGGAACTTCAGTAACTCAGAGGTGTACCTTGGGTGCCTTTCATCTTTTCCAAGATGTAAGGTATTATTTTAATGGGTTACTTTAAAATACAATGTCTGTTTGTAATTTTAACTGTTGTACTGTGCGTAGGCTCATTATGCAACTGCTGCTTTGTACAAAAGTTTGCAATTGCTAGCAGTGAATATTCAACACATGCTGCCTCAATTTTTTAGTGTAGAAAAGGTGAAAAATTTGTCCATGTTTTTAATCTCCCTGAATCTGATGTATTACAGTCATGCCTGAAGGGAGGGAGTCTATGGCAGGCGGCTGTTTTTGAGATTTGGTTATTTTGTTTGTTTTACAGAATTTCCTGTCTTTAAGGTCTATATTCCCTTTAGAGAAAAGTCTCTGGAATGAGAAGCAAAGGGCTAGGACTCTTGAAATCCCAGCTGACAAAGGTGTTACTTGTTATTTTGACTAAGAGCTGAATCTGTGGTTTAATTTAACTCATTTGCAAAATGGAAGTAATAATCCAAATTTTCTGCCAGTGGCAGAGTAGCTTTACTTAACAGACTCAATGAACCTTAAACCAAATATTATACGGTATTTTGTATGGTGAGCATGCCTGGGGTCTCATAAACCCATTGGATGGAGTGTATTGATGATACACACATAAACTTTTAAATACATAAATTCAGACATTTCACACGGTTTAGTCTGTATTCCTTATCTCTGTGTACCATAAGCCATGTACTGTTTCATGGGCCTTAAGAAGATAAGTGAAGCTTCTTAGTGATGGTATTTTTCTTGTTCTCCCTCTATGCTCAACAGGCAGTTACTTCTGGAGGGCAGTCTGGATCTCACACAAGTTAAGCAGGAGATACCTGTTTCTCCCCAAAAAGGTTTTTCAGAAAGTAGTCTATGCCCATCTTCTGTACACTTCTCATAAAAAGCCTGTAAAATTAATTAAGAAAACCAAGACTCTTGTACAACCTTGTACTTCCATTGAAACATTTCTACAGACAGCTGAAAAAAAAATGAGGGATATTGCTCAGAAAGAGCTTAGAGTGGTGGTCCTAATTGGGCATCTTACATGGGGCACCTAAACTTAGGGTAAATGAATCCTGGCCCATCTGTACTCTTTTAAGAAGTGAAAAGAAACATTCCACAACATTACTGTCCTATTTAACTGCAGTACTAGCTCTACAGATGTTTATGTGATACCATGTGGCTATAGTTACCCCAGCAGAGCTAGTAAAATGGTTTATAGTAAAGATGGTTTTGGGTACTCCCCACATTTACAGTTTGTGCCATCAAGACCAACATATAAAGACTGGGATAAAATTTTCCATGCTGGCTGAAACTCTCTATGGAAAGTTTCCACAAAAATGCTTCCAAAACTACTTTACAAAAAAATGAGAGTTAAAAAAAAAAAAAAAAGGTTAAGGTTTGCTATTTGGAAAACAAAACTTCCAACAATTAATACAGATATGTACAGCATTTATGTTTTGAATCAGAGACAAGTTGGCCAGCAGATTGCTTTAGTGTCAGGTAAGGCTCTAAATGAAAATTCTATTCTTTGAGAGATGAAATTCAGTAGTTTGTGGATTTCAAGTACAGGTACAGGCACTACAGCAGTGGTATATAATCACTACACATTTCTGTTTGGCCACCTGCATTTGTGTGAAGTGCGTTTTCCACCTCTGGATGTTTGCAAGCCCCAGAGAAAGCAAGGGTCTGTTGTTTAGTCAGGAGTTTCCTCCTGCTCCATCTGTTGGGGCAAAAGAAAAGAAAAAAAAAAAGAGTGGAGGCCTCTGTGTGTGGGGACAGGGCAGGTAATGCCTGGAGAGCCCGACAGTGAGCGTCCCTTCTGCTGTGCTGCCGAAGGGCCTTTGCCCTGATGTCAGCCATGGGGTCAACATCCCCGCACGGCTGATCTCTGCTTTTTGGACATGGTACTACTGCCCCAGCACAGTGGTGGAAGAACCGTCCGGACCTGGGCAGGGACCCCCGACCCCTTAAGCTGTTTGACCACCAGTGCCCGTATTTGGCCGCAGGAGACCTGCAGAGGACAGCTGCCTGCAGCTGCCTGGTGCCAGGGGGATACTCCCACTGGGCCACCCCAGTCAGCACCCCACTGTATCATGTCCCACTCCGACAAGGCAGACAAGTGACTTGGATCTGTAAATCCCCAATGGAGTGGACAATGTTGAGACAAGTCTCAAAGTCCAGACATTTATTAACTTCCCACAATGTATTAAATTGGATACACAATAATTGGCTACGTATATAACCAGTTATGGCAAGCAAAATAGGATGCCTTTTGTTACTTGATGGTTGTGAGGGAGAAGGGGAAAAAGAAAAGGAGAGAGATGGAGATTATAGAGGTCACTGGTCCAGGTTCCTGCGTTAGGCCCATTCGAGTTCATCAGGGATGCATCTGTCTTTTTCACTACTTCATGTCTTTTTCTTTCTCTTTCACACACACACCCCCCCACCCCCATTTATACACACTTTCCTTGGGTCCATCCCCTAGGTCGACCAACATATCCCCTGTATGGGGAGGGGTAAGGCGCTTCATGGGATGATGTAATTAGCATGATCATGTTAACCTTTATTACCATATTCATGGGTGGCAACTTTAATATGCATTTCACAGATAATGAAGCAAAGGCCATTCACCGGACAGATGGACCTTGACACTTTACAAGATGCACCAGACAGAACCGTCCTGCGTGCACAGGCTCCCTCCTCCAGCCCACCCTGTGCCATCCCGGCAGCCCCATCAGCTCCCAGCTCCGCACGATCCACCCCATGACTTTCGCCACTTGCGAGTGTTTAAGACATACCTCGGCACGGAGGGCCTCCGGTGCCCCCACCCCTTTTCTCTCTCGGGCTGTTTTTTCTCGCAGGCCCGTGTCCCTCGGGCCCTGTTTCGGGGACACAGAACCCGTCTCTCACAGGGTGTGCGCCCGGACCGAGGGTGACACCCGGCGGCCACCGCCGCGCAGCGCTCACCCGCCGCCGGCGGGGAGACTCGCAAATACGAGGGTGTGAGAGTTCGTGCATCCTTCTACACCCGGCTTAACAATGGGTTTAAGCTGTTGTTAAGTGAGGGGCAGGAACGATCTCACAGCTGCAGTTCCTCTCCCACACAGGCGTCACCTGCCGGCGTCTCCCTGAAGCTGTGCAGACCTTAATCACCCCGACAAACCCTCCCTTCTGCCAGGTGCAGTCTCCTCCGCTGGATCCCCCCGCCCTTGAGATGCACGCAGCTGACACAAGTTTCTTCCACATTATTTTTTTGGTGCATAGATTGTTGACTGCTACAAAAAAACAGTGTTTACTTGCTGCCTCCCTCCCTGTCCTCTAGCAGGTAGGATAAGAAGCACCAGATGAGCAGCAACAGGCACGAACAGCATTGCGCCATGTCCATGGGCTCCTTCACTAGTTCCTTACTTGGGAATATTGTGCTGTTTAGGAAATGTTCCACAGCCTTGGCCTGTTGATTCGGTAAGGGTCTGATCACTAATGAGCAATTCCCACTTTGCGGGAGGATGTGAGGGACTCTGTGTGTGAATGGTCTCTCATATGTTGATGAAGAGAAGATATCCCACAGTTTAGGCCATCTCTTCTGAATGTAACGTATGAGGCACACAAATAACTGTTTTATAGGATAAGGCCTAAGCCTTCTTAGATTATCCTTTTTCAGTACTCATAAACAACCTTCCTTTTGCACTTTAGAGTCTACACTTACAAGTGTTCTCTGGTGGCTTGATACTGAGATTTTCTGTACTGGTATAGAAAAAAGCTATACCTTTGCTTTTGTAGAGGTGTAATCTTCATTATAGTATAGTGAAGAGTGGGATGGAGATCTAGTACAGAGTCCTGTATGGCTTTAAAAATATATTGTAGGTCAGTCACCATTTTTGCTCTTCCCAGGGAAATCAACTCAATAGTTCAGATAAATGCACACACTACTCTGAAGATAGCTGCGTGGCTAATGTCTCCTTAAGTACAAAGTATATACCATACAGAGAAGTCTCCTACTGAGAACTATGCCGTTATCAGTTCAGTTATATATACTAAAACCAGTCTTTGTATGGTTTTGCACAGAAGTAATATATGCCATACAACTGCAGTTAATGACTGACCTTGCTGAGGCACGCTGAAGCAGGAAATAGAGATGCTATGTGGGTATACAGCTTTTCCAAAGGGACAAAAGAATCCATTTGCTTTTTTGAAGGATGACCACACAAGCAGCTATGGGACGTGCTTTATTGTCTAATGGTAAAGAAGGTCTAAGCCAGATTTGTGACAGAAGTTTCTCTGTGCTCCAGGATCCCCAACCTCCTAATTGGGACCGCATGTGTAGCCCTGGCTAGATGCCATCCTTTAGCTCAAGAAACAGAGGTTGGTGGCATGGGTGAAGCAATTCCAGCCATCAGGTTGGTTAGAAGTTACAATTTACTGATGTATTTGCAAAGATAAATGTGCAGACTTGGACTAAACCTTGTAAGAACCATTTCTTCTTAATAAGTGATTATCCGAGTATTATTTTATTCAACCCTGAATATGGAATATCATCTCACTGAGGTACCTTGAGCCACACTTCAGTAAACAGATTATGGCTAAGTTAATTAAATCATATTGCATTATAAAGATGAGTCAGACCTGAGCCAGCCACCTGGTCTCCCTTTATACTGACTTTACAGTTTACAGAGAGAAACAGGTACCCAGGGAGAGCAACTGATCTCATCTTTCAGAGATGGTGGGCCCTCTGGAGGTGATGGCTTCTTTCCATTGCCTATAAATGGAGTTTTCACTGACTAGTAAACGCAATCGGTTAAGAGATTCACCCTCCTGTGTGATCAGTCAGCATGTGCATATTTTGCTCAACATGGATGTATATTTAGCAGATCACATTATAGGCACAAGGGATTGCTATCAAAAGGATGTAGAATTAACTGGAAGTCATGCAGCTCACTAGGGAGTTGAAGTATTTTACCTTTGCAGATTCTGATAAGCTGTGAAAGCAATTAAAAACATTTAGCAAAGAAAAACTGTGTTTGTTTAAAACATCACTGCAAGCCAGTAGAAGGCTTATCAGATGTGATGATTAAAATACTTTCAAAGCATGGATTTTTAAATTATGGTTTACAGATGACTAGTGATATACGTCTCCTTATCTTAGAGTCACTAAAAAGAAATATTTCAGCAACTGAGAACAAGGAGAGCAGAACAAGCAGTCTATAAAATGAAAAGTGCTGGAGAACAAGAAATATGAAAAGAAAAAAAAAACACCCAAACCCTTTGTTTTATTGTTTCTAAAGCACCTATCACTTTGCCTATCTGGCCTGAACTATACATGATATATTAACAACTATTAACATGACATTGCATCTCTTGGCATGTTGCCATCATGCAAAATATTGTGACAGGTAATGGCAAAGAGCTGCAAATAGATAAGATACTGGGACACTCCATTAGAAAATAATTTCCAGAAGAGTAGTTCTTGTGTGAAACAGTGCCAAAATCTACAAAGTCGTACTAAATCACATAAACCTGTAAAACATTTTTTCATACAACATGAGAGTATTGTTAGCAGAGCCATTCAGCTAGCATGAATCAAAGCATTTGATGAGGGCCTGTAACAACTGGATCAAAAATAATTTGCCAATGGTTCATATTAAATACCATGGTCAGTCACTCTGAGCCAGATCATAGAGCCTTCTAATACACAACACAGACTATATTCACTCCAGTTCTTCCTTTGGCTTCAGTGGGACTATTTACATGAATAAAAGTTAACCCCGGTGAGTTCCTGCCCTACCACTGCGTGTACTCTAGCTCTTGCTGATGCATTCAGATGAGCATTTTTTCATGCAATTTACTGTTTTCCTTCACTCTACGCCAACTATGCAATTCTGTTGCAACAGACAGGCCAGACATACGATGTCTACTGGTTTCCATGTCACCTTGGTTGGAGCAGCCTGGTAAGAAAGACAGTGACAGAGCTTGTGAGTTCCTTGCCTGGATGGACCATTGCCCATCAGCTGAGGTACCCTCTGTCCCTGTTGGAGGGTGCAAAGTACGACTGACAAGGTTAAACTACCTAAGGACTGTTTTATTCCACAGCTGGATTAGGCCAACAGTCACAGACCACTGAGCCAAAATAGCAGTTCATTTAACCAAAACATGAGGGTTCCATAACCCACCTCCTTTCTGTCCTGCGCTGGGACTGGCACAGAATAAGGGTCCTGCACAGGAGTGGGGATGGGAAGCTGTGAGGGGGAGCAGGACCCCACCATTTTGGCAAAAGTGAGACTTAAATTTGGTTCAGTACTCTAATGAACATGTCAGAGCCCCCGATGGTCACTCGGACTATGGAAAATCAATTCCTTTGAGTTGTGTGATTGTGACTGGAGGCTATAGGTGGTGATACGAGGCTGAAGGTGGGTTGTTAGCTGTGGGCAACAGGACCTTCATTGTTGTTTTGCCTGTATATAACCCCATGTATTAAGGCCCAGGGCTATGGACCACAACAGCAAGATTCCAGCATGAATTTGTGATGTTCATGAACTGTGCGATATTTTTAAAAGCTTCCTATGTTTGGACTGTAGTGTTCACACGAAGACTCCAAGAGAAGCAGTGTCATCTTCCAGATAAGCATAAATTGAATCCAGGTAATCTCTTTAAGTGTGTTCGTGCACCTGGGTTTTTCTTCTTCCCATTATGTAGTCAGGTCTCCAGTCACTTTGGAAATCCAGGAGTGCTCAACTTAAGTCTCTGAATGCAGTTCATGCAATTTAACTTGATAAATTTGGTAAATATAATTTGCTAAAATTATTTTGGAAAGATCACTGATTGTGAAGTAATAAAAAATAGAGTGAACTTGATTCTAACCTCTCTATCGGTTTGGTTCTGGCACAGCAAGATTGACTGTACTGGAATTAGTCTGAGCTGTTGCTGTGCAATTAAAAAAAATAGTCCCACAACTGTTTTAAAATTACAAGCAGGTTTTTATAGTGAGAATAATTTTTTACAGTATATCCTTACATTTTTCTGCTGGGGACAGTTTTGTAAGACAGTTCCAAATGAGACAAATCCCAAATATCTATGAAATGTGAGGAATTGCAAACAGGTTGTTTGCATCTATCCTCTGGCATTTTACAGGTGCTCATGAACCAAGCATAGATATTTTTCCCATGTGTAGCCAAGTATATGGTCTCTATCCAGTGCTTCCATTTCAGCTAAGCTCTTTCATCTATTGCAGCAAATACACCCCTATATTTATCATGTCATCCTGTAAGTTCTCTTAAAGCAAAAAACCTAAAAATGCTTCATGGGTTCCAGAATTGCCTTTCTGAAGAGACCTTTGAAAAATAGAGATCAATACTCTTCCCTGGATGAGAATTCAAGAACTCAATTTTCAGTGCTCTTGTACTCCTGGCATGGTGCTAATTGCTGATGGATGACACTTAGGTGTACTGTATTAGTCATACAGGCACATGCAGTACCAAA
The DNA here is from genome assembly GCF_003259725.1 of Athene cunicularia. Lineage (NCBI taxonomy): Eukaryota > Metazoa > Chordata > Aves > Strigiformes > Strigidae > Athene > Athene cunicularia. Next base: position 62,019,172 of record NW_020799097.1, on the reverse strand, counting down.
ACCATTGCACATGAAGCTAAAATACACATTGCTTATAGTTTAAAATCCAGCAGCTATCTATGTAACCATCTATTAAAAATTACATTATAAAAATAAGATCTGTTATATCTCTCTATCCATCACTGAGTAGCAAATTGTAATTGCAATTTGATTTCACAAAGATGACAGCTGAAAACCCATCACCCCAGTTGCCCGTGACCCTCTCTATTTGTCTGCCCTTCGTCACAGCCCTGTCTCTGTGTCCCTGTCAGATTCAGACAAGGGTATTTTCTCTGCAACCAGGAAATCTTACATCATTTCTTTTCCCACCACAGACAGTACCTTAGTTTCCCATATAAGGCACTAAAGTGCACCTTTGACAGCTTTCTGAGTCTTTTGATTCAAGTTCTACCCTGGTCATGGCATAGCAAGCCCCAACAGTCTGACCCATTTTTTTTTAGACTGTAGACATCTCTAATCATATGATACCAGATCTAGAAAGTAACGACTTGTACATCTCAGCTTTTCCTGAATTTACCATCCACTTTTTATTTCCAGGAAAGCTTTTATCCTACTGATATTTTTAATTCACAGATTCACAAGATACGTGTTGCAGAGTAATTAGGTTCCACATTAGTCCTGGAGGCTCTAAATCCAAACAGGAATTTATTCCTATTTGAAAGACTGCAAGTTTTATTTCAGTCCTTTTTAAACTGGCCAGTTTTCAAAAAGTGTTAAAATTTAAAATAATTAAAAAAAAAAATCAGAAGAAATCTGCCGTTATTTATGTCAACATAAATCACAGTAAGACCAAAGGGTTGTATGGGTTTTCATAGTAATAACTGAAAGCAAAATTTGGCCATCATGATTACTACTACTAAAGAGGCAAGTCCTGCTAAAGAACTGAATAGCCTGACAGTAATCTATTCCCATGCTCTATCCATTTTCCTTTTTAGCTCTAAGTACAATGCTTTCCATTACCCTTCCTAAATTTAGACTTTACAGGTTTAGATCCTCCTCTTATGTTCGCCATAAATCGGAGTCTTTTTCAACAGCCCTAAATAAGGTGAGGTGCTAATGCCAAATTACTTGCTGGCTAAGGACGAAAGTATACTGATTACACCATCAGGACATAAAAAGGATGTTAAGAAGCTTGTGAGTTCAGATGTGGCATTTGCAGGAAGCTTAGTTCTCTATAAATGTTCTTTTCTTTAAAAAATTTATTCTTGAAATCTGCACTCTGAGAGGGCAGCTGGAAAAGCACCATTACTAAAATGAAGAGTCAATTCAGAAGCTAGCTGATTACATCAAACGCAAAACTTACTACCCTTCCTTTCTTTGAATATAGTGTCAGTTTGCCAATATATTTCAGAACTAGGATTATAGATCTTTCATGCTATAAATTCTTAATCAGAAAAGCATTTCAATTCATTTTTTTAAAATATTCTGTACTGATTTTCCCAAAATAAGCTAAATATATCTCCCTAATGACTTCAATGACGTTAATTTATACTCCAAATATAATAAAAGAGAATCTGTAGACACACAAACCCGAGGACTCATATCGGGTGCATTTTGCAATCAGCAGAGGTATACCCTGATATTTTCTCACTCTTCATATACTTTATCTTCAGTGTTTTTACCTCAGCAACATCAAAAGCACAATAGGATAGGTTTTCTACCCTTCAGGGAAGTGATATAAGAAGCTCTTCCCTTTTAGATTAATCCAAAACCACATGACAAAATTACCAGTTTGCCATGCTTACCAATTTAGGGGGAAGCAAGCCTCGCAGAATTAAGAAATCCTGTTTCCTAAACCGTAGCTCAAATCTGCCCCCGGGAGGATGTACAGTCTGTGACCAGTGTGCTGCATGCATGAATGCACAGGCACACTTGAACCAGACGTAAGGTTGTATAGGCAGCTCGCCCGAAGGAGCTGATGTGAACATCCCCAGCCCTATGCCGGGGGCTGCTAGTAGGGAGCTTGGCTGGTCGAATATGTGTTATGCTTTTTAGCTGGGTTTGACAATCTGCACTCAATTCTGCCACAGGAACATCATTAGCCTGATTGATGCTTATCCTAGTTAACTCTGACAGCAGCAGCAAGCAAGGCATGACAGCCAGGCTTTCAGTCTGGGCTCAGCAGACCCACAGGGGACATATGGTGTTCATTTCAGCAGTGAACCTGTGCAAGAAACCACATGTGCGATGTTCTTCACTACTGCTTGTATTCAGGCTCACCAGATTAAGTTTCAACCAAGTGTGTTTCCCTGTCCTGTCATCACACCTTCTGGCGGCAACAGACTTCCCACCTTTCCTGACACACAAGAAAAAAGTGTCAAGTCATACAGCACAGGTCATGTCTTGCCTGTCAGTTCCTGCTGTGTGAGGACAGCAGTGGTGCTTGACTACAGCCACAGACTATCTCTCCTCCCCTATCTCTCTTCTATATCTCTTCTACTTGATGACCTAGAATCATTACATTAAGAGAACAGTGAATGATCAATCCTTGTTCACCCTCTCTGCACCATTTGTGATTTATAAGACAGTGAGCTAGGGGAGAGCAAAAGCAATTATCAAGGGGGTGAACATCCACAATTTGGTGAAAGGCAAATTTTATTCCATCTCAAAGTCTTACTTAAGCTATGCACATTGATTTTTGACCCTGAACAAGAAAGGGCAAAAGTGATGTTGGCAAGGACTGAGAGGAGAACTAGAGGAGCATCATGCTCTTCCTAAACTACAGACTCCATTGCAGTTGTAATGCTGTTGAGAGCTACTAGCTGCCATGGATTAAAGGCAACTTATGCTTGTCAAGAGTCATGGGAAACAGAATTGTTCACATACACAGCGGCTTAGCTGTTCCTTCCAAAATTGTGGTGCATGGTTGAGTGCTGGAAAGCATCTGCTTCAGTTCCTGCTCCAGCCACCCCAAATGTGAGTGGCCCAGCTAAGCAGGTGGGGGGTTGTTGTCTCTGATACCTCTAAACCACTACTTGCTGCCAGAAACATTTGAAAGTTTTGCAGCCACCTTCTCTAGCTGTCTGCCATGCTCCTCGCACAGCTAGGTGTTGCAGGGAGTGACATTTGTTGCATTTTGGCAGACACTCACATTGCCCAGTGACAACAGAGCCAACACATTTTGTGACCTATCATGAATCTCTCACTGCTTGACACCTCCTGCTGTCTCACAGGCAGAAGCCGAACTGGTCCATAGCTGACAGGGACTGCAGTGGCTCTGAGTTTCATGCAAGTGGATGACCCTTTGTCACCTGAGTTCCTTTGGTGGATCACAGCCAAGGTGATACTCATAGAGGGGGTGAGGTTAGGAAGGTGGCTAAACTCAAAAGTGGATGAAAGTACAAGGAGATAAATGGGGAAAGGCTTTGCATAGCATTGGGGGCGGAACACGGCAGATGAAAATGCAACGGTGCATATGAACTCATTAAATGGATTATGTAAGCCATCACTCATGGAGCTGCACAGTGTTTGGCAGCTGCATTTGCCATTGATATCATGTGATTCACGAGCAATGTACAACTTTCTGGGAAGAGACTCTTTTTATTTCCTGTTGCCTGGCCCCTGAACTGGTCTGTCAGCAAAGGTGAAGTTCCTGGTGGTGTGCTAGGGGCTGTGCACCATGGCTCTGGGATTGTGTGCCCTTATCTCCTGGAGCAGCAGGATGTGTGATGGCCCTACTCCCCTCTGGAAAAGCACACTGAGTCCTGCAATCGCATTATTCATGGAAAAATACAACCTTCCAGCAGCTGAACCAATACACATAGCCCATGGCTCTGCTGTAGGACCTGATCCTTTCATAGCATGAGATGTCAAGGTGAGAAGGCCACGTTGAGACCTTGGGATGATGGGTTAAATAAGGTTTGAACCTGACACTACTGAAACGGCACGGAGAGAGCTAACTGCATGGTGCAGCTCTGAGGGAGGAAAAACAGGCTGCAACATTGCTGCGGGGAAGCAAGAGAGGAGGTGTGAGGCCTCAAATTGCTGCAATAGAAAGGCAGTTTTGGTGCTCCTTTGGGGATACTCCTGTCACTAGATGTGTGAGAGACATAGGGCTGATTTAACAGCTGCTGCTGCCACCCCTGGCTCTGATTATCTGCATGTTGCATAACATATCACAGCAAATTTAATATTAGCCAGCTGTGATACTACTCACAATCTAGCTGTGACAACCACTTGCTGGGCACAGCTTCGAAGGGTAAGAGAGGGAACGGCACTGCAGCAAAACCACAGCCCGACTGAATGCGTCCTTAATAAGTTAAGTTGTTGCTGTGACCACAGACTAGATCCCCACAGGGCTGCAGTGAGGAGGCAGCAGAAGTGTCACAGGCAGGGGCACTGCCAAGTGTTACAGACTTAGGAGTAGCCACAGGGCTAACTCATACTTGGGACTAATGTACCTTGCCACAAAACATCCTCTCTGGTCCTCATTTACTGAGCTGGCCGCAGGAAATTTCAAATCCTTATTTTAATTCACTCTCTTATTAGTGAATATTCTACTTTTTAATTGTGGCCTAACCACTTCAAAAGACCTGCTCAGTCTACTTATTTTGGTATGCCCTAACTTTTCTAAGCTATCCTTTATGGTGTGAACACTCTAGTACTGAATTAAAGTGGTTTTTAGATCTTTTTTAGAAAAACGCTCAGCTCCCAAAGCAGAAATCTCTGTGTGGAGTTTCTCCAAAGTAGTTTGCTACAAACAGTTATTTCAGAATTATTAGCTGGCCAAATTCACCACATAATTAAGTCCCAAGTGAACTTCTTGAACGGAAACGCTCCTGCTCTTTCCTGTAGTCTGCTTTGGAAAAATATAGTGCTGGTGACCTCTAGTGGAATAAAAATAAACATCTTTCATTCTTTTAAGGTAGCCCAAAAACCAATCCCCATTAAAAGCAATGGATTCGTTTTTCCCCCCAAATTATTAATCTGAACCCCATAAAAAAGGATCTTAATTTGCTTGTCTGTGCTCAAGAAACTCAAGTCAACAATACAAAACCTGCTTCTGTGAGCTCATAGTTCTGATGGATTTATGTTATAGTGAAGATTATAATATCATTGTTAACAGAAAGGAGGTACGTGACATCAGTGTAGAGTGTTTAACTGTAGAGTCTGAAAGAAAGGGAAGAGCCCATCATGGGTAATTCCTCCCACTCTTCTTTTGAATCCCACCCCGGGTCTGCTGTTGTTCATCCCTGTCACCAGAGGGTAGAGAACTTGAGGGCAGCGGCCTTACAAAGGGTAGACCCTCAGTGGACACCCAATAAGTGGCACTGGGTATTCATAGTTGCCCATTGCTTTGTGCTAGGTAAGCGCCCCTTGTTTCGGGGTGCTTACTATCTTACTAACTATAACAGCTTTGTTTGAAATTAAGGGGAGAAAAAAGTAAAAGAAGACCTGTCTTGAGGTGAACGTCAGTAGCTGGTGTGAGTACCCAGGCCGTAGCTGGGCACAGGCAGGGTCCCTGATGACTACATACGTACCAACCCAGTTAATATATACTTAACAGAAGAGTTAGGAATTGTCTTTTTCCTTCCATTCATAAATGTATGAGGCAATCTCCATAGTTGCCCATGGTTGCAAAAAATGCTGTTTGGCTGTAACTGTACAACTGTGCCTTGCTTTTTTGAGACACTCTGAGCATGGACTAATTCCTGCCATCTTTTCTTCTAGCTGAACATCCTGTCCTGGGGTCTCTGGTTGCCTGCCCAGGTTGTCTTCATGTTGACAGCCTGGTACAACACCCAACCTGTCCAGTCCCTGACCTCCCTTTGCCCTGCCTTTGAAAACCTTGCTTCAGCCACAGCCATTGTGATCAGCAGGTCCACTGCATTTAAAATCTTCTTGCAGCAAAGCTCAGTACAAACAGGGTTCTTTCTGCAAACAATCCTTGGAGAAAAATCTGCTTTTGCCAGTGCCCAAAAATATCTTTACTTGCAAAAATTACTCCCCTATCCTGCCTCGTACCAATTGCTTGAAATTTAGGAAGGCCAACCTTTGTGCCAACAATGTACTCTTTCCTGTTCCTGTGAAAAGCTGTCTAGGTTTGGTTAAATCAGGAGTTAGAACATATACAGGTATGCTAGAACTTAAAAGCTGAAGTCTCCAGAGGTGCTATCCTCAGTGACCATGTCCTTCCTTCCAGCTCCTAGTGTCCAAGAGGTGGCACCTTGTCCTTCTCTTACAAGGAGAGAGCTGCCCCCAGCAAGACACCCCAGACATCTCTGAACTGAGTGGGGGCCTAAGAATTGTCCCATCCTGGAGTCAGATGAAAGCTGAGCTCCAACCCCAGCCTTGTGACACAAGGGTTGCTACCTGATGTTGTCAAAGCCACTTACACCAGACTTTCCATGGTAGTTTTTTAATTTGCAGATACCTTGTTTCTTAAATGCTTGGAAAATAATTATGGTGTTGAAGGTTAAACTTTTAGAACAATGTACCAATATTATGGTTTGGTCAAGAAAGATGTTCTTTGTATATGTTAAATCCAAAGGCATCCCTAATCAGAAGAATGACTAGATAGCCTTATTTGAGCAAGGACATCTCAGAGCAATTAGACCTTGAAGAGGCTACATTGCCAACTTGGCAAGCAAACCCAAGGTCCGTGTATCCTTAGCTGAACTACCCTCATTATAATAGTAAAAATCACACCTATATGTCAAGAAGGTCCTTGTCCAGGTAAAGACCCTTCCCCTGAGCATGCATATTGGTAGAATTATTGTATCAGCAGTATTATAATTATATGTAAATTACTAACCAATCATCAAAGAGCAGATGGACTTGGAAAATTACTAACTCTGCAGTTTTTGTTTATAAATATAATACAGAAAGTCTCATTGGGGTGCTTGATTTGTGGGAAACCACCAAGAACCTAGGCTTGCACAACCCTAAAATAAATAAGCAATGCGTCTCCTGAGGGTGTGTATATTGACCTATGGCACACCAGGCGACCAATCCGCTTCTTGGACAACAATGGGAACTCTACTTAAGGAATTATTTACAGATCACTGCTAAAATAGAAAAAAAATCACTGTTGTTTCCAAAGTGCTCTGTCCTACATCTGCTTCTCTTTTGTGCTTTCTGCTCCATCACTCATGTCATTAGCAGATGTACATATTAAATTTTTGTGGGAGACCACAAACAACACCTGTCTGTGGGGGGAGCTGCAGGCACACAGAAGGGCAGAAGACTAACAAATTGGTGTACTAAGTTGGAAAGATGTGGGAAATAATTCAGTAAGGAAGACCACAAAGGTCTATATTTAGTACAAAAAGAGTAATTGATTCCAAAATTATGAAATGGGACCTGGCAGGACACATAATAGTTCTACAGAAAAGGAACCGGGGTTAACCCCAAGTTATTAATGAGCAATAACACTGACACCGTCATGAAGAAATGTGAGGATCACATCTGGGGCATACAAGCAGAAAAGTAACACATAAGAGGCACAGAGAAATTTTTCTGCCTTAATCAGCACCCCTGAGGCCTCTGCTGGTGTTTCGTGCCCCATTCTGGGCAGTATTCCCCCAAAAGGTGTGAGCCACTGTGGACTCCAGGGTCCAGCAGCAGATATTCAGCATTTTCAAAGAGCAGAGGAATATACAGTTCTTCATGTCCCCTGTGGACAAAGCAAGGAAAGATGAACTAGTCGAACAGAGGGTTTAGTCTAAACACCAATCTAACAAGGGGCGTAATTAGGCACTGGGGGAGAGCTGTTTCAGAAGACAGTGAAATCTCTTTTTTAAGGGATTTTTAAGAACAGGTTAGACAGGAACAATTTAGCAATAGGGATACCCAGGGAAGACTGATATAGCTGACCTTTTCTTAGGGCAGGAAGATGGACTAGATGGCCTACAGATGATGCTGTCAGACTTTTTTCTTTTTGTATGATCTGTGGTAATACAAGCTTTATTTTCAGCTGTGTTCAAGACTCCCAAGTGCGAACAAAGTTGATGGTAACTGCCTTTATATGTATTAAGACTTGCATAATATTAAATGACAAGGACAGATCCTAGGTTTCTCAGACTGGACATCCAAATTTAAGGGATGTTTTTAGACTTAGAATGATACATCCCAGTTCTTCAACCCCAGCACGGAGATAATGCTATCCACCCATCTGATTGGCATGTTAGGAAGATGGATTAATTAATGCTTATGAAAATTTTATATATTACAGTACCATCTAGCCTTTTATAGGGAAATTGTTAACCATATCTTCATGACAGATTTTCTCCATTTCCGAGGTTAGGATCATAGGCTGGAACAAACCAAACCGAATCAAAATACTGAGTAGCACTGCAGGTTATAGGGGCAGCAGCAATCACTGTGGTTTTACAGTCTGAGCTCTGATGTAACACAGACTTCCAAATTATTATTAACTACACTTGATCTGCTTTGTGTACTGAACAAAGTGAGGGCGTGTGAAAGAAACTGTATGCAATAAAGATATTAAACACTGTATTGAGCATATGCACAAAAGAGCTGAGTTACAGAGGCATGAATACTCTCTGTTTCTGGGATTTCTCAGCTTCTGCATAACTGCCTTTGTAATAGTGTTTCCAGGTGCCTTTGTGCATGAAATAAACTTATGTGGTACTCAAACATGGACATGTACATAAGATTAATTGAGACAAACCTGTCTTATCATGAGGAGACTCAGCCTAAACAGGAGAAGCTGTTTGCTTCCTTTCCTTGCTCAGTTAAAGGGGCTGAAGTGGGGTGCACAGCACAAGCTGTTGCTGAGACAGCTGTGAGTTGCTCCCCAGCTTCATCTTTCCCAGGGTGGTTCAGTCCAGGCAGGAATCATGTCCACAGGGACTAGGGGTGGCCCCTGGCCCAGCAGGCTGTCCGAAGATCTCTCCTCTCTCAACTAACGGCAACCTACAGTGATCAAAACTCAGTTTGATCCACCAGTCACTTGGAAATGAAGCCGGAGGGATGGAATGACACAGGGGGTCTCTGAAAGCAGCCATCCCAAATCTGAGAGTAAATCACTGCTGTAATGCTGCAACTGCAGCCTGTGCAGCTCCCGCAGGCTGCAGAGTCTATGCGTTGAGTGCAAGCCCATGTGTCACACCTGGCCATCTGCAGTTACCATGCAGAGCAATGCAGTGCAGTGGAGCTTCTCTACTTTTTCTCCAAGAAGCCAAAATTTCTCCAAATTCCACTTGCTCCATGTCACCCTTTATCTGGGAGGAAGCAGGATCTGACAAAGAAGAGGCTGAGACTGATGGTGGCTCTGTTCCTGCCCTGACCTCTCAATGCCTCCAAAGAGACACAGGCTGGAGTTCAACTCAGGGGAACACTGTTGCAGCTGTATCCCCCAGCTCTCACTGCTCTAGTTTGCCAACAGCATGGGTTTCACTTGGCAGGGAGGTTTTCAGGTGAATGAAGCAGTTTCAGGCTGTGCTCAGGCCCTCATTTCTCACTGGCAAATTGAAAACCTGTCTTTCAAGAGTGGACAGAGAAGGGACTGGTGGATGATGTGGTGGTTGGAGGCCGACTAGGGCACAGCGATCATGAAATAATAGAGTTCTCTATTCTTAGAGAGGCCAGGAGAGGGGGCAGCAGAACTGAGATCCTGGGCTTCCAAAGAGCTGACTTTGTCTTGTTTGGGCACCTGCTTGAAAGGATCCCCTGGGAAACAATCCTGAAGATACAGGGGTCCAGGAAGGCTGGGGCACTCTTTAAGAAGGAAGTCTTAATGGTACAGGAGCAGGTGGTGCCCAGATGCTGTAAGAGAAGCCAGTGACAAAGAAGACCACCCTGACTAAACAGGGAGCTTTGGCTGCAACTCAGGGAGAAAAAGAGTTTACAGCCTTTGGACGAAGGGGCTAGCCACACACATTGATTACAAAGAGGCTGTGAGGCTATGCAGGGAGGAAATCAGGAGGCCTAAAGCCCAGCTGGAAATTAATTTGGCTTCAGCAATCAAGGAAACAAGAAATGTTTCTTTAACTATGTCAGTAGCAAAAGAAAGACCAGGAATAGTCTCCATCCCCTGCTAGACACAGGATGAAACTTGGTAACAAGTGATGAGGAAAAGGCTGAGGTGCTTAATGCCTTCTTTGCCTCAGTCTTTAATAACAAGACTAGCTGTATTGAGGGAATCCAGCCTCCTCAGCCAGAAGACAGAGACTGGGAAAACGACCCCCCTGCAATCCAGGAGGAGACAGTCAGTGACCTACTGCATCACAGAGACACGCAGAGGTCTATGGGACCAGGTGGGATACACCCGAGGGTGCTGAAGGAGCTGGCTGGGGTGCTTGCCAAGCCACTTTCCATCATTTACCAGCAGTCCTGGCTGACTGGGGAGGTCCCAACAGGTTGGTAATTGGCCAATGTGACACCCATACATAAGAAGGGTCTGAAGGATGATCCGGGAAATTACAGACCTGTCAGCTTGACTTCAGTGCCTGGGAAGCTGATGGAGCAGCTCATACTGAGTGCCATCACACAACATGTAGGGGACAACCAGATGATCAGTCCCAGTCAGCATGGGGTTATGAAAGGCAGGTCCTGCCTGACAAACCTGATCTGCTTCTACGACAGGATGACCTGCTTATTGGATGAGGGAAAGGCTGTGGATGTTGTCTGCCTTGACCTTAGCAAGGCCTTTGACACCATTTCCCACAGCATTCTCCTGGTGAAACTGGCTGCTCGCGGCTTGGATGGGCACACGCTTCACTGGGTAAAACTGGCTGGATGGCTGGGCTCAAAGAGTTGTGGTGAACGGAGGTAAATCCAGTTGACAGCCGGTCAAGAGTGGTGTCCCCCAGGGCTCGGTGTTGGGGCCACTCCTGTTTAACATCTTTACTGATGATCTAGACGAGGGGATCGAGTGCACCCTCAGTCAGTTTGCAGATGACACCCAGCTGGGTGGGAGTGTTGATCTGCTCGAGGGCAGGGAGGCTCTGCAGAGAGACCTGGACAGGCTGGAGCCATGGGCTGAGGCCAACTGCAGGAGTTTCCATAAGGGCAAATGCCTGGGGCTGCCCTTGGGCCACAACAACCCCCAGCAGCGCTACAGACTTGGGCAGGAGTGGCTGGAGAGCTGCCAGTCAGAGAGGGACCTGGGGGTGCTGATTGACAGCCGGCTGAACAGGAGCCAGCAGTGTGCCCAGGTGGCCAAGAAGGCCAATGGCATCCTGGCTTGTGTCAGCAATAGCGTGGCCAGCAGGGACAGGGAAGGGATCTGACCCCTGTACTCAGCACTGGTGAGGCCACCCCTCGATTCCTGTGTTCAGTTTTGGGCCACTCACTACAAAAAGGACATTGAATGACTTGAGCGTGTCCAGAGAAGGGCAACAAAGCTGGTGCAGGGTCTGGAGCACAGGTCGTACGGGGAGCGGCTGAGGGAACTGGGGGTGTTTAGTCTGGAGAAGAGGAGGCTGAGGGGAGACCTCATCACCCTCTACAGCTGCCTGAAAGGAGGTTGCAGAGAGCTGGGGATGAGCCTCTTTAACCAAGTAATAAGTGATAGAACAAGAGGGAATGGCCTCAAGTTGCACCAGGGAAGGTTTAGACTAGATGTCGGAAGCATTTCTTTCCAGAAGGGGTTGTTAGGCGTTGGAATGGGCTGCCCAGAGAGGTGGTGGAGTCCCCATCCCTGGAGGGGTTTAAGAGTTGGGTTGACATAGGGCTTAAGGACCTGGTGTAGTTGGGAGTGCTAGGTTAACAGTGCTAGGTTAATAGATGGACTAGATGATCTTCAAGGTCCTTTCCAACCTAGTTGATTCTGTGTTTCAAAGACGCTGCACATCTGTGCCCTGTCTCTTATGTATGTGTCTGCTGCTGTCCTATCCGTGTCAATGGTGCAAGGGCTGGACTGTTCCAACTGTCCTGTGGCCATAATCCTGAATGATTAAAACTATTCTATCCATAAAATAGACAGAATATACTTATCCTCCTCAATTTTAATGTCATGTATGTTCAAACTGAAGATGATATGTTAAAAACTTCATATGCCTTTCAGAAAATCAAAATCAAAAGACTGGCTTAGGAAACATGTCTTTTAAAAATAAAAAGTGCTGACTTATTTATGAATTCTATGAATGAAGATCAATGAACTCAGGCTTTCAAGTTTTTACAACTAAGAGGCTGGGTTGTGTAGATGTGATAATCATAAGACTCCAGCAATTAGGCGCTTTAACATGTTGCCTCTGATTTCAGTGGCACATGTCCAAGAGTTTGAGAGCTGGCTCAAGTGTATTTGATTTTAAAATTGGCAAGGGATCCAAACCGTACAATGATAAATATGTATATATATGTCTAAACATGTTGTTAGTCACAAAAACCTCTAAACCGCAGTGAGAGATGCTTCAAAGTCAGATGTCTTGCAGCAAACTGTGACTTTCTTCAGAAGGGACCAGAAGGTCTGAGCTTCCCCCCTTGTTGATGTAGCTGCTCTGACCCCCTCAGTGAGTTGAGGGAGAGGAGACAAGAGGAGTCAGAGAGCAGGGAGTAAGAAAGCATGGGTGTGAATGTGGTGGTGGGTGTGAAGACCTGTTCACTGAATACAACTTAAATTTCAGGGCTGTCTGTCAGGACAGGGCAGACACCCACTGCAAAAAGCCAAGGTGTGATTCAGAAGAGTCACAGACAGGAGAGACTTTTATGTGGTGAAGTGTGTATTGGTCACTACCTAGGAAAGGGTAAGACTTGGAGAAGATGGTGGAGCATCAGGGAAATATTCAGGGAAGTTCCCTGTCTGGAGGGGGGAGAAGTTGAAGGCAGTGCCAAAACTCCTCACCAGCTTCCCTGAAAGACAGTGAGATTGGTGTGATCTCTCTGTGATGAGGTTGGAGAAGGAAAATGGGTCCTTCACTTTCCCAAAGAAGCCAGGAAGAGACTAGCAAGTTCCCTTTCTCTCATAAAAGTAGCTGCAACTAAGCAGCCAGCCTAGTGCTGCTCTGGAGTTTCTGATTACTTTTTGTTGTATGAAAATAAGCTTCAGCCAAGTCAGTAACTCCTGCCTATTGACTCCACATGCACAAAAAGCTTTCTTGTGTGCTATGTCCACAGTAGGAAAGTCCTTACCAAGAGCTGAACTTTATGACAGCTAACTCCAAAATTTTTGTAGTTACAGCTTTGTCCATGCTTCTTTGACAGGGCTTGGTGAAGTTAGAAGATGTACTGGAAGGCTAAAGCATTGTGTACACCCTGTTTGCTGTGAACCCAATCTCATCCCTTCCTTGGGGGCATTCCTTCTCAGAGGCAGTACAGTGGCTCTTCAGGGCACTGTGTCTCCCACACAGCACATGCTGCACCACTGACAGCCCCTTGGCCTTTGCCAATGCCTATTTCATCAGTGTGATTTAAACTAATGCTTCAGCGATTAGTCTGAAATAGAGAGGCTTAAGCCAAACTGAACAGCATGGAGTCTGAATCTGAATGAGAAGGGAGGGAGGAGGGTGTCTGCTGAATGGAGTTGCTCATAGGCTGGCAGCCCACGCCATGGAGAAGCCAAATGAGTGCACCAGGAATTCTGCAGTCTTCAGAAACGTCCAAGTCCTGATGCTAAGTTCTCTTGTTTCACAGACGTAACTCAGCCAAGCAGTCACGCTGGGATGGCAGGGATCTTGGTGATGGGCTGCAGCTGCCTTCTTGCAAGGCTGTGTCCTCCTGTGTCAGCAGTGGGGAGGGAGGCAGCATCAGCCCCCAGGCTGCTGGAGTCCTCAGTGGCTTGGGGAAGTCCTTTGTAAAAATCATGCTGGTAAACTAAACAGAAAATTACAGGGGAGGTTTTGCTTCTACTCTGGAGATCACTAAACCAGTTTTGTCAGAGGTGATATGTATCTTGGGCTTTTAAAAAAGCAAATAAAACCACGAGTGACTGAAGAGCAAATGACAGCCCCGGAACTGCAGTGGGATGTAACCAGCACCAAGTGCTTTTGGAGGGTGCATGTCAGGGATCTGCTCTGATGCCATGGCCCCACAAAGGTGTCCTCCCTGAGGGGGTCCTCAGGGTCCCACACGGGCACACAAAAACAATCCCTGTTGGATAACAAAGCAACTACTACCCACACAGGCACAGCCTGCCTTTGGGAGCTACATCTGACAGTGTGAGGAGCTGGAGAGCTGTTGGCCAAATGCATTTCACTCCCTCCTCATAGTGACTAGGAGAAACCATCTTTTTTTTTTTTCTTTTTTTTTTTTTTTTTTTTTTTTTTTTTTTTAGTTTCCTCATCGGTGTCTCTGCCAGAAAAATGCATACCTGGCCCATGGGGCTAATGCAGTGGGGAAGGAAAGCTTACTGGCATCTCACTGTTGAAGTGCTGCCAGCGTAATATTTCCCCTACCTGTATTCCAAAGGATGGGATTTTGGTGAGTACAGAGGCAGGGAAGGATTCTGGCACAGAAACCCTGTTTCTTCCAAACAACCTCTTCTATGTTGTCCTGGGTGGTATCAAGACTTGTCATTCCACCTTCCTGAGCTTTCAGTGTCTCCTGCTGCGAAGGGAAATGATGGTCTCAAACCAAATATCCCCTGGACGCCTTTGGATGTATGCTGCCTATTGAAGACTGTCTTTGTACTTGTTAATGAACCCAGGTGAGGAGCATTCTGGTGAACAGATGAGTTAAAACTTTCATCACATCTCAGGATTGTATGCTGCTTATTTCTTCAGTCAGAATGTCTGGGTGAACACCAAATGACTGGTGTATTGGAGGCTGATTTCGTTACCTGCTTGCCTTCAACAATTTGAAAATTTTGATCAACTTTGGAAAGCTTTACCCAGACATTTGGTACTAATGAATGCATGTAAACCTCCTTTCAGGTTGCCAACTGTGGTCAAAAACCAGCAAGAAGTCAAAGCACAGCATTAATGACATTTAGTTGTTTATTTTTGCAACCACAAGATTTTCAGGAGAAAACAAAACACTTTCTCAGTGGAAATAATTAAAATCATGAAAATGACTGCATTTCCTGTATGACTGACATATTCCATGCGGCATACAATGTTTCCCAGCAATAAAAGAAAATATATTTCAGCAGCTCACATTTTCCTTAGCAATGTACATCCTTCTCCTTAATTGGAACAGGCAAAGGGAATTTCAGCATACACATTTTTAACAATTCATCACACAAGGAAAGAGCAAAACCCTTTTTCCACTGCATAGTGATTTAAAGGGCTTCCATTTTTGGCACCTTGTTTGGAAATTCCTAAAAATTGCCTGATTTCAGGCAGTGGGTGACATTACTAACTGGCTGCTCCAGGCCCAGCCCTTGTCCTAGGACTGTGCACTGGCAAGCGCTGCAACATGCAGGTGACAGTGCACTTATGGTGGAAGCAAAACGAGAAATCAGGGCCTCATCCTCACTGTACCCCCCTCTCCATCTTTCTGAGACTCTTCCTCTGAATTGATCCTCTGACAGTGAAGTAGCTGGTTGTAATTATTCCAATCACACATTGCAGTGTCCTGGATACTAATAAAGACTTTTGAAATGTAGCTCTGATACACCTCGTATTGTTTCATACTGGGTTTCCTCCACTGTTTCCAGAAAGTTATATCAAAAGAAGGTAAGAAAGAGATCAAGCCCATCAAAATTTCAGCCTGAGTAGAGAAACTAATTTACCACTTCCCACAAGATAATTACATGGATAAAATTTGTACGGGCATTTTTACTACACTTTCTGACATTCATTTATTACTGCCTCCCAATTTTATATCAGATGGACAACTTTCTTTCAAATGTATGGGACTGCTGTTTCTACGGCTTGTTAAAAAAAAAAGGTTCATGTGAAATATCTGAAGCAAACAGGAAAGAACTGTGTGTGATGGCAAGTCACAGCCATGTTATTCAGTAACTATTACAAGTGGCCCTTCAGGTTACTCAGAACCTAGAAGATCTTTCCTTTTATTTGATGGAAAAGCTACAGTACCATGAAAGTAGAAACCTGAAGTAAAATTGAGGTTTTGTTTTCTCAGCTCAATCCTTTTTTTATTGTACTTTCCAAATTCCAATTCTTACCTTCAGTTTAAGTTTTTGCCAAAACATAACTTAAAGTTGCTGACCCTGACCACATTGTGCTTTTAAAGGAGATGCTAACAGAAGAACAGCAGGAATAAATAGTTGTGCAGTGAATCAGCAGGTGTTTTTCAGACCCTGGAGGGAGTTGTGAAGTGTGATGAGCTCTGGACTGTATCATTATTTGTTCTATCAAAAGAGGTCAAGAACTTTTCTAAAAGACTTTTTAAAAGTCAGATAAAAATACATTGGTATAAATCAGTGCCTCACAAAGAGTAAGAACAGAACGCAAATGGAATGACTTAGCAAGAAACCACAGGATGCAGAATGAAGAAACTTGTGTTCTCAGTTCTGCCATGGATTTGCTATATGACATCAGACTATATTATTTATTTACTTAGTATTATCCATTTACTGATGTATTTAAAGTTTATTCATTTGCAAAAAGACAGGAATGGCATAGCCTAAATATTGCATTTATAAAATTTATCTTGCATTTATAAAAAGCATCTTTGCAAAGCTGACTCCTAAATTACAATTCGTTTGCTGCACAACAGTAATAACAGTTATCCTCTATAGTCACAGTTCCTCAAGGACGGATCATTTAACTTTTTTGCGATAGCTCTCTCTATCTTTTTATCTAGATTTCATGGCTCTGTGATTGGAATTTTGGCACGTTTCCCCCCTTGTGTGTGGTGTCAGTGTGTCAACACTAATGGAAAAGGCTACTTGTGCTTTTTTAGATTGATAGTTTTTTGTTTTTTTTTTTTTTTTTTCTGGAATAAATGGTATGTTTTTCTTGGGACTTCTGCTCCATTTCTTTATTTTCCCTCCATGTCGCTCCTTCTCTCATCCACGCAGGCTCCCTCATGTTGTCACATGCTGGTTATCTTATGAACCTCTTCTGCAAATGGTGAACTATTAGTTCTGAGAGCAAAGCTCAGCAATCACAGATGTAGGCAACATGACTTCAGCTGATATGTCAAGAAAATCCTCTCCATAGTCTTGCTGAAAAGCTTTATTTCCATATTTTAGAATAAATTAATTGGGAGAATTCCACTATCTTATTTCTGAAAGTCAAAATCTACAGGGAAATAAGATGACCTGTACTTCAACTCTGATAGAAATGGCCTAAGAAAACCGATTCAGAAAGCCCTTCAGCTCTCAATTCATTCTTATTGTCTTAATGCCAACTTCCCTGTCTCTCCACAGTCATAAATTTGAGATATTAGATCACTGGAAATGCAGGCAAATACAAATCAAGACCAGAGATTTTAGAGAGAATGCCCACTTTATCCTCACAGATTTTGCAGGCAGATTATTCAGCAATTTAATATGAATATCTTATTTTCTTTTTCTAGCCTAATCATGCCTCTAATTCTAAACTCTTTGGTCAGTTTTAAAAGCAAGGAATTGAGAAAATATTAGAAACTATCAGAAAATACTGTTTCTTGCCAACTGCACATGGACAAAACTGGCAAGGGAATCTCATGACAGTGTTACACTCATACCCCTGGCTTGTCTCCTGACCCTCTCCTGCTTTTGGCTTTTTATCTTTTCCACTCTTCCTTCTCCTAAGGCGCATGACTCAGCCTCGAACAGCACAGTTGTGGAGCTGAGGCTCGTGGTCTTTGGAGCGTCATTAAGTTGTTTGCCTATCCTGCCATTTGGGATTTTTTGCCTTCTGGAACATTTCTCCCCACCGCCCGGTTTCAGCAGGACTCCCTTCCCAGGCAGTAGTGAGTGGGGCAGAGTGGGTGCAATCTTTTTCCACCTTGCAAAGCCTCTGGCAGCCCCCCTGCCCCTGCTCTGACTGACACACCCCTCACTCTGGGGTGCTCAGCACAAGCCAGGAGGTTGTTAACAGCATACACAGGCAAGGCAGTAACAAGAAAAGAACAGAGAATTGTAAAGTAGCAAATCGCACTCCCTCTTCTCCCTCCTTATCCTGTTCATGTCTGTTGTACTGGAGTTTTGCTTGTTTCCTTGCCTGTTTATTTCTGCTGGGAAACAGAGGGGTACAGGCATGTGCGACCAGCACCCTGTGGCCACCACCAGGAGTTTCACAGTTGCTGCGTTTCATGAGATCCCTTTACAATTGCCTTGGCTGCAGAACTGGCACAGGCTGTTTGCTTTCCCCCAGTTTGCTTTCATTGGCTGGAACCAGCCTTTTTCCAGTTCCTTCCTTTTCTGAAATGCCACTTTACACCAACAACATTGATGCCTCAGCTTTTCAGCCACAATTGTGAAAACTGATTAGCACACCTCCTAAGCTTTGGCTTTTCACTATCAGCTGGCTAACCGATGATGCCACAAAACACCTCTTATACCAATGCCATGCCAAGCAGCAGATCTCAGGATAAAATATTTCATATTTCCACTTATTTGGAACGGTTTTTCCTAAGACCTTATCACCCTGACTGATACAGTGGTTTTGGCATGGAGTGTAACTTAGGGAGCAGGTTGAAGCCTGGGATGCTCCCTGGTACAGCTGCAGCACCTGCAGCTCAGCATGTCAAGGATGCACTGCCCTCCAGACAGCCCAAACACAAGTCCTCAGAATAATGAATGATGTCTTCCTTCACTTTTTGTCTGGCCATTACAGTTTGTGCTGTGTACTGGCTGCTTTACCATCCATGAAAGCTAGGTACCTCCTGAGGTTACCACAGGGGGCAAAGTTAAGCCACTGCTTTGTTGGAGCTGGCATAGATACCATGAAATAAAGGCAGAACTAGGGAGGAAAAATGGGCTATTTGGCCTTTATTTTCAGGAGAAGATTAGTCTGCTGGATTTCTGAGTAAACAGTAGGTAAACATTTAAAAATCAGTCTAGGATCTGGCTTCTGAGGGGAATGTAGGTAGCACTGAACTTCAGGTTTAAAGACAGCCAAAAGAAATCCCACTGATTGTCTAAAATTATTTTTTTTTTCCCTATTAAAAAAAGAATTAAATTCACTGTTGTATTTGCTTAACATTTATCACTTAAAATCTGTTCATCACAGGATTTGGGATCTCGATGAAAAGCAGCCTTTTCTTTTTATTACTTGCTCCTGAGGGTAGTATGCCTCTTGTTCAGAGGAAGGTGCAGTTCCTGACAAGCTTTTAAGTTCTCTCAAAGTATATGGGTGACAGCAGCTATATATCATCAGTATATTTAGTTAGAGGACTGCATTTAGAGGAGAGTTTTTGAACAGAAAGGGCTACAGTTGCATTACAACTCTTACTTCCATCAAAATTAGTAATATCCTATAGCTAGTGAGTTTGATTCAGCTCACAGGTGGAAGAAGGACATTTTACAAGTGAGACAGGAGTGGAGACATCTGCCTAGGCTCTCTCCATGGAGATTTGCAGAATCAGTTTTGGGTGGAACTGGGGAAATGAGGGGATGAAGAAAGGTTGAAAAAGTTCTTCACAAATGTAAGATGGAGTGATGGATACTTCCAGTCCCACCAATGCTGTCCTGCAAACTTGTTGATAATTTCACACAGCAGTCCCTATTTCAACAAAGCTGCCTCGTGTCAGCTGGATGGCAAAAGCAAATAGTAAATTTAAGTAGTCAATTCTTGCATATCTGATTACTTAAAGATGGGACAGATTTTCTATGTGTAATCTTCTGTAATTCCACATGTACAAACTTAATGGTTGTGAATATCTGAATAACCCTGGTGCAAAGAGAGCATGAGATGGAGGGAGTCCATCATCAGTTCAGGCTGTTCAGGATGCTTCACTTCCCACTGGACATTCCCCCTTAAAAACATTCCCCCTTTCTGCCAGACCTCACTGCGAGCCTGGAGAGCCTCTCATCAATTCTCTGTGAAGCTCAACCAGCCATTCATTCAGCTGAAGACTGAACTGAACTCTGTTTTTCTCTCGGCTCCTCAGCAGGCAGTGGTGTCACTGCCTTGAGGTCAGGTCTGAGCAGGAGGAATGAACCCCAGAGCATCTTCCAGAGCCACACATGATGAACTGCCGCAGGTGTCTCAGCAGCTTTCTGACTTTTCCATGATCATTAAATATAAAGACATTTGGGAGGTGGGAACAAGTGTGTAGTTATGGAGTTAGCTGAGTTTACAGAGAGCAGGAAGGCCCTTGAAGAGAGCTGTAGGTTATATGAGGTGTGGGCTGTTAGAGGAGGTCGCTTACACACAACATTATAACAGAGGAATCTTGTCACAGGTGAGTTAAATCTTTGAGAAGATTTCCTCTCCTTCCACAGCTTAAACAGCCTCTCATTTTTCACCAAAACGTCAGAATAATTTTTATAAAAGTTGACATTACTTTTTGCATATACCCCATAAGGAAACACCACCTCTTGGGAAGTGGCAACAAATTGTTATTGTTCTGTACCGCCTGACAGGTGGACATTTTACATGGAAAATATGTTACACATGAGAGCAGAGCTAGGCTGACTTAACCCCACACCAAAGCCACTGCCAAAACCAAACTCCCTGCTGGAATCAGTGCCCCTGGAGCTCCAGCTTCTGAAGCTGACAGTGAGGCAGCTGTCAGACGGGGCAGTTACAGTGTCTTTTGTCAAATTTTCTTGTTAAGCAGACACTGATAAAGGGTGCATCATGCCTGCACTACTTCAGGAAAAAAAATATTTAGGAATTCTCCTTCCTGAAAGTGTTGCAAAAGCTACCAACTTTCCACCTCTGCCTTCTCTCCTACAATATCTGCAGGAGTTAGTGCGTTAAAACACAAACAACCAAGACAAAACAGCAAGTAATGAAAAAGAGCACAAACAAGAAGCCTGCAACACTGCCAGATTATACAACAGCAATTCCCACTGGGGACAGCTTGGACAACTTGCCTCACTGAGGCCAGTGGGTCTGCTGAGAGCACTCGGAGGCTCCTGCACCAGGACCTGGACCAGGACCACAGCAGGACGGGGCAGGCAGCCCCTGCAGGCAGCTTGCCTGCACCCCCTGTAGCTTTCCCTGCTGCTGCAGTCCAAGCCTCTGGACACTGCTTCCACCGAAGCTACTAGGGATGGAGTGACTCCCAGAAGCTCTCAGCTGTGACAGTCTCAGTTTTCCCACAAATAATTGTCATGGGAGAGAGGGTGGCTTGCCTTTTATTTGCTTGTAGAATAGCACGTGAATCTGTGCCACAAAAAATCCTGAATCTTACCATTGCAGACTGCAAAGGGCTGCCATGGCTTTTTTTCCTCTCGACTATTTCTCACCACAACTTTCTCACAATTTACAAGAATGAAGCAATGCCACGTGTGTGTGCTCGTTGCCCTAACTTTAGCTGACACAGCAAACATTTCAAAGCCTCCCCTTTAGTGTGACTTTTCTATTAAAAATCTGGGTATATGAACACCAGAGAGGAGGAAGAGAGAGAGAGGGGGAGAGCGAGAGAGACCCTTTAAGCTAATGGGTAAGGAATGTGCATCGAGCTGTGTGTGGATGTCTGATGTCTCCAACTATTTGTTAAACGGCAAAAGCAATACTTCCGACAGACGGCCCTCCCCTCGCCTGCAATAGGCTCCCAAGAATAGCAACAGCCTGTGTCACTGCAAAGGGCAAAGCCTTCTGAAATAGCAACAAAGTTGTTCACAAACCACTTTGTGGTTTGCATTTGGTTTCAGGCAGCTCCAGCAACTTGTTGCCATGAGGAAAATAACCTGCGCCGTCCTCGGCGGCCGGGGAAGGACCACTGCCCTGTGAAGTGCCCCTGTCCCAAGGTGCAAAGGGGGTGGCAATGGTACCTGGGCAGAGCACAGAGGACCTCAGCCAGCAGAGCCCGACGATGAGAGCAGGGGAGGATGAGGAGAGCGGCCGGGGCAGCCACCGCAGCAGCCGCCACCACCTCCGCAAGCTCCCGGCGGCAGCAGGTAAAGTGGCAGGAGCCGAATGCCAGCTCCTAGCCAGCAGCAGCGTGCCCGCTTAGCTAATGCTTGGGGCTCGGGGAAAACAGCCCTGCCAAGCCAACGGACTCCCAGGGCACACTGTCTTGATTTCTAAAAGTACAAGAGGGGAAAATGTGAGTAAGGAAGGGAAATGCTGTCTTGAATTTTGAATGAAGGCTTATGTGATACTTTTCCCAAAAGACCTCGGTCCTGCTGTTCCTGCCTGTGCTATCTGTTGTGTAAATCCTTTTCCTTTATGAAGATCAGTCACCTGAAAAATCAGAGAAGCCTCTGTCGTCTAAGATAAGAACAGTGCTCCAGTCCTTGCATGCTCAGGAGCAACTGAGTCCTTTTCACTGAGGTTGAGGGAGGCCAGGCAGCATTACACCTGATCACGCAGGGGGAAGGGACGGGGTCAGGGGACGGGGACTCCCTCCTGTCTTTTCTCCCCTAGAATTTCAGGAAGAAGCAGAGTTTCTGTGCTGACGCTTTGAAAAAATCAACTGTAGAATTTCTTCTGCAAAAGATTTTTGAGCACCGAAGCAGAATTTTTTAGTTCTTCACCTTTGCTGTCCTACCCAGCCAGTTTTTCTAAGTTACAGTGTGGTTTTGCATCTTGACTTTCTTTCACTGATGATAAGATCAAGGGGAAAATGACCCACAATCATGACTTTTCTCACCCACAAGACCACTGTACCCAAACAGGAAAGCACGGTTGTAAGACTATGTTTTAAGCAGGTTTTGTTCACTTAAAATGGATTAACTGCTAACCCATGAATGTTCAGATACCACAGGCACAGATGCCTTGTTGGAGTGCAATAGTGATCAGTCCAGTAACATCTAAGGATACCTGAAAGCAGAGGTTAATCAAGAACAGAAAGCCAGTCGGTGTGCAGATATATTTAACATTACCTTAAGGTATGGGGGGAGCAATGCAGATGGTTATAGGATAGCGTTATCAAAGGGAAGCACAGCAGTTACAATAAACAGACAGCAAAGTTATTGCAGCACAAGGGCTACAGTTGGAAGAGTACGTGCAAACTACACGCTTGGTCTTACCCTGAGAAATTAAAGCACTAACCTGAGGAATTTATAATTACCTAGCTAGGAATTAAAAAGACTTGATGATTCTTACTGGAAAATAACAAAACAAAACCCAAATCTCATTTAATGTAATGAAGGTCCAGGCTGCCTGTTGACATAATGAAAATAAACAGCTGAGCGCTAACAGAGATGGAGAGATGTCCAGGGTGGATCTGTCCAGGAACTGAGTACCTTGTCTTTCCATCAGTGCCAGGAATCTTTTCTTTGTGATATTCGAATATTACTCGCACAATGCATTCATCAGGCTTACGCTGTACAAGGAATACAATACTTCCCACAATCACAGGAATTTAGATGTGTGAAAATGTGCAATACATTATCTTCCTTCTGCCTTTTTAGTTCAATTTAAAAAATATTTGTCTTGGTTTTGACTTTTACACCTGGGTGGGATGAGTAGCATTTGTCAAATGGTCATGTTTCCACATGGCCCTGACTATTTTTGGGTAAATTTAATTTTTGCTGAGATTTTCCAGCTCTGCTTGCAACATAACTTTGCCACCATTTGTTTCATCCCATAGGGTCTTGTTGGGTAACCATTTAGATTCCATGCCAGACTTCTAGACGGACAGTTAGATCAGATGTATCCTAGCTAACAGGAGAAATGAACCCACTGAGCAGCTACTGGATATAAAGAAACCTCAGGTGTTAGAATAGATCAACAGGGTAACATATATCTCTTTACACCAAACAGCCAGACAACTCATTGAGACAGCAAAAGTGACTGTGACAGTGCAGCAAAGATCATGATGACATGAAAATGGGATAATCACCTTTTACAAGAAGGAAAACAATGATTTAATTATACAACAATTCCCAACACATGCCATTAAATATTTATCCTACAAAACTATGTGATCCACAAGCTACACAACTTAGCTAAATGCTCCTCTGAAGACAATTTGGGGAATTTTAAACACTATTTCCCTGTAAAGGCAAATGCTTTGTATGTCAGACAGCACTCAGAGAGGAAATATGGTATTAAAGATAGCTTAAATTTTTCAGATACAGATGCTGTAGTTTTAATATTTATCATGGACAAAAGTAGATACCTTGTTCTATTGAGAAAGGGAGATTCTATGCTGTGGATTCATATCTATGCAATGCACTCAACTCATCATGATTTTCTAACCTGTGCTTGTTAACCAAGGGTTTACAGAGCTTGATTTCATCTTCCAAATGTCTAAATAGATCAAAGAATCCCCAAGGATTTGAAGAACAGATATTTGACCTTCCAGAAAAAATACTTTCCCTCACAAATTGAGACATTTCTCACCTCAGGTTAAATCAAAGTCAACATAAGAAAGCACCATGTTGGAAGAGACTGTCAAGTCCCCGCCTGTCAAAATAGTTGTAGTTGCACAGGTCACGTCTCCCCCTACACTCCATCCCACTAGTTTTCTGTATGCACACTGCATGTTCTCTTGGGAGAAAGGAAAGAAAAACTACATCACAGAAATCTCAGTGTCTGGACTAACGTGGAGTGTGGTTTTGCCAAGATGAGCTGGAAAGGGCTCCCAGATGCCTTTCCCACAGCTCTCCTGCACATAAAGCGGGGGAAGAGTGGTGTTCCCCAGCTTAGCCTGCTTGCAGGTCTTCCCTGGCACAGATCATTTATCTGTAATACCCATAAAATACATGCACAGACCAAATATTTATTTTGCCTTTGGAAGGAATGTATTTTCTCAAATAAGTGCTTGAAAATAGGTAAAGGGGCACATCCTTACTACTTGGCCCCATCCAGTCTCATCAGCAGTACACTGTGCTATACTACAACTGTGCTTGGTCTCCTTTTCAGGAACCAAGGGCAAACATCTCCAGCAAATGTTCTTAAACATAAGTTTGTTTGGCAAGTAGTGCTGCTTTTGACCTGAGTAACAGTTGTGAGAAACCATTTTGTTTACATGGGGAAACTGGAGAACAGACTTTCCAATCACTTGTTACGTACCAGCCACACACTCGTTAGCCATACTGTTTGTTGCAGGCAGGAGAATTTTTCTGGAAGCCATCATTAAAATATGTTATTCCCCTGGGCTGTACACTGCCATGTATTTTGTAGGCATCTCATAAAAGGAGGAATATCCATTTTAAGAAGCTTTTTTTTTTAAAAAAAGGAATGCCTAAGAACTGCCAGCAACGTCATTAAAAGTGACACTTAAAAGGATTGTGAGTACAACTACTACAACATGCTTTATCTGGAAATGTTAAAGCAAAACATATGCTGAAGTCAGGGGGAATTTTGTCTGGAGAAAGACCACGAAGGAAAACTGAGCAGAGATTTCAAGGTTTATGTCAGCAGGCAGTTCTAAGCAGGCAAATCTTAGGTACACCAGTTACAACAAAACCTCATAGTGATATCAGGATGTTTCCTACCAGAATAGTGCTTGTGAGGGACAAGAGACACTGAGTTAACTGCTGGATTTTTTTGTTGCTAATGCAGAAAGACAATGCATCTCCCTCTGCATCACATCAGAATCTGTTTTACATTCAGGAGCCTGTTTTAGTTACAGCCCTCCACTATTTCTGTATGTCCATGGGCATGTGTCACTGGACACATGAACAAGTAAAAAAAAACCAAGGAAACAGTAAGACATTGGTCAAGCTGCTGCACTTGGGGAAACAAGAAATATATGGGCTTGAGTGCTTCCCTAGCAACTTCCCAGGTGTCCAAGCTCCACACCCAGCTTGTACAGCTTCTCAGGTTAAAAACAAATAATCACCTTGGTTGCTCTGATCTGAGGACCACAGACTGAGGAGAGCACAGTCCAGATTGTAAAGAACAGTGCTGATGATGGACTCCGTCAAGATATTTGGCTTGGTACTGTCATTTTGAATCAGAAACTGGAACCATAAAAATCTGACAGTCACACATTTAAAGAATTAAAAGCCATGCAGGACACAGACCTCAGAGTATCAGTAGGATACTCTGCCCATACTGCCCTGTGTGTAGTTGAGTTTAAACTCAACTTTTGTCACTCTGTTACTTAACATTTTTTCTCAACTCCCTGGAAGAAGATAATAACAGATTATTTGTGGGTGATAAAGGTGATGGGTGATTAGTAAATGGAATATGGAATTTGGATGTCTTGGCCTGCTGACTGCAAGTGAATGTGCTGTCTGGGGTTCCTCTTGGCTAACTTTAGACATCTGCATCTGAGCAAGCCACACAGATTCCTTTTATAGGCAATGGAGAGAAATAGGCATCTGACCTACTTCACACATATAGAAGTGCCTATTTTTCACAAGTAGTTACAGGCAAACTCTGGAAATGTTGTAGATTTCTCACAGTTAGACAAGTCGAACCCATTCTAAATATTTTAATGCAGACAAATGTAAAGTTTGCATTCCTAGCTAGGATGCAAGAAGATAGACCATATTTAAAGGAAAGGCAGTGCCTCGGAAAGAACCCAGTTAGAAAAGAAGTTGGTTATCTTGGAGGATAACCAGCAGAAGATGAGTCTTTTATGCCTCTGTGACAATCCTTAGATGAGTAGAGGGGGAGATGTCCACCAGGAGTGGGATGATTATGTCAAGTCCCTATCTGGCACTGGGCAACCACTTCAGAAGCACTGGGTCGAGCTCATAACTTATGGAGAAAGTTGAGCATCTGAATAATGTCCAGAGAACAGGGCTTTGAATAATTAAGGGACTGGTAAACTTGTAAAGCCTCATAGGTTAAGTAGCTTATCAAGGAGAGATCTGTGGGATGGATCAATGACAGGTTAGTGAACACAGCTAAATGCAAGCAAATAGAGAATGGTATCTGATGGCTGGAAGCTGAAGTTGCAGAAATTAAGTCTAGAAATAATTTACAGATTATTTACAGTGAAAGCAATTAAGCATTGGGACAATTTATGGCTTAGTCATCGTCTTTCAACTACTAACAATTTTTAAATCAAAGCTAAATATTTTAAATGGCCTAGTTCAAGTAAAATGTTATTTAAACATGTCTGAAGGGTTATGTTGGGCTGTTCATGGGTGTCAGACTAGATGACCACCATGGTCTCTTTTGGATTCAGAATATATAAATGAAGGCAAAATCTTAGGTTAAATCTATGTGGCCCAATGACATAAAATACAGAGATAGCCAAGAAAGCACAAATGTCAGCGTTGAGCAGCAGTTTGGGCAGAGCTCTGTCATCAAATTAGCAGTGTAGCTTCTGATACCCAATCTCATTCATTCAGCACAGCACTGTGTTGTTATCAGCCCTGATTTCCAGCCAGGATTCATTGGAATCTATGTCTATTTTCCAGATCTATACTTAAGCAGACAAGTTGAAATTATAAAGGGGAGGGAGAAATTAGGTTTTGCTATGATAAAACATATATTGCATGCATGCATTGGAGGATGGAACACATGTAGCAGAAAGCAGCTTAACTGGAGTCAGTAGTACCTCCACTGAAGTGCTGTTCAGAGCGTGAAGGATGTACAGCACATCCTTACCCTAACCCACACACTAACCTATGTTTAAAATAAGTGCAATGATCTCAGATACTCTGGACATAAAAGAAGAAAAAGCTTTAGACATAATACAGACATGGACAACAATAATATAAAAAAATAAATTGTTCCATTGCCAGAACATTTCGCAAATTTGTTTCTGACATTTCCCTCAAGCTGTTCCACCTCCATCACAATAAATTTACCATCCAACCCCACCTTCTGAAAGACTTTTCACAGTACTCCCATTTCCCCCATGCCCTTATGGCCCATCATAACAAAACCATGCGTTTTTCACCCACCCCTTGTCTATCTCTGGTTTGCCAGCCACCCGAGCCCAGAGGCAGAGCAGGCTGAGGAGTGCTGAGTGCACTCAGTAGCTCAGGGCTGCTGCCGCTTGGCTCAAATGGAGTGAACTGAAAGCCAAGTAGGAGAGTGGATAGGTGATACTTATCTTAATAGCCTTAATGGGCTTACATATCCCCCGACACTGGAGGCACAGCTTATATTCATACAGTTATACTCTGCTATCCTCCAAAAGAACTCGGCCTCCAGTGGAGCGGCTGCAGGGCCTGATGGCAGGCTCAGACCATGAGCCAAGCTGCCTCCAGGAATTGTTAGGGGAGTGTGCAGTGGATTGGGGCACAACCATGCCAGGGACCATGCCAGCAATTTAGTAGGATATGTGGCCATGTGCCAAGGTCCAGCTCTGGCACTGTTTATTTTAGTAGTGCAGACATACTGCTAGGTCTGTCCTCCTCCCCTCTTTTCATGATTTGCTTTAGTAAAGTAATATTCTCTGTCAAATGGGACTGATCCTTACTAATGTGCTCAAAAGTTATTTGCAATGAACTCCAGGCAGCCAGCGTGATCAAAGAGCCTTAATGCCTTAGAAAAATAAGCTAAAAATAAACAAAGTCTATGTATCATTTTCAATTAGACCATATACCACTTTCCAGCCAAGCTGGAAGGTACTTGTGCCAGGAGAATTAACTGAAATACAGACTGTGTTATGCTGCAAAAGCTACCTCTCCTCAGACACGTCCTATCTCTTTCACTAGCTGGAAAATCAGAAGTCAATTTACTCTTTTTCCTAGTTGTGTGGCAGCCAACAACATGATGAGAGGAAAATCATGCTGGGAGAAAGAACAAGACCAACAATAACAAACTGATATATTCCTCAAGGTTTAGGGTGCAAAAGGCTTCACAGTTAGCAGAATAGGATCAATCAAATCTATCTTGTAACAATAAACAATGAATCACGGTTGTATAAAATGAGTTTGTTTTAAAGTGAGCACTCAAAGGCATATAATCTCCATTTGGTTTATGTTTTCACCATCTGTTTTTTATTCCTGACATTGTGGCTGTCATAAACTATGCAAAATATTTGATCCCGATCTGAGATTAGTGATGAACAAAGCCCAGAAAGTTCATGAATTTGTACCTCAAAGATTGGTTTTCCTAGCTATCTGGAGCAGCCTGGTGCTCAGTGGATAAATTTCCATTTGGCAAAATAAAACCACCGGTACCAGCAACCTTCATGGCATTCTCAGGTGAAGCAATAACTTGATACTTATTCAAGTCGAGGTTGAAGCAATTTGGCGGGGAAATTACTGCTCTCCTTGCCCATGGTACACTAGTTGGGTGGACAAAACTTCCTCAGTTCAGTACAAGAAAAACACTGAGAACATCTCAAGGCAAAAATTGTTTTCTTAACAAAAGGTTGTACTGTCAGTGTTGCCTTCTGCAAAGATATTCTCAGGCAGAAGGTTTAATTATTTAGGGTGTGATTAAAAACTTTTTGACTTCTGATCAGGAAGACAAGGAACCCAAAAGCATTAAAATTAAAGAGGGTTTTATATGAATTAAAAAGTATTTAAATAGTTTTTTCTTTTCAAAAATAGCTTTTTATTTTACCACTGCTGCTTGCTTTGTATGCACCTAACTGCTTTGCCTGAAAGTTACAAAAAGATTTTTTGGACTGGTATATCAAATAAAGTTATTCTTAATTGTCAGAACGTTGCAGAAGTCACACTTAGAATTTTTTGTGCTTTTTCTCTTATTTCAGGCTGTGGAACATTTACTTTTCTATCTTCTGCTGTTGCTGCTGTAAGTGGACTTCTGATGGGTTATGAGTTGGGCCTTATCTCTGGAGCTCTTCTTCAGATGAGCAGCATATTAGTACTATCTTGCAAAGAGCAGGAAATCGTTGTAAGTTCCTTGCTTTTTGGGGCCTTATTTGCATCACTTACTGGTGGATTCCTGATAGACCAATTTGGAAGGAGACCTGCTATTATTATTGCATCTTCTCTACTTGTGTTGGGGAGTCTGATTTTACTGCCCTATGAATCATATGGGATACTTATTGTGGGACGGATTGCCATAGGTATATCCATATCATTATCATCTATTGCAACATGTGTGTATATTGCTGAGATTGCCCCACAGCACAGAAGAGGCCTCCTCGTATCATTAAATGAACTCATGATTGTGATAGGCATTCTCTTTGCCTATATTTCAAATTATGCACTTGCCAGCGTATCTCATGGCTGGAAGTACATGTTTGGCCTTGTGATTCCATTAGGTGCTTTGCAGGCTGTTGCCATGTATTTCCTTCCTCCAAGTCCTCGGTTTCTTGTAATGAAAAATAACGATGAAGCTGCAAGAAAAGTACTGGAGAAGCTACGGGAGACATCAGATGCTACTAAAGAACTTACAGTGATCAAGTCTTCTCTGAAAGATGAACATCAGTATAGTTTCCTGGACCTATTTCGTTCAAAAAACAACATGAGGGCCCGAATGTTGGTAGGACTCACTCTAGTCTTTTTTGTGCAAACAACTGGGCAACCGAACATTTTATTTTATGCATCAACTGTTCTGAAGTCAGTTGGGTTCCAGAGCAATGAAGCTGCCAGCTTGGCTTCTACTGGAGTTGGAGTGGTTAAAGTGGTCAGCACAGTCCCAGCGACAGTTTTTGTGGATCAAGTTGGAAGTAAAACTTTTCTGTGTGTTGGCTCTTCTGTCATGGCAGTGTCGCTGATCACTATGGGTTTAGTGAACCGTAACATACATGTGAATTTCACCAACGTCTGTAGAAGCCAATCTCCAGAGGATTTCTTTCTCCAGAAACCAGGAAACCTCACTGGTGTCACCAATGGGAGTCTCAAGGACCTCTTTGCTAGCAAGACTTCGCCAGAAAGATTATCATTTGGTGTGCAGAAAAGCCCATATGTTGCCAGGACAGAAGAACTGAACAGGACTGCCCTGGCAGGAGGCAAAAGCACAACAGGGTCTCACATGGAAAGTGGGGAGGTTCCTGTTGTCCTGAAATGGCTCTCACTGGGCAGCCTGCTTGTTTATGTTGCTGCATTTTCCATAGGTCTTGGACCAAGTAAGTGTTTAATTTTTCTAACTCTTTGTAATGATTTTTACAGGTGGATTGAGTGCTGGGATAACATGCCCAGCTTGGCATCTGGCAGTTCCCAAGCTGGGCAAAGCAGTGTTTTCTGCTAATATGTGCTGGTATTGTTCTAGACAGTCCTGGAGAGCCTGGGGTGTACTTTTTAGGAAAAGATCCTGCCCATTAAGGTTGATGGCAATTCATCAATTCATCAATTCAATCCCTTCAATTCAGTGAAATTAGCTGCTTCTATTCAGTGGAGTCAAGAACTGCTGTGAGCTTTGTACAGCAAAATTATGGGGCCCCTGGATATCTTTCCTATTCATAGTCTTTTGTGTCCTTACATTCTCAAGATTAAGATGTAGGCATTTGTTGCTACTAACTCAAACTCAAGATAATTAAAAGCTCTAGACCTCTGTATGGTGTGACACCAACAAATTCATGAAATGCCAGCATGCCTGGGTCCCACTGAAGATCTGGCCCCCTGACTATGTAATAGTCTTCAGATATAAGAAAGACATTCAAGATATTATAGTTCATGAGCAAACTGTAGTATTATTGCCACTACCTGCCATCACACTTGCATGGTTCCTGCTCTCTCCAGAGGAGAACTTGTCTGCCATTCCCGGGTCCTAGCAATTAAATCTCTCCATTTTGTTTTGTTTTGTTTCAATAGCACTTAAATATTACTGTACTTTGAAGGGGTTGATATTTTTAAGCAACCTTGCAAAACCCACACGCACAGAGTCCATTATTTATTAACAGTCTTTATATGCTTTTGTGCCCTGGCTCAAACTTGCCTTGCAAACACACTGCACTATTATGATAAAAAGCTTGCCACAAGAATACAGCACAACAATTGCACTAACAGCAAGTCCCCTGCAGTATTTATTTATTTTAAACATTACTCACTGGGAGAGTGGCGTGAGATAAGCATTCATTGCCAGGGCAGCGAGCTTGATTGTGTTATTGCAGCATTGTTCCCTCCCTCACAGACCGTCCTGGGGCTGAATTCTGCTTTCGATGACATAGGTTCAAAACCAGGGGTTCAGCCCTGAAAAGAAAATATTACTTGAGCTTTTACTTGGGTGTTTCAAACACACACTTAATGACTCTCAAGGCAGGGGCATGCATTCAGGCTTGGTGTCCTGTTGAAAGCTGCTTTCTTGTTGACCTGGCTGTAAATGGGTTCCTGGTCATATGAGTTGGCCTCATGTGAAGTTAATGATAATGATGTCTACTTACTTGAGGGCTACAGAAACTAAGGTGTGATTGCCAGGCTAATTTAAGAAGTCTTTGAGGCCTGCGCTTGTTTTCTGACCACTTTCTTGCCTAAGAGCACAAATGCTCTTAAACAGCAAACGGAAAGAACAGGCACCATCTCAGCTCCAGTCATGTGCAATAAAGCCATGATGAGGCAATTTCAACTGACAGGTGCGCTTGCGCAGCTTGTGAAGGCCAGGTCTAGGACAGATACAGGTATTTCAAATTGCAGAGAGGTACTTTCAAGACAGTTCAATGCCTTTAAAAGTGCACTATTCAGTTAAAATTGGCAATGTATAGAAAATGCAAGGGTCGGAATCAAGTGATGGTTGGAATCTGCAAAGGATCTGATGTGGTCAAATAGTCTTGGGATGCAAAGTTATGATTTGTGTCTCATATGCAGCCTTCAACATCTGCTTCTTGGAGTCCAAATCCTTGAATGTATTTTAAAAGCCTAGCTTTCTCATCCTCAGTGTACCTTTCTTAGTGTAAAGATAAAACCTGAGCCCCTTTGCTTATATAAAATAAACAGTTTTAACATGTTTATGTTATTCATCTCTAAATCTGTCTGTGGTCTGGACCAGACTGCCAGTCATTGTCTACTCTGCAACAGGAGGGAGGCATTGAGGCTGCACCCACTGGTTGCTGTGGCAAGGTTATGCCCAGGCACCTGGGGACAGAAGCACTGTAACCACCGCACCACTATATTTTCAGTGTAAAATTCTCATACTACGTGCAATATCTGCCTGTCCCGATGGCTAGGGTGAAGATGGTGCTCAGGATGTGTCTGTTGGACAAAGAGTGGAAAGGATCTTGCTCTTTTCCCCTTATTTTGCTCTATTTCCCTTTATTTATTTTACCCACTTCATTTTGAGTCCATGCTGCATTATGTTCTGTGGGGATAAAGGAGAGTCTATGTAGCACCATTAGGAAAATGGCACACTCTCCATAGGGGAGATTATGCAACCTGAGCTCTATAATCTTTTTTTTTAAATTTCTTTGTCCTTTTTGGGGGGGAATCTGGTCAAAGAGCTAGTTACAGTCTAGATTTGCATAGCAGACATTAATAAATGTTGTATTCTTTCATTATTTCTCTTTTGTCTCCACATTACATGAAGTACATGGATTTCTTAATGAACTGAACATACACTAAATATATTTATTGCTGTTTATCAAAGCACCCAGGCAGCACAGTGATAAGTGCTCAAAACCAGACAGAGATAAAAGCCATTTTTGCATTATAAAAGAATTCATCAGACTAGCAAGCATCTGTTTAGTCACTTTTTTGATTCTGGGGTGCTCTGTATCCATATCATCAACCCTTAGGCAAGATAAAAGAAGTACTTCTGCTGCTCTGTTTCAGATTAATTATGTTTGATGAACTGCAATTCAACTGCTTCTTCACACTCAATTTCACACAATTATGAGGACGTTTTGTAGGTGCAACAAATCAGCATTGCATCACGCCACAGAACAGCACATTCTGTCTCTCCAGGGGTGTTTGCAGAGGCGTTTCAAGGCAGTTTTTAGCTAAGGGGACTTACTTAACACCCATCCTTGTTTTGAGTTACCTTTGCCTGTATATCAGAAAGGTCAAACAAGGATCAACTGTTCTCACCAGGTAAAGATGCCTGCAGAGCCCCAAAGGAACTTATTTCTGGCTGCCATGTGAAGGATGAGAAGTGAGAGAGGGGCTTTTCATTGTTTTCAGTGCATGTTTGCAAGGAGAGGCATTCAAACCTGCTGTATGTGAGGGTGGGGACAGGACAAATCTGAGCCTCGTAGAAATGCTGCTATGTCTTACACAAGGAGCAGTGAGTGCAGGCTAACAAGATGAGTGCAGTGTGGAGGTAGATCACCAATTCATCACCCAAGCTAAAAGCTCAATGTGACCCTGAAAATTAATATAACACAAAGGACACACAGAGAAATTCCAGTTAGGGTCATGATCATGCATGGCCACTTATTAAGTGACACAGAGTTAACTGAAAGAGTTGCAGAGCATCTCATTTGCCAGAAGCTCTGTTCAAACCACTTGAGAGGCAAAAAATTGTGGTCCTTTCTTATAAAGAGGTGTCATCTCCTTCACTCATCACTGTTGTGTAGTACAACGTTTTGAGATGTTTGAACCAGGAAAGCCAAACTCCTGAAGTATCAGACTTATTTTCCAAAATAAGGCTGTAAATGTGGGACTCTTGGGGTTGGATGGAGCATGTGCAAGAGAGTTCTCTTGATTACCAACTGTAAGGCAGCTCTAGCCTGTCTGAAGCAGAGTGGGTGCCGAGAGACCTGCTGCTTTCCTCACAGACCTGATGAACAAAATTCAGATTCAGATGTCAGATGGCACCCCTTACCAAAGATATGCTTCCCTGCCCTGATCATCTCCTTTTGCACCATTTAGGATCAAAGACTAAATAGGGACAACTTCCCTCCATATTTTCCTATATATCCCCTAAGTGAGGAGGTCTCACAGGGTCATCTCACCAATAAGTAGCCAAATGAGAGACAGTAGCACCATACACATTAATACACAGGTACAGTGTGGCCTGGAAGCAATCTTCTCTATCAAACAAAAATCAGAGGGACTCCAACAAGTCCAAGGCTGAGAAGCAAGTATGCAAATCCAGTCTGGACCCAACAGAACATAATGTTTTCCTAGACTGAATTTGTATTAGCAAATAAAAAGCAAGTGAGTAAACCAGGACTTGAGCAGTACCTCTTTACACATATTGTGAGAGTGCAGTTCAAGGGGATCCATGCACATCATGGGGATTTTTTGCTGAGAAATGGGTAACATTTTTATTAGAGGGGGGTGTCATATGCCTGCATTTGGACTGCATGTATGGCATTGGTGCCTTGCGCAAAAGAGCTCTTCCTCCTCTGTCAGTCCTTTAACCATGTTTCTGTATAACTGCAAAAGCATTTAGGCAGTCGGTCAATAAACTTCAGCATAATCTGCTGGTGCAAATCACATCAGCTACACTGATATCACAGCAGTTCATGCTGAGTGTGGGGATGCAAATCAACAAAAGCACCTACAAGTGGGACTGAGGGGCAGTTTCATGACATGAATCATCCTAAAACCATTTAGATGCATAAAGTTTGAAGGTGTTTATGCCAACCTATTACTGCATGTCCTAGAGCAGTCACCAGCTTTGTGCAGCTCTCCAAAGCCAAAGGCCAAACTCTCAGGAGTTCTTTTCTTGGAGACCATCACAGGTTCCTCTTCCAGGAGGCTTCTTGGAACTGAAGGGATGCCCCATCCGCAAGCACTCAGAGCCCACTTTGCACACACACACAGCTGTGGGCACCACACACCCAAGGCAGATCAGTGTCTGCAGCTGGAGAAATGTCTTCTGTTTCAGGGCTTGGCACAAAAAATACCACATATACCAATCCATGCATATCAAAGTCTAAAAAGTATTTTAACATATTTGTGGTTGGCAGATAAGTGCATAACATGGTCTTGGAGGAGGTATTTAGGACTTACTGCAAATCCTGCTTTTCCAAATAGCTGTTACAGTCCCATCAAAGCACAGCTCCTGTGAGTGGGTGCTTGTAGGACTGGCAGTACTTTGGCATTGATTAAAACCTGTTAAATATAGAATTAAATACCCACGGGAAACCTTCTCTGACTGCCCTTGGGTTCCTAGCTTCACACTGATGAAATTCCTCCCACGTGAGGGACCTGGGTTTGTGGCTTTGTGTCCCTCAGCCTGGGTACCCCCAGGAAGACGTAGTGACTATGCTCTCCAACAAGCCCTGCTGTGATGCACCATCTGGCTGCTGTGGGAGCTCTCTGTGCGCATTGTCAGCCCTGTGAGGAGCAAAACCCCTGCAGGGAAGTCAGTAAAGGGAAGCCTCTAGTGAGGGCAAATCTTAGAAGCAAGTTTCTACTGATGAAAGACTAGTTTGGGATGAGAGATGTCTGTTTCTTGTTTAAACCTGGGCAGATTTGCCATATTGACTCTACTGGAGATAAATTTATATTAGCTTGAATGGATGCGTTAAAATTGATGTATTTTATACCTAAAATGGAACAGATGTTTCAACATGTGTGGAAATTTAACTGATGCGGGAGCCAGATTCCTCAGATAATCCACAAAGGGAAATATTCTCCCCACCTAAGGGTGGCTTTCAGACTCCTGCTCTTTGACCTCTCCTTTGGTGCAGCCCCCTTTTCCTTGCTAGCTATTGAGGGAGTTGAGGGTGATCAGGAAGCTAAATTAGACTGTGTGATAACATTCCACATGCAACATGGTTTAGGACTATATGATCATTGCAGGTCCTTTCCAACTGAACTATTCTATTCTATTCTATTCTATTCTATTCTATTCTATTCTATTCTATTCTATTCTATTCTATTCTATTCTATTCTATTCTATTCTATTTCTATTCTATTCTATTCTATTCCATTCTATTCCATTCCATTCCATTCCATTCCATTCCATTCCATTCCATTCCATTCCATTCCCATGTAAAAGCCCACTTGTTTTGTCTACATCTTATTGTAAATTGTTGAAGTAATTCAAATGCAGTTTTAATCCCATGTTGGGGACAGTGGGGAAGATGGAAGAAGGATCAGGCAAGAAGGATCAAGGAGGATGGAAGAAAGCTCAAGGGTTCACAGGGGAAGTGAAATGCATGGAGGTGAGGAAGGAAATAAGTCCTTCTTTCAGTCCATCTCTGTCCTTCTTATGCAACCTTATGGGATCTATGGTGGTCTTACTTTATGTATTACATTAGATTAAGCAAGCCAAAACCCAGAGCTGGAACATTTCCCTAAAGCCCAGAGAATTACACTGGAGACAAATTTAGTCTCCTTGACTTTGCTCCTGTGATTCTTAGATTAACTGGCTACCTGAGTTAAAGTATGATTCATTAGCACAGTTAAATGCAGAACCTTTTCTATGTCTTTCACCTCAGTCACTAAATGCATCTGTAACAAAACCCAGAACAGCTTGGTTTCACATGTTACACTGAACAGCCCAGGGACTCGATTACAGAGGTAATACTTCTTGCCACCCTTACAATCCAGATAACATCGGACTGCTTATTCTCTGCCTCAAAATGCTTTTGGACTTGATTTTGGCTATCAAATGATCTACCTGAAACTGAAAATTCTTGTGGGAAATAGCACACTGTCAGTGTGGAAAATCTGACCCTCCCATAGACTTAGTTGGTTGTTCCAGTGTTTTGAAATATTATAAGCTGTATGGCCTTGCACTAGCTTGAAAAATACTGGTAAAAGATAGGGGTGTCTAGAATTCACATCAATATCTTTGACATTAGAGCAGTATTTTAAGCTTTTACAAGCATGCAGTTATTGTATTAATTTATAGTGCACATGAATTTGATGTTAACAGGCATTCATGCTCAGCATTGCCTTGCATGACATTTGTTTGCAGTGTTTTATTTTTGAGCTTCTACATTTTGCAGAGCAGCTGTGGCCTGGACTTAAATTTCACAGAAATGAGCAGCATCAATTTTGTATTGTTTTGTGGTTTAGTCTGGAAAAGGAGATAGTGGTGGGGATTAAATCAAGTGCTCAAAAATAAGCAAGTGCTTAAATGCTTTGTTGTATCTGAACCAGGATAATAAACCTTGGAAATGTGCATGTTGCACTGAGGATCAGTACAGAAAGTCCTATTTTAGTTAATTAAAAAATTATTTTGGATTCTTTATTTTATTACAAGATTCCTAGCACTGTTCATTTGTACTGAATCATCTTTTAATGCAGGCATTCGTGTGGTTTGAATATGACACTTTTAGTATTTATCTAGTTCATTATTCCTGTGCTATGCAAATGGTGCCTCATGTGGCCTTTATTTCAGACTCTCTTTGTACTACCAAGATGCAGCAAAAAAAGGCATGCCAAAATTAAAAATAAAGCAAGGATTGTTTGAATTGCCTATTTCTCCCTATTTCCTTGCCCCAGACAAAGTTTATCTGAAGCCCCTTGCTAACATGTCAACTAACCCAAGAATTGGTTTGCCTCTTCACAGGCCGATTGGAGTAGTGAAGTGCAAGCAAATTTAAGATATTTTTGTGTAACTGGATGATGAGTTACAGGATTTCAAATTGCAGGAGGTGTTCACTAAAATACCAGCGAAACAAGTTAATCTTATCTAACTTAATAGAACCTACAAGTTTAGAAGGCTTTTTAGGTGTGAAAAAGGTCATAATATGGAAAAAAAATGCTGTTGTAGTAGTAAGACATGGCAACGTCAGTGGGAGCTTCTCCTTAATTATTTTAGGACACAATTTTGCAAGGAGCAGAATATCCTTGTTCAACTGTGAGATGGAATTTAAGCTATCATTTAAACTGAGGTGCACACCTGAAATCTGGGATGTCATTTTCAG
Organism: Athene cunicularia; assembly: GCF_003259725.1. Classification (NCBI taxonomy): domain Eukaryota; kingdom Metazoa; phylum Chordata; class Aves; order Strigiformes; family Strigidae; genus Athene; species Athene cunicularia. The sequence continues at coordinate 61,980,781 of NW_020799097.1, read as the reverse complement.
TGTCATCTGTGTTTCTGTTCATAACTTTACTTTTAAGTGTATGAATGAGGGAAAGTCTTGGCAGATCAGGCCAAGGGCTTTCTTTGTCTTTTGAAGACAGAGGTCTTGGTACTGTTGAAAAGAGGGAGTCACAACACCATGCCCCAGCCAATATTTCTGTGTCTCTGCAACCATGGTGGTTCAAGTTGCTGTTGCTGAGCTCAAAATTTGGCCCTCCAAGAATTACCTAGAAAAGGTAGGGGACTACCTGTGTTTTGGCATACTATGCTCCATTTAAACAGCAATTTGAGTCGATATTATGATTTTGATGCTCTGGATTATATAATCTCTCTACTAATAGGTGTATGTTAATAAACCTATTGACACAAAATGCTGATTGAGAGGAATATTTGTGCTTTAAATTAGTCATAGTTTTAAAATTTGTCTCAGATTAGTTAGTAGCTGCTGGCCAAAATGAAGCATTTTACCTCCAAACTCACTTTATTTAAAAATCTAGAGAATAAATATTGCTGTGATTCTAACTAGTAATTGGGCCTAACAATCCTCCTTTGTTCCACAGGGACATTATCTTCTGTAAAGTGGTACACTGTCAAGTGAGTCTAGCATATCATTTTGTGCAAGCTTTCATATGATAATCAAGGTTGCCTATCATCAGCCAAATTTGCCCTTCTTACTTTGTAGGTCAAGTGTTGCATTAAAGCATTCAGTAAATAATAGTGGCCTTTGATAATCATATCAAAGACAGTGAAAGATTTTGCATTCATTTCCTTGACCAAATTTTGGGAGAGAAGATCATTGTGACACTGAAATTTTCCTTTGGGAGAGAGGGCTGGTAGTAACTTTTTAGGGGCGTACTGATCCTGAGCTATCTTTGTGCAAAAGCTAGAACTGTCAGTAGAACTTGCAAAGACAGTATTTTATTTAATTGGTAAACATCATCAAACTAAAACATGTATTATAAAGTGTGAGAAAATAATTATGGCAGAAGGAAAAAATGTGCAGTCACACGATTTACTGCCATTGCTGAGGAAGGTGCAGACTGGCAGCCAAAGTGCAGAGAGCATGGCTGGATGGCAAGGCAGTGCGTGAAGACTGTTTCTCCCTGTGGCATCTCAATTTCTGTGTCACACTGAGCTCTGGGAGGAAAGCCAGGAAGATTTTCTCAAGGAGAAAGGGGACACAGGAGGGCACCCAGCTTCTGTTGCCATTGAAAATCAACCGTAAGTGCAGAAAATTCGTATGAAAGAAGGAGAACTAAAAGACACTTTGTAGCAGATGGACCCAGAGCATTTACACCTTCCTCCTGGCTGCCTCCCTCCAGCAGCAACCAAAGCAAAGCATGAACCACAGTGACCAGCAAGGGACTTACTTTAAATAATGGATCAGAACAGGCCTCTCACTACATAAATCACAGTTGTAAAAGGTTGCTTATCCTTTCCACTGGGAGTTTTGTAAAACATATGCACAAATCTCTATTTTGCAAGAGCAAAGGCTTAAATTGCCCCCAACTGCTGTGTCTCAACAGGTTTTTTTCTCAGGCATCCCCTCAAGGACCAACATTAGCCTTTGGATACTGGAAAAATAGGTTCATTTTCCCCACTCGGGTAATTTCTCCTCTCCATCTTTTTAGAAGTGAAATATGTGATAATCTGAACTAATTCACACACAACTTCCTCGTGAATTAGAGTCTCTGGCTTCTGTAGTCATTCCTCTGCAAATGCCTCAGAGGATTATCCTGGATTCAATATTCTGAACAAATAAACACCTACAAACAGGAATACACATTTCAGGTTTTAATTAAAAGGCCTTTTTTGGATGGCAGTATGAGATTTATTATAATAAGCACATTCTCCCTTGAAAGTTAATTTTAATTTTTTCTTTTTCTCTTTTTTTTCCTTTCTGCTTGCCCTGCAAGTTGCTCTGTCTTGATGGGACAGTCTGAGCGCCTATATAACAAAGAATGAGAGAGAGACACAGTGGATGAGAAAACCAGTTGCTAACAGAATTGTTATCCCATACATAAGTTCAAATCAACTTCTACTAGGGGACCTGGGAAGAGGTACAGACTATTACATACATGCCTACATAAAGCTATGATACATTCTACTGATATGTATGCCGCAGAGTACTGTTATTGGGCAAGATGGGCCACAAGTCACATTAACTAAGACAATTCTACCATTCCTAGATCCTTATATATCTATCACTTTTTGCCCAGTAATCCTTCAGATGGGAGTCAATGTCTGTAAGAAAGTTCTTCTTGTTTGTGACTATTCTTTCAAACTGAAAATGGACGGTAATTGAAGATCACTGTAAAGAGATTTAAGAATATATTGAACAGCTTCCCTGAAATAGGAAAATCCATACCAGGCATTACATTTTTTCCAAGTTCATGGAGATGAAAAATTCAATAGTAAAAAAAAAAAGCGTTAAAATTCAGGCTCACAGTGGTGAGGTTAGGGGAAGAAGGATGGCTGGGGAAAATCAGAGGTGAAGCATGTCTCACTGCCTTCCTTCTCAAGTGGCCCAGAAAACAGGAGAAGAAGGTAATGTGTTGGTCTCACAGTCTCTTCTCTCAAAACCCTCCTGCCATTCTAACATGAACTGGAAGAAACATGACTGAAGGGTGATTTCCATGGTCCACTGTAAGCTTCCTTAAAAAAGCGCATGTGAGTGTTCAACCTGTCTATCAGATAGTGACGCAAATAGTACAAACACTGGACAACATTTTTTGTGTACTCTGATACAGCCTCAGAGATAAAAGTATTAAATCCCACTTGTCCTAACATATGTTACTTCAAGGAGTTGACCTAAAGGATTAACCATTAGAAACAGAAATGTAGTATACCAGAATGAAAGAAAAATAATTTAAGGTTTGCCACACCACATCAGCTCCTTTTGGATCATCAGTGGTTATCAGGTACCTTGCAACTGGTAGTCATAAAGCTGCTGTGAGAGAAGCAGTGGAATGAGGTGCATATTACCTTTGCCTGCAGAGATCAGGATGCAGCCAGGGCTGTGAGGTTATCTGAGGCTTCTCCTGACTCCCCTATCTCTCAACAGTAGAGCAATTCCACTCTTTTTAATGTGCACACACAGGGTTTGTCTTGACCCTTGGCAGGCTGGCACTCTGCTGGAGGCTTACATGCTCTCCAAAGCAATATAGCTGTTCATTTGCTCCATATTTGCCAGTTATTAATTTTGAACAGTCACTTCAGTCTCATGGTTATTGGGCAGAGCCAGAGAGACAAATGGCTCTCATTAAGCAGAGTCATTGATTTAACCAGTGATGATCCTTTGCTTTGGCCTCTTGCACAAAACAGTGGGCAGAGTTTCAGTCCATTTTTAATGTGTTATAACTCTTTTACCTACTTTGGAACAGGACAAACTCCCTCTCATCCTCTCTTCTTTCCAGTCTAAGCATCTCTCACTTTTGCCAGGCCCCCAGATTTCCTTCACTGGAGCTGCTGTGAAAGCCTCTGCAGGGGCTGCATTCTGTGGGTGCTGGAAGCAGTAACAGGACAGTGCTGGTGCGTTACAGCAGCAGGTACCCCCCTCCCCAAATCCCAGCTCTGCCCATTGCTGCGTGTCCTCGCCAGTACACACCTCATCACCATGTACACCATGCAGGTTTGTGCCATCCCCTGCAACATGCCCTTTGAAATTAAGGCAAACCAGCACTGAAGCTGGACTTTTGTGAGAAGTAGTTGGCCATCTGGCTGTTTGTGTTAATAACCTGCAGAGCCAGAAATCAGGTAAATGAAAAACCTGTGGGGTCCCTAAGCCTGGAAAAAAATCTGGTCTCGACAGAGTCATTAGCCAGGTCCTTTGACTTCCTTCCTCTCATGGCAGCTTTGCAGTGGCCTGCTTGCCTCCTTACCCAACGTTGATAATTTGTTACATGTTCTTAGATGGTCTGCCTACATTACTGGTGGGATAATCCCTTCTTTATCTTCCCTTGGACCTCGTGTTGCTAACAACTCTTTCCTCCCTTTCAAAGTCTTACATACTTCTGCCTACTTCCCTCCTAAGCTCTAAGTCCACTTAATCTTTTTCCAGAGTTTATACCTCAGAAACTTAAATTCTTTCAAGTATTGCAACAGCTGCTTTCTAAATCTCACCATAAAGAACTTGATCTCATGCAATACAGGTATAGAAAAGAAAAAAATGCTAAGCAGCAAATGACTACCAAGGGAATCTAATATTTCATTAATGAGAGCTGCTGAGCAGCTTCCAATTTGCTTTTGCCTCCTGGCAGGAATAAGGTCAAAACAAGGACATTTTTAATTCATGTACCTCACTCGAATATTGAATACCCCCAAGCTCACAGTATTTCTCAGATATTCTCATATTTCTCTGCTGGTGTCTGCTATTTTTTTTAAAATTATTTTTTATTTACTGCATAGCTATAAAGTAAGGAAATAAGGAAGAAACCACATGAGGGTTTGACACAACTCTTTGTTTATGGCCCAAATATAAAGCTCATTAAGTTGGCCAGGTTGCCTCAGATAAAAGGGCCACTCAATCAATCTGTTACCCGCACTCCAACAATAGCCAGTAACAGATGCTGAGGGAAAATACATAAGAAAAGGCCCATGCAGCATGCACAGCATGCCCTTCTGCCTGTCTGTAGAACGTCAAGAAAAATGTTGGGGATTTATTTGTACTACTGTGAGCAACAGTTCTTGATGGATCTTTTCCCACATATTCAGAGAAATAATGTTTTAACACCCAGCATTTAATCATTTGAACTCACTAATATTTTTTCACATCTGAAGCATCTTGTGAAAGCGAGTTCCGTAGCTGAAAAACACATTGTCTGAAAAAGCACATCCTCCTGCCTTGCCTAACCACTGTCCCTGGTAACTTCACTTGGATTGTCTTGGTTTGTGTCTGTAAAAATGTAGGGAAAACCTCTTCTCTGTTTGTCTTCACTTCTCTGTACCTTATCTAAACTGAAGAATCCTTGTCTGTTTAATTGCTCTTTGCAGAACCCATTACACACCTTTTTCTGTGGCTCATCTAGTTCTGAGTTGACCAAATCTGCATGCAATGTGACAAATACAGAGGCTCAACAGGCATGCTCAGTGGTCCATTCAGTGTTTCCTCCATAATGTTTGCCAAGCCTCTGTTTGCATCCACGACCTCTGCCTCGCGGGAGTTGATGCTGTCCCTGAACCGCCCAGGGAGTCTCCAGCACTTCTGCCCCAAGCAGTGCTGGCATGCTGGTGTGGGTACTGGTGGCTGATTTTCTCCTTATGTGTTACTTTGCATGTGTTGATAAGGAATTTTATGGGTCATTTTTTTTCAAATTACTTGATATTTTGAGATCCTTTTGTGATTTATGATCCTTCTGCTTTTTTATCATCCCAAATAATTTTGTACGATCAGTAACTTTTGCACAGGCATTCACCTCCCTTTCCTGAAGATCTGGAAATATACTGAGCAGATCTAGTAATCTTCCACTATGAAAACTGGCCTTGTCCTTTGTTTCCTATTACAAGCAGTTACTGATGGATATGAATACTCTCTCTTCTATACCATGACAGTTCTCCAAAGCTCTCTGAAACTGAAAAACACAGTGGCTCATTCGTTTCAATCACTCTGTTCCTTAAGTCTTTGAAAAAGACATGGCTTTCCTCAGCAAAAACTGCACAACTCTGCCTCAAAACACTGTACATATCCTCCTTACTTTCTTCCAGCTTACTTAGCTTTATCCTAGCTCCAGCCAGCAGCTCGGTACAGAAGTCTATTGGGGTGACCCCTTCCTGCATCCCCATGAAATGGAACATTTTATTCAGTGCTGGCATGTGTCACCTCCTCCATCCCTGGCCTCTCGTTCTCTCAGCCAGCAGACTCTGAAAATACTTGGCTGCCTGATGACTGTATTGCAACTAACTTTTCAGCAATTATGCTGTGTTTTCTTTGTTTGGACACAGGGTACATGTTTATGGAAGGCATATTTCTATTTCTCACAGCTTTCTTAATTCAGGTTTTTTGGTTTTTTTTTTAATCTGTGCTGAGCTATTTCTCTCTATTTTATTTGATTGTATGTGTAATTTAAGCCTCTAATTGGGTAGTTCAAACATTCTCCATAACACCACTGAAACACCCTGATTGTCCTTTTAATTTCTTTATAGAAAACAGGCTTATTCTAATATTGTTCTCTTTTTGAACCAAAATGGCACTGCTTAGGCCAGTGAAGGCAGAGCTCATAGGTGACTGGTTAAATTTCTGCAGCTCTGCGTGCACACAGGGCACAAGGTAGCAGCAGTCATTATGAATGGGAGCCTCAACCTAGTTACTGGCTCCCTGGAGCCAGCTCCATCCCTGCGGTACCTACAGTGGCTGCTGCATTTTGGCAAAGGTACAAATAGTGAAAACAATCCCAGAGAAGTGCTAAAAGCAAAGAATCAATCGTTATCGCTGCCTCAGCTTGGGGAAAGGAATAAACAGACTGTAGTAAGTGTCAGATTTCTACAACTGTTCTTTCTCCACAGGGAATAAGCCTATCCACTCCTCACTAGCTAAAGAGAGGTCAGGGCTATGCCAGAGGAAGTAGCTACCATTAGCAGACATGAAGAATATATCTGGTGTGTTGGCGGGATCTGTCTGAACTAAATAACTGCTTGAAATAAGAGCAGCAAACCACTGTCGTGACTGATGCAGATCCTCAAGTATTTTGGTTTCTTAACAGGAAAACAGTGTTTCAAACCTCCAGACAAATTGTAGATAGCCTGAAAGGGCCTTGGAAAAATGCATGGTATAGGAGCTGCTGCAGTGCCACACACTTCATCTGTGGCATGAGCTGTCCCCCGGTGCCTGTAATGCTGCTGAGGGTCATCCAGCTCAGGGCTCACCCAGACTGGCAGGGCTGCCATGTCAGCACGCAGGACTTGATAATCCTTGCTCGGTGCCTCTCTGAGCAGACACTGAAATTTGCTTGAACAAAAGAAGATTCTAAAAGAAGCAAACACAGACCAAAGTACCCACAGAAAAAGTTTATTCCTGAATACTGGTTTATGCCCAGCAGAAAGTGGGTTTGAATTCTTTCAAACTTCATTTCAATCCTCTCTAACGTAGCTATGAATATCCACTTTACCAGTCTTAGTGTATAATCATTTGTGCAGCCACGTTTGTCTTGTCAGCAGCAAGTGTATTAAACTTTGCTGTGGTCCAAGCCAGAAAAAAAAAGAAAAAAAGCCTCTCTACAGCTGCTGTTAGGCGCGGTGGTTGTGTTATGACTGTGTGCCACTTGACTATGCATAACAGTGTTAGGCCATTTGTTAGGCCATTACGCAGCGTGGTCTTGATTCTCTGGAATAAAATCACCACTCTGCCAGGTCACTCCCACTGTGGAACTGGAGCACTTTATATTTTTTCCTTAAAAGAAATAGCTGGGCCAGCTCCAGGGAACATTGCTGAATTAAAATGTGTGGTACAAAGAAATCTAAGAATTTGCTTGAATCTGCTCTGTAGACTCAAGACTCAGAGTTTTTCTTTCCCCTTTCAGTTGGTCCTTTTTGTTCTCCTTCCACAGCACTTTTTTCTTTTCTACCTTTACCAGCACTGTCACATAGGAATCCTACAAGCAGCTGAAGGGATATTGCAGCATGACACACATTCACATTTACAGGAGCCTATTTTTAAAATGCAACTTTAAGGCTGCCCACTGCAAGCATCCCGAGGAAACTCGCATCTGTTCTTTTGCAGAAACAGTATCACGGAGGAGCAATTTATAATGGCCATGTCCAAGGGTCTGAAAACACAAGTCACCCACATGTTCCTCTCTGTTCTCGCATGCTGGTCATCTGCTAACCCATAACCTCTCCACGCAGCAACCTCTTGATAATACATCTTGCTTATGAACAAAAAGAGGGCTTTTTTTTTTTTTCTTCTTTCAAATAACCAGGAATGGCACAGAAATGTGGTGTCTTTTTTTCCCCTTTTTTTCTTTTTTCTCTTGCTATTGAGGTGGTTACACAGCCAGGTCTTTGTGTCTGAATTTGTTTTTGTGGGCTAGCAACACCAGCATTTAGATCACCTGTGGTGTGGTGTCACATGAGGGAGGCAAAAACCAGGCCCTCTCTCCATTTATACCTCAGCAATCTGATTTATATGGAGTGGAGAGCTGGAATAGCAAACCTGCTTCAGTGTGGCATGTTGATTTATAAGGTGGCATAAACACACAGTGCTGCTCCAAGGCTGAAGATTACTTTGGTTTGCTGCCCCACTTCCATTAGTGCTATGTCACTTGGGAGTTATTTAGTCAGAGATCCTTTTCATACACAGACGTGCAGTCAGAGCTCACCTCCCTGGTTGGTTCTGTGTGTGCTGGCACTGCCCTTGTGCCACCAGGGCCACCTGTCCCTCTCTCAGGTGCCAGGCAGGGATGATGACCCAGGGTGATGCTGACTGCTGTCCATGCTCCTTAGGCCCACACAAACCTAACATCTCTAAAAATCACTTTATTCTTTCAGTTGGCCTCACCTGAATTAATGGACTATCTAAATTTACAGCATGGAAAGCCATCCTTTCAAAGACACCATTTTTTTTTTTCTTCTATTTCAGTGTCCTGGCTGGTCCTGAGTGAAATTTTCCCTGGTGGTATCAGAGGACGGGCCATGGCTTTGACATCTAGCATGAACTGGGGCATAAATCTCCTCATCTCCTTGACATTTTTGACTGTAACTGGTAAGATTTCTCTATGTCCTCCCAAGCTGATATTCTCCTACAATCAAAAAACAAATCTTTCCCATACAAACAACATGGCTAAAATTGCAGCTGTGATGCCCCTGGAGCCAAATTTAGATCTCCATTTAGATGCTGTTTGTTAGTGTAACTTCACCATTTCCACCCTGTCTTTCTAAGTTTGTGCTAGCAATTACAGCCTCATGTTGCTGGCTGTCAGAGCACCTTGCACATCAATTCTATAGGTTGTGAACCCTAGCTCTTAAAAAAGCCATTGCCTTGGTAAGTTGAAAATACATAATATTTAGGATTTAGCCCTGCATCTTCTGAAGTCAATGGAAGTTCTGCTCTAGATCAGACCTCAGCTTTTCTGATCAAACATTTTAAAGACAATCCCATTGAAATAATTTCTTTTAACAGTAATATCTTGTCTTCAAGAAAATTTCCTTTAGAAAGAGGTGTCTTTGTAAGGTAAAAATGTTTCAAGTTTTAATGTGAGAAAGTAGACTAACATATAGTAACATAATGTGAAACATATAGTAACTTAGAATGTGATAATAAACAATGGAAAAGGTTAAATGCTGATGTTGAAATTCATTGATTGGCAAATACTTTTTTCTAATTTTATTTCATAAGATGTTTTGCAGATTTTAATTTTCAGTCTTATTCTGAGGAAAATATGTGCTGAAAATCAAAATACATTCACAGGGAATGCATTCCAGCTGCCAACATTTGCTTAGTCCTTGGACCAGACTAGACCTGTTTCTAAGGAAATGTCCCCAAAAACAGATAGTGCAGACCTCAGGTTCTCAGCATCAACTGTTTCAACTCAAGGTCCCCTCCTATCGTACAACATTATTTGTTAATGCACACCTAGCCATTATTGTGGTCTTGGTATTCATGAATATAAAGTCCCAGTAACTCTATTGGTTTAGCTGGGTCTAATCTGGATTTATGAAAGTGAAACTACAAGCAAATGTGTGTTCCTAGTCTATGGCAGAAAGGCAGAATTGGAAATTCTGTTTTCAGATGAATGCATGTGGAAGTCATGGTGGACAGCAATACCCACACTTAGGTGTCTGATGAAGAAGATACCAGCTGGATTAGCAGCTTCAGCTGCAATTTTTAGTTCATGACACAACTGACAGAAGTCTCAACTGTCTGGCTTAGTTTTAGCTTTACTTTCCAGAGGCTGCAGAGTGCATGCTTCAGCCTAAGGACCTACCTGCCCCTGGACTGTCGTCTCAGAAAACCACTAGCATTGGCGTGAGTCCAGAGTAGGGACATGAAAATGATCAGGGAGCTGGAGCACCTCTCCCATGAAGACAGGCTGAGAGAGTTGGAGTTGTTCACCCTGGAGAAGAGAAGGGTCTGGGGAGACCTTATAGCAGCCTTCGATTACCTAAAGGAGGCTACGGGAAAGCCAGAGAGGGACTTTTTACAAGCATGTAGTGATAGAACAAGAGGTAGCGGCTTTAAACTGAAAGAGGGTAGATCCAGATTAGATGTAAGGAAGAAATTCTTTCCTGTGAGGGTGATGAGATGCTGGAACAGGTTGCTCAGAGAGGTTGCGGCTGCCCCCTCCCTGAAAGTGTTCAAGGCCAGGTTGGTTGTTCAGGGCTTTGAGCAGCCTGGTCTAGTGGAAGGTGTCCCTGCCCATGGCAGAGGGGTTGGAACTAGATGATCTTTAAGGTCCCTTCCAGCTCAAACCATTATGTGATTCTATGATTCTTGGCTGACCCCATTAGGAGTTCACTCTTGGAACCCTTTCTGGTGCAGGACCCATGAGTTGCAGTTGAAGTATTAGGAACTGACACATAGGAAGGATCTGCTGGAGACAACTGCAACAGTGTGAAAAATGTTTGGTTTTGCTTCATGAAAGAATGTACAATAAAACCAGACATGGGTGGAAATTCAAGGCACTTGTGATCCCTGGTGCCTTTGCACCAACCAGTAACAATGGCTACTACTGTTTTCATCCAGAGTGACCACAAGCAAAATAAATCAGTAGGTTCATGCTAAATGGGTCAATATGGTCTCATCAATTTTCATTCATAAGTAGTATTAGAAAAAGCAAAACCTCTCTTCTTCAAATTGTGCCCAGGCACAAAAATATGAGCCAACAATAACAGCCTAGTTTCCTTCTAATTTCTCCTGTCCATTAGGGGCTGTATACTAGAAAAACACAGCCACGGGGAAAAAAAAAAAAAAGTATTTGAAAATTTAAAAATACATGTTTTTTTCCTTTGTAGAGCTCATTGGCTTGTCCTCGGTGTGCTTCATTTACACAGTAATGAGCCTAGCATCCCTCGCTTTTGTTATTGTGTTTATACCAGAGACAAAAGGATGCTCTTTGGAGCAAATATCCATGGAATTAGCTAAACAGTAAGTACCAAGCAAGGGTGTGATCACATCCTACAGATGCCGCATGCTAAAAAAAAGGAAACCACGTTGCTTTTTTCCTCGAAAAATCAGATTCTCTCAAGGCTTGAGCTTATACATGTTGATCTCAGTGGCCAAGCAAACATTTTGTTGGTGCCGAAGGACTGGGCCTAAAGGAATGGTGGTTTCCAACACCCCTGTGAAGAACACCTGCAGCCAGGCCTGGCTCCCCAGCACTTTTGCTGACTGGCACTTCCCGAGAGCAGATCAACTATGTTCTCACACAGGGCTGTTTGACTTGGCTTGCATGCAGAAAAAGGGAAGGGGAGAGGCCTATCTCAGATACTTCAAGGCTTCATGTGAGTTTTGATAGCTCTTCTAGATGGGCATTTTTTGGTGCATTGACTAAGTCCTGTGTCTTTGTAGACTCTATGAGCTCATACCCAAAAAAGGTTCTTCCAGTGTAAGCTTTGTGTTCCCACCTCACCATGTAAAACAGGTACAGGAGCAATGAAAGGGAGAGTGCTGGTGACATGAATGCCATGTGCATGCTCCTTTAATATGACCCATTCTCACTGGTTTTGTGTCTTTTGACTCTACCTGTCTTTTCATATCCTCCAGAGATAGAGTGGGCCTTGGAATTGCATATGTTCAACAAAAGTAGCACATCAGTTTGGAGAACAGAATTAAACGGTCTGGTGATATGCATGCTGTTTTCTTACAAGCTCCCAAGGCAGGTGCCACTGACCATAAACTACTATCGATTTGCTGCTGCCCTCATTCTTTTCAGTTGTTTTTGGCTATAGAAAATTATAGAAAAAACTAAGCAGCCTTTTTCAAAAAATGCAGCACTCTCCTGATCTATTCAAAGAGCTGTTCTACAGCAGCTACTTGCTTTTTCGGACTCATCTCAGAAGTTATCAACATAGTGAATAACAGGATAAAGAAATTACAGGGGAAACAATGTAGCGGACAATATTTTTTCAGGGTTGATTGCTGGGGGGGGGAAAGTCAGGCCTCACCACAGCTGATGGCACCCTGCTACAGGTGAGGCAGCACCCCCCAGTTCACCTGCACACCTGAGCTTGACGGGGCAAGGCAGACTCCTTCCCTCTTTCTCCACTGCCTGCCGGCAAGACAAATGACGCCCAGAGAAAGAGGCTTGAAGGCAGAGGTAGAAATATTCCAGCTGAAAATGAGACACATCCTTTTTGACAGTGGAAGTAGTTAACGTGTGAGCATCCTAGTGCCGTGAAGGGTCATCCTGTATTTGGGTTTTTAGGATTACCAGAGAATATTTTTTCTAAAGGGTATGCTGCAGCTCAGCTGGGTTTGAAGGAGGTTGCTTATGAGCTACTTATCCCACTGCAGGCAGGCGGGAGCTAATTGTGCTGCCGGAGCCCCCGGGCTCTCCCTCGCGGCGGTCACTGCTTGGCGGGCTGAGAAGTTGGCGCTTCTGGTCCAGCTTGCGCTGCCCTCCCCTCCCTCCGCGTTAAAGCACGACATAAATCCAAGCGGGAGGCGGAGGGGCAGGGGAGCGGGGCTCGCCGCGCCGGGGGGGCCCTGGAGCCGTCGGGGGAGCCCCGGG
>NW_020799097.1:61947897-61968070 GCF_003259725.1 Athene cunicularia | reverse complement strand
TGGGTGTCCTGCCGGGGTGCGCTCGGCCCCCTCGGCGCGTCCCGCCGGGCAGCCGTGCTCTCAGTGACAGCGCATGTAGCCGGAGAGCGGTGTGCGGCTGCTTTCGATGGCAAAACCTTTGTGGGTTTGTTTTTTTTTGTTTTCTTCTCCAGAAAATACACGAAGACCCCGTTGTGCTGCGTGACCCAGCGCAGAGAGAAACTGGTGCCGGTGGAACTTGCCAAGAGAGGGAAAGAGCAGCTCTACTAGACCCGGGGCAATCAAAGCAGCCTTCAGGAAAAGACTGATTAAAAAGAAAAAAAAACCAAACAAAAACGTTCAGCGATGCTCACACGCTGATGGGACATGTTATCTTTATTATCCACAAGATATTATCTCTTTAATTTCTTAGTAGATCTTCTTTCAGTGGCAGTTTACAGCCAACATTAAAGATTGTTGTAGTTTATAACTTACTGGAAATCTAGGCACTGTCTGTTACAAACCACCATCCCTCACCTCCCCTGGGGTTACTCACCTCTTACATACAGGAGGGAAATTGGAATATTGTGCACAATTCTAGTTATTCATATTCAACCAAGAGTTTGGCCTGGAAGAGGTGCAAAGAATGACTTTGGTGCAAAGGAGAAGGAAGAGTCTCACAAGAGGTCTCCACCAAAGACAGACTTGTTTAGCCTAGCAAAAAAGGGGGCTGAGCAGGGTTAACAACTCTCTAGTATGTTAGGGAAGACAACACTATAGAGCAAAAATGGACAACTATGGAGTGTAAAGGGTGATGTTACTGAAGAGCAACTGGGTGTGAACTCTTCATGAATTAATTTAGGCTCCAGCTTAACAAGACTTGTGAAAGGATCTTGTTCATCAGAACTTATTTATAACACAGAACATGCTCAGTTTATAAGATGAACTTTACATGTAGTTTCCTGGGAGGGCCAGGATGCAGTGAAATGCTCCTCAGAAACACAGTCAAATCGTTTAATAAGGGAATATTTGCATAATCAGTTACTCTAGGTTGAGGGTGGATTTACAGAAGAGGATAATAGGATTTCTTTGGCTTCCCAGTCCCAGGAAAGTTGAAAGCTGAAGATACCAGAGTTGATGCCAAAGTAATTTTATTTCTCAACACAGGGCACACTAGACTTTGACTTTTGGATTCAGAAAGTGAGGATTTTGTGGTAGAGGGCAGCACAAAGGGAGTTCAGAAACTGCAGTCATACATTACATCGAATTCTTGGTTATTGCTTGGCAAGTGTATCTTGAAGTACTCATCAAGCCTCTTCAAAGGGATATCTGTATGGCTTACATAAAAGAGTGAAGATTAATAGATTTTGTTAGAATGATTGGTAGATAAGTGTTTATTAGCAGATAAATAAATGGTTCTTTGTTTAAAGAAAACAGCATGCTTTAAAGCATGCAGTCTGTCTCAGCAGCCACACAGCAGCATTTCTTCCAGCATTTAACTGAGGAAGCAAGACTGACACTGTCAGCTGGAGTGCAGATACTACTTGGAACTAAGCACATGATCCCACTTTATTTGCTATCCCGTAGCATTAAAACCACCTGACTGTGTCCTGCGCTGAAGGAACAGTGACTTAGTGATTTAGGTAAAGTTTTACTTCTGAGCAGAGCAGATCAGTTCTGATCATATTCTTTCATGGTCACACTTCTAGATACTGACACTGTAAACTTATAGAAGCACGTCTGTTCAGACAGTGAGCATGTGTTCAAAACCTGAAAAAAACCTATTGAAGCCAAGGACATGATTTCTCAGAAGTCACTGGAAATGTATCTACCTCAGAATGGGAACCTACTGGCCATATCTGTACCAAAACTTTCCTGCATCATAAGCTTTAAGGGAACCAATATCAAAACCCTGTTGGACTTTTGGTACAAAGGTCAGGTAAGTATTTATCAAAATGCAGGATTTTTAACTATGTGGATCCCATGTCATCTAAACCGAGTGAAATTCTGAATTGCTAGGCCGCTGGCTAGCTGGTCGGTTTATGGCTGCCTTAATTTTTCTGTCCTGATCCCAGAGCCAGCAGTCCTCCCAATAACCTCATGGGTGCCACAGAGCTTTCAGGCTCAGCAAGATGCAGTTTTTGGCATACACAACATACCAAAGATTAAGTAAAATCCTCTTCTAAGGGTCCATATGAGCCTTTTTGACATAGTCTGTAAACAACAAGAGACCAATCCACCCACAGTGGGACTGTGCACCTGAGATGTAGGTGACTCAGACCAAAGGCCCCATCAGAAGCAGTAAGCTTAAAAGCCTTTTGCTCTCATTCCCTATGGGGAATCAGCATGTTCCTGTCCCAAGCTAAAATTCCACTGTGGATCTCAGGTGCTTCCAAGTGTTCCACAGACATGGAAAACTTTGGTTTCTATTACTTGGAATTTTCCCCTAAAAACTGGAAGATCTGCTTAGAATTTTGAGGTCTACAGTTCAAATATCAGTCACAAGAGACTAGGAGAAGAGGTCCCCTTGCCTCTGCATGGGAGAGAGCCCATAGCAGAGTCTTCTTGTGCTTCCCTGACCCAAGCAGTAACAGTTTACTCCGTGCTGCAGCAGCAGGAACTGGCAAAAAGTATTCCTATAACTTCTACAAATAGTCAGAAAAAGGATGCAAAATGCATTAGAGCTCAGACACATAAAAGCTTCATAGCCGTGTGAAATAGAGCGAGCTGGAGAGCTGGCTTTGAAGCGGTGAGAGAGAAGCCATGGATGAAGAGGGCACATGAAGTCAGAGGGGACGTGAAGTCAGAGATTGACTCTGGTGGTGGGGGGAAAAGGACAGATGAAGTTTTTAAGCATAGATGTTTCATGCACGGAAGATTGAATTTTTTTACCTTAATTTTTCACATTTAACTTGGAGGTGTGAGGAATTAAGAACCAGAATGTGGCCAAAACCTACAAGATATGGTGGTTTTGGTTTTTGGTGTTTTTTTTTTTTTAATTTGGAATGTTCAGTTCAACATCCTGATTTTTGCAGTTTGGGCACAGTTCACATTGTGATACACAGCCTGAATTTCATTTTTTAAAACCATAGTATGCTCAAGCAAATAATAGTTTTGAAAAATAACAATGCTTCCTTGCTAGAGAAAACACCACTTTCTATTACTGAAATGGAAAGAATAATAAGATATGGTATACATGGTCAGTGCCATGTGTTGCCTAATGAGTATGGGTCAAATCTGGGAGCCTGGCAAGCATTTGTTGAAGTAAAGAAAAAGTTCTAGAAAAACTTAAGTGCTAGCAAAGGGCTGCAGGCTGGACCTGTTAATACTGTAAAACTTTTCTCTTAAATCAACAGTAATATTTTCTTTTTATAAAACCTACAAATTTTACTATCAGTTCTGAATGCTTCTGAAATGATCTTGTCAAAAACTAGAGTCTGAACCCACCATTTTCTGGGTTTCTGCATGTTAGTATCTTCCTCAGTTTTTTAGCATTGATTTTTACTGAAATCTCTCCACTTGTTTCATGTTTCGGCTGGAGGACAGTTACCAGTATCATGCATTCTACTATATCAGCTCTAGAAGAAATATTAAGGTGACTCTGGGTAGTCTTCCACATATGCTGTTTATCAACATCATTATACTAAAAAGTGCCTGAGATTAAATCAAGTAATATAATGTATTTGTAGAAAGACTACATAGCAGAAAATTCATCCATTTCCTGATCTGTGACTTTACCAGGTAGTGGATTACCTGCCATTGGCTGTGGTTGCCCCTAGATAGCTGACAGTTGCACATGGAACCCAAGCTCATACCGGCTTAGAATTTTTACTACATCACATTTAGTGAAAGGGGCTTCTGCAAAATCTTTCTCAACACTACATCTTCCCCCCAAAAAAACTCTGCTGTAATATATTTTGTGAGAGTTCTTACAAAAATAAATTTAACTCAGAAAATACCACAGAAATTGTCTCCCCACCTTACAGGTTTTGGGTTCATTGCAAGCTCTTCTAAATTTTCTCCATGCACATCTAGTGCAGAAACAAGTAAATAAAAATACCATCTTTCTGAAGAAGGCATACTTTCAACACTGGTTTAACTATAGAGACTGTAATAGCTTCAAATACCTCCAAAAGGTGATGATGCTGTAGTCAAGGGCTTTTAAAATCATGATAACAAGTCTTAATTGTAGTCCTACAGACTTAGCCCTGTATAGCCCTATAAATGTAACCCTAATTGTACTCATCTTTTATAACAAAGCCTGCACATCTGATGATGCAGAACTGGCTGTCACAACCTCATCAACTATGAAAATACAAGGGAAAAAAGGGACATGTCTTAGAAATCACATCCCTGGATCTTTGAAGAACTCCACAAAAAAATTTGCCACAGATCTAAAATTATTCAGTATTTTCATTAATGGACGGATGACAGAATAGAATATGCTTATTAAATTTGCAGGCAATACTAAACTGGGAGAGACTGGGTTGGAATTCAGAGCTTCAGAAATTTGTGACAAGGGTCTGAAAAAAGCAGGATACAGTTCTGAAAGTGTAAGTGCAAGTTTCTCTGGCAACGCTAATTGCAAGTCAGAGAATGGTAAAATGGAACTAGAAAATGCAGGAAAAGATCTAGTGGCTATGACAGCTCCCAAGCTAGCAATGAGTCAGAGTTATCACTCTACTGAAAAAAAGGAGCCCTTAGTAGGTTGTATAAATAGAATCAACCCTTCTAAGGAATGTGAATTAAACTTTTTATGGTGCTGCTACAGCCACAGCTGAGCACTGTGCAGTTTTGCATGGGATCCACCCGGAGAATCCAGGGACAGATGAACAGTGCTCTAGAAAACATGGCCATTGAGGAAGAGCTGATTGATTAACAGATGAATTTAATACAAAGCACTGCTCCTCACACCAGAGGCCAGAGCCAGGATGCTGGGGCATGCTGTCTGGCCTAGGGTCCACATCATGACTGCAAGAGTTGATAGCGAGAACCTCGGTGGAGGCAGCACAACATGGCAAAGGAAACAAAGACTAATCTGTGAGGATGGGGAAGAAGGGTCTGTGTACATGCATGCACATAAAAATGAGCAGCAGCAGCAAGGCTTAGTCCAGACTGAGGTGGGGACCCACTGATTTAGAGCAGTGATGGGAAATAAGTGATATCCCCGAGTATATGAGTACACTGCCAAATACCCATCATCATCATCAGAGCTTTTAAAGGGTACTTGTCACAGTTTGAGGCTCCTTTGGAGCTAGAAGGCTAGGTGAGCATATATTTCAAGGAGTCTTTTATTTGCTGTTGCTCTCCTCAATACTGTGCTGCAAGTTTAGCAGTGTGCTCTTCGCCTCCCTTACGGATTGTTAACAAAGTCCTCAAACTACTAGCATGGATATAAGCCATGCTTCAGAAGAAACAGTTCCCCTTTTAATACACTGCGGCTTATTATTACTTTTCATTTTTGTTCTAACAGGCAGATTTCATACTATGTGACAGTGCTAACAAAAAAGCAAAACATTCCTCTTTCTCCATAAGATAAATTTAGGAGACACATATGCTTCATAAAAGCTCCAGAAGTTCACCAGTGGCATTCAAGTGCTTTGCAATTTGATCAACAGAAAGAATAGACAATCCTCATCTGAGAGCTATTCTAAGATATAATGGCCAAATACTCATTCATCAGTTTAGGACTACTTTGTTCCTGGAAAACCCATTACAATTTTGTTCATTGTTGTTACCTTATGCTTTTTCTTTTTAAAATGGTAACTGTAATACACTGGTGTTCCCCAGTGGTGGTTTGTCCATTGCTCCCTATGACTTTTCACAAAATCCTCATTAGTGTCAGGAGTGCTGAAGTCTACACTATCTTCTTCACAAAATGGGAAGCTTGCATATATAACATTTTTCTTGCATATAAAGATCTTTCTCTGCTCTTTATCACGAATTCCATGACTGCTGAACTCAGGAACTTTGTGACTATAAATCCTCTTTCCTACCTACACTGAGCTTGAAAGGACTTCTATGAATGTATTGCATAAGGCTTGTGGCAAATTGTTGCTTCTTTCTTTTTGTTCTGAGGGGTTTGGTTAAGCATTTCCCAGACGACTCCTTCCTTTCCACAATTAAATAAAGTCAATAGAGGCAGCCCCAACTTCTAAAGCATCCCCTCAGATAGATTAAATACATTATGCTAGGCATTTGTTTTTTGAAGGACGTTCTTCCATCTTTCTTTTGCAGCTGTGACTTCTGGTGCAGTAACAGCTCATGGTTTACTATTTTTAGCGCCCACTAAGATTGCGTATTACCTGCAGCACACAATAGTAGCATTACATTTCTCTTCAGTGAGATAGGGAAATAAGACATACATACATTTATACATATTTATTGTATCTTTTTAAAAGTAGCATTTGCAGTTACTTTTAAGCATTCACCTCTCTTTTGCTTCAAATGTGCACTTATTGAGAGAAACATCTACTGGCTTCCAAGTCCAAGATTAATACCAATAATAACACATGCCCGAATCAAGCTTCATTGCTTGTTGGCAGCTCCTGTCATGAAACTATTATACAGTAAGAAGAGTGTAGAAAAGGTCTGTGTTAACCATTCAGCAATAGGCTGGGGCTGGATTAGCGTGACCATACCATCTTCTCAAGTTGAAGCACAACACCACTTTCCTGTAAACTGAAGCTCACATAGTAAATTTTTTCCTTTTGCATCCAGTAGGTGGACAAGGCAGTTGATTTTTCTACAGTAGCTTCTTTAGTTGATAAGATTTTCTCATCATCTACAGGAAAGCACTTGCTGTAGACCTTTACATTTAGAAATGTCTTCTCTTCACGTAACAGCAAGAAAATACTTGAAGTCTGGCATGTAGTTAAGAGAAATGGGAACAAACCAAATTTCACCCTCAGATAAACATCTGTAACTACTATAGATTTCAATCTAACCCACGCACAAAGTTTTACACATACTACAAATAGAAACAGAAGGTATCAGCAAAAGACTATTCTTACATTGTTTCGAATTAATTTGCAACTATACAATTTTAACTGTAATAGAAAAAGGGAAAGGAATATAACAGAACAGGTATGAAGAGAAATATTTTCCAAACTTTTATTTGTGCACATTCATCAGGTGAAAAAGATAACTTTTACAGCTTCTTTGGTGCCCAATATTCAGCATACAAAAATGTAAAAGACAAATAAAACACAAGCTCAAACTAAAAAAAGAAAAATAATGTTTTAAAGGTAGTGCACATCGTGACAGCTTTGCTTATGAATACACAGAAATTACTGCAAAAATAAATAGAATGTCTTTTTAAAAGCAGCAATTTCATATCTTGTAAACTTCCTTTTTTACAATACAGCACTGTTAAGAGTAAAATCCAAAAGAACTGGAGTTTATACTGTCGCCATGAGCAAGTAAAAGAGTCCGTATTCTTCTGCTATGGTTGGTCCAGTTTTCCTTTTTGCTTTTAGTCCAATGTGCAGCAGTCTTTAAAGGTGCTTGGTTAGGAAAGCTAACCATCAAGTGGTGAATTATAAAATTTATTTCCTGCTTTCAAACACGAATGGGTAAATCTGTTCCACAGCACTGGCAACAGCTTTTACGTTTGGCCCTGAGACATATTAAAAAAAAAAAAGTAGTAGGAATAGAAAAATCAGAAATTAAAACAATAGTATCTGTAAAATAGTATTTTTAGCTACCACAACTTTGTATTGTATACAGAAATAATTTCTCCTCCATTTGTCCCAATTTAAGAAGGTGTTACTCTGATCACTTTTACTTACAAGAAGATACTCTCACATGAAATCTGTAGCATGTTCTACACTGGGGTCAATAGCTAGACTGTAATTACATAAATACTGTAGTTTAATTTCATAACAACTGGGGTGCTTTTTGATTTACTGGCTTAAGCAGTCACCCCAGAGAAGACGTCAGAGGCTCAGTGGCAGAGGTAAAAGAAATAGTTCTAATTATGCTAATCTTTTAGGAATCTGTATTACTCAAAGCCTAGCCATTTTTATCTCTTCGTTTAAAAACCTACCAACAAAAACTACTGCTAAATAATGCTGGATTTAACCAAAGCAAGGTTATTTTATATTTGAAAATTATAGATTATTTCTTTCCAGTCTGGAATTTGCAAATAGTTCTACCACTGATCTCAGGACACAACCTGCAAGCCAAGGAATGCTTATTGTCTTAGGATGAAGAATATGAAGGTTATCTAACATGATCTATGAGCACTGGGGAAAAAGGTAGAATGAACTAGCAATGCCTTCTAATGGTACTAGATCATTTTATGTAATGAACAATCAAGACAACAAATAAATGAGCAGTAGCATGCCAGAAGAAATTTATCCTGGATAAAGTTTGGTGATGCAGATAAATGAAAACAGCAATTTCTCACATGCTTTAGTGACTGTGAACTCAGGGGTTATTTGAACTCAGAGGTTATTTTTTACCTCACTTTATACTTGGAAGAAACTTTTAAAGTCTAAAGAACTGTTCAAAATGGTTCCCAAAAATCATAAATAACTTGTTACGAATTACCTCATTGAGAAATTATGGAAATACTCTTTTAATTTACACACTGAGTCAGAAAGAAAGTGAAATGGATTCTTCCTGTATTTTCAAACCTTTCAAGTTGGTTAAGCACTCATCTAAAACAAGCCTAGTGAGATACCTGCCTTCGGGTCAGATACTACATCTTCCTTAAATTTGTCTGCTATTATAGAAATGCAAGTTCTAGAGAAAGCCTTCAGAAAGTGAGAATATGAGTAGACAAAAATTCTTGTTAAAAAATGTTACTCCCTGTAGGGTTGAAGAGATGTAAAAAAGTGGATCGTCATTGCAGGGAATATAAGAGAAGAAAAACAAAAGAAAAACAAAACACACCCCCGCCCCAAACAACCCCCTCATCGCTCATTTTGGAGGAAGAAAATTAATACTTCTTCCTACCACATATCAGTTATTTTTATTATCTTTTCTCAGTGTAACTCTAAATCTTTTTAGACTTGTCCCATTTAAAAAAAACCTTTCTTTTTTTTAGTAACATTTCTAATTATGTATCTCAAATATGAGTTAGTGGCATGTCAAGTACTAGTTCTACAGAAACATGAATGGTCAAAAGGAACCTCATCTGAATGCACTTGAGAGGGAGTACAGTAAGGTTGAAAAGTAATTTAAAACATTTTTAGAACAAGAAGTGTAAGGCAGTGAACACTTTTTTTCCCCTAGAAGAAAGGCCTAGGCAAAACAGAAGCCTTCAAAACAAACAGGTCTGAAATATTTCAAAAACCCTGTAACAAGTAATCCAGAAGGAAGTAAAAGTTTGATGTTTACTATATTTGCCTTCATATTTGAAAGGACAATTCTGGAAATATGAAAGTGATTTTGTCCCATATATGGGGTATTAAGAATCTCAAAGAAAGGCTCAGTCTCATTAGGAGGCTGACAAGACACTCTGAGAGCCTTTTATTATTGCAGTGATACTCAAGCTACTTCTTTATTTTGAATTTAGTTTCTAGTTTTGGCTAGACCAGTTGCTCTGTTCAGAACATATATTGCAATCTTGAAATAATTTTTAGCCCTCTATTTTCAAATTACTAAATCTGATGGAGTTTGTCTTCTTTAAAAAACACTGCTCCTGATATCTTGTGAGAAAAGTTCCCCATAATTCCTTAACAAATACCTAGGCTTTAAAAAATCCCTACTGAACTTCTGAACCAGTAGCTAAGCTCTAACAACTGCAAGACAGAACTCCCACAGATGTGATATAAAGTGATGTTTTTAGGTTCTGTACCATTTTAGAAGGTATTCTCTAAGAAAAATGGACTTCTTAGATCTGGAAACCTGTGGTGAACACCTCAAAAGCTAACATAACAAAGAATGGAAAATTAAAATTACTAAGAAAGAGGAAAAAACATGGCACGGCATCTCCAAGACCCAGGACTATCATGTCTCTGATTACATGGGAAAAATCACTGATGCCTCTGATTCAGGTGGTAGTTCTCTCTCAGCAGAGCTTTAAGAGAAGAAGGTACAAGTCTGAAAAACTGCAAGTATTGGTAAACTTCAGTTATGACAAAATGCTGTACTATGATACAAGTTTCCATAAATCTCCAGTTTGGCAACATTGTATTTATGAAAGGGACGTTAATGCTACATGCAGTGTAGTTTAAAGGACTATGAAAAAAAAGGAACAAAATCCAAATATTTAAATAAATACCTGTATTCTCAAGTCCTATCTTAATTTTGGTTTTATTAAAAAAACAGTCTATGTACATTCAAAGTAATTTTTGAGCCTACCAATAATAACACTTTCTCTAATATTCTTGTGGCACTTTCACTCAAAACCAAACTAGGTGCTAGCACTGGTAAACAAAATCCCTTCAACGTATCTTTTGACTGTTTTAACCATCTTCCTTTCCTAAACCTACCGGCCCTAAAGTTAAATATTCCCAACAAGTTAAATATTTATTTTTGACATCAAAATACCTGTAACTGTGATACTGCCTGTGGAAAAAATCTGTAAGGTAGCTCTGAGAGTTTTTATTCTGTAACACACGGCAGGATGAAGTTCTGGTTCATAACTAGAAAACAAAATAAAAGGTAAAAAAGACAGATCTAGAACCGAAAAAGAAAATTTTAAGAAGTATACCAAGACTATAATTCTTTAAAATTCTACCGTACCTCGCATGAGGTCTGTTATTCTTCGTAAATTCTGGCAATCTGATCTCAAAGGGCATGTTGCACACTGCTAAAACATTCACAACTTTAAAATCTGTGAAAATTACCTTTTCAAAAGAGAGGGGAAAAAAGCCATTACAAATTCAGTTTACAGCAAGGCAGATGTATGGGTTGAGAAAAAAAGAATATTAATTAGAATATTTTGATGAGATTTCAAAATGAAAACCTTGGGATTCATGCATTTCTAATAGGAAACTAAACAGTACTCAAAGGACTCAAATCACTTTATCCTTCTATGGTACAGTAACTGTTGAACTAAATACTTCACAGTAGTATTACATGGCTATTGTAAAGCTTAGGAGTGAGACACAGAAACAACTCATGTTGCCGTACTAAACACCACCAAACTGAAAATAGACTAAAGTAAATAGCTCATGAAACATAAAAATAAACAGATTAAAAGCTCAAATTTCATTGTTAGAACAATCTTACACAATCTGAAAACTTCTTTAATGCCTTGCTGCTATACACCATTTTTATTAAAGATAAGACAAAAAAAAAAAGGTGAAGCTTGTTTTGTTTTGAATCTCCACTGGCCAGTATGGCAAGCTGTTTCTCTACTCTGTCACTTTCTGAAACCCAGCTGAAACTACTGGCTTTCAGTTATTCTTTACCACAGATATTTTAGATGACAACAAAATAGCCAACAGACAATTCCTAAGCAAACAAATGCCCTGCTGAGAAGTCAGTGTTGGCAACATCACTGAAGAAACTTTATATCATTTTCCGAGATTGCCTGAACTTAAATGACCATTCCTCAGTCAAAACTTTTTAGAAGGATACTACCAGTAGAAGCAACTTCTCCTTATGAAAGGTCAACTACCAATTTAACCTTCAAAATACATTCCACATAAACTGCTCACTTTTGTTATAAAACTTGGTGCATCCACCATGGAAGCACTGTTCACCTCACTGATCTAATGTTCCAGTCCAGGTTTAAGAGGCTAGGTCTAATGTATGCATTCCTAACAGTAAGAGTGTTTTAACTTCTGCTTGGCTCTGATACAGCATTACCAGGATAGCCTATCACCACTACCTTTATGTACTAGAATCAAAGGTAGCCTTTCCCTGCCAAAGGGCAGCCACCGTGTCTGTCCGTAAACTGAAACTGTGGGCAAACATTACAACTGACTAACAGGAAGTTTTAGAGTACTAAAACATGTCATTTTAAATCATTCACGTTGCTGCTTTTCAACCTTTGCTATGAAATGCAAATGGTGGTTTTGACTAGTAATGTTAACCCAAACCCAGAAAAAAAGAGAGGTGTCATGTCCTAAGTATTTTATTTGGCTTACTTCCCACTGGACAACCTAACAGCACAGAAGCACTTTTTTTACCCCTCTTTTTAATTAAAGAGGCTCAAATTTGCCCTTAACAAGACGGATATGTATCTGCTATTCCATCAGAAATGAGGAAAACTTATGTTGAAATGAGAGTTAGGTTCATACTCTTTAGCACTCCTTCCAAATAAAATCTTTCAAGATACTGTAAATTCTATCCAAGAAACGTCTGTGGGTGGTTCATTTATTAAACAAATTTTGTTGTTCATTAGCCAGTGAAGAAGCACTACTCTCAGCTGCTAAATGAAACTCAAATCCACAAAATAAAACAGCTTCTCTTTAACCAGCATCTGGAAAGCGTATGCTGACACAAAAGGGGCATCCGAGTGAAAACACGCTCACTGCTAAATTGTTATGCTCTCTCGTTTTTGTTTCTTGCAAAAAAAGGGACTACCAGGCATTGGTTGAGTCATACAAGTCTTTTTCATCAGAATTACCTGAAAACCTAGTTTCTGTAGACTACGAGCTAATCGTCTGGCACCAAATTTAGCTTCTTCTTCACTGTAAGGAGAAAGAAAAGAATCTAGCATTAACAGAAACAGAGTATATATTTGTGTGCACACATACCACAACAGCTACTCAGACTATAAAATAAACCATTTCATGATGTAGCACATGAACCATGATCACATGGACAGCCTTCATTTTATCCTACTGTATGTATTACATTTGAATATCTAGATAGTTAAAATGGAGTCCTTTATCCCCTGTTTGAAGAATACTTTGGCACTTGGCTTCAAGTGAAGCAGGAGACATATTCTGATCATACATGACCCTAAATACACTTAAGAGACAAATATGATCATGGTAGTCCAGAGTTAATAATTTTCTATTTAGAGACAGAGATGATACACAGAAAGTATGCAAATTTACAGTCGTAACTTATTCTTACTCCATAATGCAGACAAATCTTAAAGGAATTCAGCTGTTAAGACTTTAGCAAATCTCAGATGTATCTGAACAGCAAGTAGGCTTTTGCTTCTTCCTAGTCCCTCAACACTGTATAACTTGATTAAATTCAGGTGGGTTTTCAGGAAAGTGTAAGAGATATTCCTCAGAAGAGGTCACCATTTCCCAAATTTCAAGTCCTGGCTAAAAATACAGAATTCTTAAATAGTTCTCAAACAAAATCTCTAGGATTTTCTTCATAAAGTAGTTTTCCCTGCTGCTCTCCCAGAAGGCTGAACTGATGTTGCTGAAGATTTCAACTCAGTCTGAGGCAGCCACTTCACATAGGAAACTTCCTCCCAAATACACAGCTTGGCAAGGATCTACATGTGATCCAGGGTGAGTGAATCTTGACAGTGGCAAGTACTGCCTCTTGCCATCTTCACTTACAACATTATGTTTTAAAAGATACGAGAATTTACAGCTAGAGAAAGAATCTTCGTGAACTTACCTTGTGGCTCCTGTGCAAATAACTTTTCCTGAGGACCAAATTGTGGCCGTAATCCTAGGCTTCCTAAGCTTCATTAATACTTTCTAAAAAGAAAAATAAAAATGGAAGAATTAGGAATTAGTGATAGTTCCATTTCATACTGGAAAAAAAAAAAAATCAACTGTTATACAAATCAACTGTTACACTCATACTTCCTTTATTTTTTATAGCCTTGAACTGTTCTTTCATCTTTTTCAGTAGTTAAAAAAAAAAACCAAAACAGCTCTGGAGAAGAGCAAAATAAGCATGGAATATCTCAGCCAGTGATTCAGTGTTTACAAAACAGATGAAATGAAGGTATTTTCCTCTGAATAAAAAGCTGAAAGCCACAAGAATTGTTCTAATTTTTTTCTTATCACAGTGACTTTCATGTTGCCGACACCTCATCAGGATATATTTTCTTGACAAAACCATCAAATTTTGAGAGGCAAAATAGACCCTAAGGTGTAAGAAGTCTCACCACATACCTTATACCCAGTATTCACCTCACTAGTCAGTGTCTTCTGAGACAATATTTACCCCTTTACTTCTTTTTTTATTTACCCCCCCTTACTGTATGTTTAGTGTATGACAGACTAAAAGCCTATCAAGACAGAAATACAGAAATAAAGCTATGCTTTTCTCTATGTATCACACACAAGAATGTTTAGCTTAAGGAAAATTCATAAAACCAGATAACCAAGGTATGTTGAATCTCTTACCCCAACATCACGCTTGTATATAACATTTGCTCCCTCTAATGCGATCTTCCTCAAGTTTAAATGACATCTTGTTCTAAAAACACACACTACATTTGTGATTAAAATGTCCAATGCAACATCACTGTCTGCATCCATTGGGGTGATTTACAACTCAGTTTTCCCACCAGCTCACCATGAAGATCACATCCTGAGAAATGAAAATGATAAAATTAAACATACTAGTAGAAAATTGCCTATTAATGCCATTGCATACATCTGTCCCTTAAATGAGACAAGTAGCAGAAGCGACTACACTATGACTCATTTAAGTTAACTCTGTGTGGGGAGGGGAGGTGTCTGCATCCTGTATGATAGAAAAATAGGTTACTTGGTTGAAGCCATGTTGCCAGACTTAACAGAAATAAAGTGTGTACACATATATATAGAAATAATATTTAAACTTGCCCGTTAAATATGTTACAACTCTTACCAACTATATTAGGACGCAGTAAAGATTACTGAAACTTTTTCCATAGCTCCAGGGATAATCTTTCCTCAGCTCATTTGAGGATGTCATTAGACACCTCAGGAAAATGCACTTCTCTGACTGAAGTTGATAATTCTGAACAGCTTGACGTTTGTGAATGGATGAGCCTGCTGAATAACTTTGAACTAACAGCGGCTACAGAAACTGCCGTCTATAGACAGCCTGCTACCACAGCTTTCCAATCTTCACCCAGCACTCTTGGCCTATCTCTTCCAATATAATAGCATAATGTGAACTATGTAAAATGCCCTGGTGGCAGCAGCAGCTGGGGCTGAGCCGCAGTGGCCTCTCAACCTCTTCTGCAGTGCCCACAGGAACTGCCTAGAATGAACATATTGTATGCGCAGAGTAAAATTGAGTGCTTCTGAGGGAAAGCATGGGCAACTGTGAAGGCACAGGAGGGCTGCTCAATGCATGCACAGCAAACCTAAGGCAGCCAGGAAGGGTCCAGTCTGCCCGTGCACACTGAAGCTGACCCTCCTAACACACACCTTGACCCAGCGAGGAGGATCATAAGACGGGGAGTTGGGCTACCACTCAGCCCGAGACTGCCCGACATCTCTTCTGTACATGTACCAAAGCCAAAACAGCAGACAACTCAAATCTTAGGTGAAGTATTTGGGAAAAGGCGTGGGGAAAAGAGCAAGAACATTGGTATATAGTGAAAACGACTTTTATCAAAATACTGTATGTTAAGGAACTTTTCTTTGCAAAAGAATATAAAAATCTTAATTTTACTCCAGCAGAATCAGTTTAAGTGGAGCACAGCCCAAGAGATAGAGGCAATATTATCTTGATCCATGAATCTAAAATTTTAACAGTATTTCATCCGAAATGAATACAACAGAAAGCAAAAGACTAAAAAAAAAAGAAAAATAGTCAGACATATGAAGCGCTCTTCATGGTCACTGCCATGGAAGAAGCAGGAGACTATGCATCAAGAACAACAATATATATAACAGAATGTAATGCATTTATATCACTTTAAGTGTTTTGGCCTTACATTCTATATCGGAAATCGTCAAGATAAAAAATTAATGTTATTATCAGTATTTTCATCTGACTGTGACTTCTTAAACATCATGCCATAGTCTCTAATCGAGAGCTCACTCAGGGTGCATCTTTGACTACAACTCACTGACAGTACAGAAGTAATAAACTACAAGGCAAATGTGCATAATGTACTAGGTCAACTGCTGTGATGGTTGCTGCTTCTACTGTGCAGCTTGTTCCTGGCTGAAAGAATTATTCTGTAATTGCTGGCTCATCCAATATAAGAGGAGGCAAGAAGGGTGATAACACAGAAAAGAGATGAAGAAACCACAAGAAAAAAACAGGAAAATCAAAGGCGCTGTGTGGGGGTAGGGGGGGAAGCAGGAAAAGAAGAGAACAAACAGTAACTAATTAGTATTCCCGGATCCTTTTTTTTTTTTTTTTTTTAACCAAAAATTATATGAATCCTCAAAGTTAGAAATGACTTATCCCATCTGGTTTTGATGGACTACTACAGATTGGGTTAGCAATTTATGGCACCAGATCCAAAGATAGCACATGTG
Organism: Athene cunicularia; assembly: GCF_003259725.1. Taxonomy (NCBI): domain Eukaryota; kingdom Metazoa; phylum Chordata; class Aves; order Strigiformes; family Strigidae; genus Athene; species Athene cunicularia. Next base: position 61,951,799 of record NW_020799097.1, on the reverse strand, counting down.
CAGATTTTGAACGGCATGCAGGCTGGGCCAGCGCAGAGCAAGGCACTGGAACCCGTGGCATCTTCAGAGGCGCATTTGTTTTCCACTCTGGCTCCAACTCCTGTCTCTTGCTGGGTTCACTTAATGGAACCCAGGAACAATTGCTGTATAAGAAAACAAGGTACCTCCAATCAGCAGCATCTCCCAATTATCAGCAAGTTTCCACTGGCACCCTCAGTCTCTACGTTCTGAAAGAATAACACCGTTGTGCATAACACCCTTGAAAGGTTGTTAACCTCTAAGCAAACCATAATACTGAATGATAATGTCCCTATAAAACCCTAATGTCTTAAAACAGATCCTGGGAGAAAAGTCACGTGTTCATTCAGAACAAAGGAAAAAGTGGTTGAAAGAAAGAAAAATTACAATTTAAATGGAAAAGATCTATTATTAAAGCGGGATCTACAGGAAGAAAAGAACATTAATATGCTGTGGAGCTGTCACAGTAAGGATGTTTTCAGCAATTATGGTCTATCTTGGTTAGAAGTACTATCTAGTTGCAGAGACTGTAATGGGAGAAAAATTACACAAAATTACAGTAGTGTGCCCCCATTTTCATTAGCCATGTTCTGAAAGTTCAAGACAACAAATATTTAGGGAGAAGCTTTTTAATTTGAAAATTAGAGCTGTAGCTAATATTCTAAACAATTTTTTGTGACATTCAGTTAAAAAGGGACACAATTTGTTACAGAAGCAGTATCTGAATATGGTGTAAAAATACTGAAAACTGCCTTTATTCTGCTTTAATGTTACTTGATCTAACAGAGGCATTCCACTGTTAAAGTTTTACTCAAATATCGAACATTTAAAATATTGACAAGTTTTTCTCATTTGAAAACTCTATTTGCTGCTCCTAAATACTACCCAAATTGAGAATGTGAATCAAAGTATCAACAATTCTGAATACACCCATTCCCATTTAGTATACAAATATAATGTTAACCTTTTCCAAAGAGTGGTTTAGAAATATTGGGTAAACCGAAATTTTTCTAGACCTGGATACTTCTGTCCAAGCAGTGGGTGCACATAATCTATTACAACCTCTGCCTTAGCATTCATTTTAACCTCTCATGCTGTACTGACAACAAAGAAAAAAAAAATCTTGAGAAAAGACATCCTGCTGCATTTCTTTGGGATGTCTCAAAGGAATCCAAATTCATAGGAACCACGTGAACACAAGCAAGCTAAACGTGTTTTTGTTTTTTGTTTGTTTTGTTTTTTTTTAAATACTACATACACTATATAAAAAAAATTCTGAAGGTTTATAAAAAAGGTGCAACAATATTCTCTAAAAAAATGTTATTTATACATATTTACAGCAGCAGAACTAGCTAGAACACTGAGTCCCAAACATTACCATCCTCCTCTTTCCCACTTTTCTCTTGTTTCCTGTGCTATTGATACATACTACTGTATCCATGCAGTGTAGACCTGACCCATTATGTATTTTCTCAAAACCCGAATTTCTGCATTTCTGTCTCCTACCTGCAAAATGGGGGAAATGATGCTTCCATGTTTTTACAAATACATGTTGAGATCAAGCAACAGCCTTACAAGCCTGTTACTATTCCATATTTATGCAGTTATACTTGCAGAACAGAGGGACTGAGTAGAAATCAAACATCTGGTTCTTTCCAGTTCTGGATTTGCAAATGTCTAAATTGATTTTACTGAGCTCATCTTAGGTTTTGTGGATTAATTTTGCCCAAAGGTTCTGTCATCTGAACCTTAGAACTTCATCAGCTTAAATATAATTTCTAAAGTATGTTTTGCCAGTTAACGCCAATTTAATAATAGGATAAAATTGAAAATCAAATCAATTACTTGTCTATATATGCAGTATTTCTTTAAAATTATGTAAGTCATTCAGCTTTCTCCAGTGCAAGAAGCTAGCTGCCTTTGATTTCAAGTTCTCTTTCACCAGTGTACACAATCTACCCTCATAGACAAAAAATAAAAGCTTAAATACATCTCTGCAGAAGTCTGTATTATTTCATTTTATCAAGGAAATTGTAAAAGTTTGTTCTTTCTTTTCAACATAGATTTCAGTGATACAACTGGAATATTACACTGAGAGGAAAAAAAGAGGAAGGAGGAAATAAGTAGATAGGTAAAGCATGATAATGAACAGAAAAACAACAACAAAAGCTAACTCAAGGATATTTGACACTGTGAAGTAATGTATTCTACACTGAAACTAGAGAAACTTCCCAGAATAAGAAATACTTTGGAGGAAGGAATGAGCGCTCAAATTCTTAAACAAAGCATTACCCATAAACCCCCAGTTAGGACCACGGCCATACTATTTTAGATACTATATAAACACACATGAAGACAAACACCCTGTGCTGAAATCTTACAATCTAAAAAAAGCCAGTGCTCTCTGTCTTCAAAAAGCTCCAAACCAACCACACCATCATCATCAAAGAGGAAGGAAAGGCACTTGGGATGGGGTATATAAACAAAGTATTATTTTAAGCTTTTGGCTACCTTTGATCCAAGAAACTCAGAGCTATAAAGGTAGATGGAGGGCATCTAACAATGGTTACGTTAATGTCAGAACAGTTTAATAAACACCTTTTTCACCAGCAGCCTAATTATAAGCAACTTCGGTTATTTTTAACCTTGCTCCGAAGCAGTTCACCAACTGACCCACGCCACAAACAGTTCCAACAGTCCAGCTGAAGGGATAGCTGCCACCACTGTGCCAGTAGACATTTTTCAAACTAATGCTTGAAAAGCATTTTTGAAGAAATTAACAGGAACCTCCATATGAGAGTAGAGAATGCACAAAATAAAGGCCATCAGGAATGAGGAGAGTCAATTACATCCTTCCACTGAAGGTGCTTTTTTTTAGATTTGTGTTCAGCCCCTCAGGAGGCAGGTTTGTATGAAAACACTGGAGGTGACAGACCTCTGAAATCTGCTTGAATTCTTAGATACGACACAGTCACAGTGGGAGATGAATGACTCTCCAGAACTAAGAGCTACTACTGTCTGTATAGAAAATCCTCTAGCCTGAACAACTTTCTCAGTTACAGCCACCGAGCCAGTGGGGCATGCTTTTACTTTTTGTTGTCTCTAGTGGCAAGTTACACTGTCCCTAAAGAAAAAGATCATCTTGAAGTAAATATTCTCACCTTTCAAGATTTTCACAGTAATGACTATTTCTGACAGAATGAAACAAATATACTTGGGAGAAGAAAATTTCCAAATATGCATAAAGTGTCAAAGTAAGGAATCTGTCCATCAACAAGGGTACAACAAGGGCACAAATGCCCAATCCTGATGTCTAATGTCTTGGCTAAGCATACTGCATCCCCATGGACCCAGGGTCTTCCAGCACAAATCCAGTTGCAGGAATAAAGCCAAACAGTTTATGGAACAAGACCAGGAAGCATATTTTTAAGTATTTTAAGACAGGTTATTTCCTTAAATCTTCCTCATCAGAAAGGTCCATTTGTATTTAAAGCAAGATTTACTTGCATCCAATTTTGTGCCATCTTTCCCTTGTAAGATCCAGTAATAGTCGAATGTCAAGCATTAAGAACACTCCTTTAGGTCTTTATGATACGTAGAAAACTGTCGTAAGTATGACAAAGTCTTGGTAGACAGGTTAAGAAAAATTAAAATATGTGTTGCAGTTACAAAATATTTTAACACAACAGGTAAGTCTCTCACCACCCCCCCAGTCAAACATTTACCATTTCTGTGACTCGACTGAGGAAACAAATACTCTTCCTACTCACGCAGCTGGGAATCTCACTCAAAGCCCTACACGCACCAGCGTCACAACACTCGGGTTAACGAATAATTTCCCACCCCCCCCACCCCACCCCCTTCAGCCCCTTTGCCAAAAACTT
>NW_020799097.1:61939222-61947847 GCF_003259725.1 Athene cunicularia | reverse complement strand
AGCCGGCGCCGCGTCTATGCCCGCGGCGCTGGGGCCCGCTGCTGCCTGCCGCCTGTTGTAGTGCCGGCGCTGCCTCAGCGGCCCAGGCCGGGCGCAGCCAGGCCTTTACTCGCCGCGGCGCCCGTCGTGAGGCTACCCCTGAGCAGCTTCGTTGCCTCAGAGCCGCCCAGGGAGCTGCGGACGCCGCGCAGCAGGCGGGGAATTTGGTGGATTTTTTCCGGCCGTGCAGCAGGAGGGCTAGGTGTTAGCCACCCTGGAAGCCCTTGCTTGCACGCCTGCTGCCGGTGGGCCCGTGGTACGCGGCTTTTCGCCGGCTGATGCAGGCTTAATCCCAACCGCATCGTCTGAGGAAGCACCTTTCCCTGAAAACCGGCAGGAGATCAGATCCAGTTTGCAAATCAGACAGTGTGAACGCTCATTCCATGTACCTGGCATATCTGTGAGGCCACTTGCGTTCAGACCTCTTCAGCTTGCAGCCCACACCTCCATGGCTGGCAGGGCAGCTCCGTGCGCGCTCTGACCGAACCGAGTGGTCAGTGCGGCTCTTGACACAACCCAGCAATCGTTACCTAGGATTCACAGCAACAACATGGTGTCACTGTTGCTGCTGCGTATATGTGTGTTGCACTGCAGCAGGATTCTGGTCACTGCTTCTTGTCTTACAAATGCTTTAATGATTTTTATTTTTTTAATTTGATTTAAAGCAAAGTTGTTTGGTGCTGAAAGGATAGTCCAAGCACTAAACTGTGGTACCTTGCTGTGTGAGCAGAGTACTGGCCCCAAGTAAAATAAAGATAGAAGCCTCAAATATTCCCAAGTCCCCTGAGGACTGTATGGCCCTCAGCAGTTTTTTGTGATCTTAATGTTAAAATGATTAAAGTAAGGCTGCTGCTGTGCACTCTTGCAATATTCAGGTTGTTTAATATTTGCAAAAAGAACACATGGTGCACCCTTTGAGGAGAGACAGAAAGGGACAAGAGGACGCAGTGAGAGTGGCTGGGATGGCACTGGTTCTCTCTGTCCAGGACAGTCCTCCAAATGTGGCACTGTCCCATGTATGCTGTCGGTAGGGAGTAGAGCCTGTGATGTCTTTCAGCTATACCTAACATTTTCTGTTGGAAGAGCTGTTTGTTGTGCTTCACTTGGGAACCCAGGAACAAATGAGTGTGGCTGCACTGTGGCCAATAAAAGACCCACCACCGAGACTGAAGAATGAAATAAAGTTTCCAGATAGATTTTAGGTTTATAAAGACACATCAATCTTTATATAAGAAGTATATCATATGTATATTTATATCTGTGTAGTGCAGAGTATTCACTGTATCGACAATTTTATGAAATTGAGGTTCTGTCATTATGAACTTTCCATGTGTGAAGTGATGGCAGAATAGCTTTAATTAGGATAGGTGAAACACTATGAAATTTAAATTTTGAAGTCTTCAGAGTTGGGATGTTTTCCTCTGCTAGATTCAATTTAATCCTTGAAATGCATTACCAGGTTCACTTGTCAAGAATAATTATTTCAGGTTCTCACTTAAAATCGGCTGCGAGTCCATTAGTGACAGAATCGCTGGTTAACACCGGATTTGCTTCCCTGTTAGGCCGGTCTCGCAGCAGCGTGCGGCAGCGCTGCCACCCGGCGCCCTCGTACAGAAACGCATCCACCGCAGCTAGGTGAAGGTGGTCAAGCGAGGCGAGCTTCTAGAAACAGGGAGTCTGGATTTAGAGCAACTGTTACCACAGTTCAGTAACTCTGCACGGGATCGCCAGCATTTTTATGGAGTGCCTTAAGGCTGTTTTAATTCTGTATGGGCTTCAGCCTAATGGCTCCGAGTCATTACAACGCTGCTAATGTGGGTAGATTGTTATGATGTCTTCTCCCTGACAGTTCTTTGGAGGAGCTATATAGCTGTATAACAACTGATGCTGATTTTTTTTTTTTTTTTTTTTTTTTTTTTTTCTGAGCTTCTGTTTTTATAGCATGCTCATAAAGGTCTACATAAATTCAACATAAAATGTCTTCTAGCAAATACACATCCATTGTGTATCTCCACATATTTGCTCTTTTCAGGGTATAACTTTTTCTAGCAGGTGTTCCACAGAAATGTGCAGTCATCACTGGACATAAAGAAATTTTTTTTTACTGATGGAGGGATGAACCCTTGCCGTTTCAAAGTTTTGACTGCTGTGTCCATCCAAACTTTTCCTGTTTAGTCTAGGACATGTTCTGAAGATTGCCTCTTTAAATATATATATTTGCAGAATGTGCAAATGTATGCAAGTAGTTATGATCACATTAACATGGAATGCAAATAAGGTGATTTGGCACCTACTTAATTTGATGTGTAAATTTATCAGTTGTGTATGCAATTTTATTCCACACCTATCTAGTTACAAAACTGGTTATCCTGTCCTTATGTTCTCCCCCTCCTGGTCTGAATCCCTCTGTGCAACTAACTTTTCTCAGTGGCTTCCACCATGAGTATGACTGAAATGCTAAGGATTTCCCACCTGCAGGAACTGTGTCCTCATCTGCCTCTTGCTATTTCTTGTTCTAACTTACCAGATGCTGTGCTGACATCAAACAGGGAAGGCACAGAGGCCATTTCTGACACTGTCGCTTCCTTACTATGTGATTTAATTTTCCTATGCCTTTGTTTCTCAATCCATTGTTTGGGAAGTAAAGAGGAGATGGAGGTGTGTGTGGGGGGACTGTTTCCTGTGCTTGGACATTCTGCAGAGTGGATTTGTGGGCTGCTTAAGACCATCAGTACTAGTGCAGTAAAAATAAGGATATCCAACGTTTAGGACACCGCACATATTTTTGTTCTGTGATTATATCAGTGAGAGTGAACAAAGATGTAATTTCATTATGTTATTCAGCTCTTAATTGCAGGGCTCTGTCAAAAAATCACTCATCATACTGAAGCAATTACCTGCTTACCTGGATTTTTGCATTTTCACAAGTTTCATTTTCAGTCGTGTAAGGTCCAGTTGCAAGGTAGACTGTGGGAAAGTGTAGGGGTGAGAAGAAAGCTGGATGGCCCCTTGAGGCAGCCCACAGTGAAGACTAGATGAAGAGTTTTATACAGCTGCATCTTAAGTACTGTGGACTCTGTGCAGAAGACTGTGCTGAAGAGTTTGTCTTTGAAGAGGACATACCTAGGAGCAAGCTGTATCTCTCACATTCCATAGAAATGACATTTTGTGGAATGGTCGTCAGCTACATGCGTATAATACTGCAGGTTAATTATGAGACATCTCCCAAGCTGGCAGCCAACAGGGAATGAACTTAAACCTGTGGCAGAAGATCAGTCAGGGAGGGAACCCTTTGCTCCAGGGCTTAGTTTATAAGGTGAAACTGAACTCAAATGTACCTTCTCACACTTCTCTGATGATGTACAGTATGGTGACTCATGCCAGCACTGTTAAACTGTTACCTTTCTGCCGTAAGTGGTACTTCAACCAGCTCCACAATATTCAAATACTCTCCTTAATTTTATAATATATATTATTTTATATATTTGTATTTGTATATAAAAAAAGATACTATTAACATGGAGCTGCTTGGCAATGGTGAGAAAGAGATACTCTGAGAGCATATGTCAAATTTTGGCATCAGGGAGCTCAGAACTCAGGTGAGAGGGGAACTGCAGAGCCTAGTAGAGTTGGGCAACAAATGAATAGGGGTTTTCAGTGTCATAATTTAGGATATAATGTTGTTTAAATCTCATGTTATGTTTGTTCTTGAACTTGGTCTCTTGCTTCTAGTGACCTCTAGTCTTAATATGTTAAGTTACAAGAAACAAAAAGGAAAGGGGGTCCCCACTAAAAATTTTTGACCCATAAAAGAAGATAGCAGGTTCACCTAGAAAACAAGAAGAGAACAAGGGTGGGGTGAGACAAAGGCATCAAGTACCTTTATTGGTCTAGCTTCTAAGGCTGCAGTGACACTGATAAATAAAAGAGGGCCAAGGCTTATTTCTCATAGTGTTTGGTTGTTAGCAGGGTCCTCGGCATGCCTTTGGCCTGTCTGACTAACTTTCTCCCACAAAGTGTCCAAGCACGGTTTGGGAATAGCATGAGAGTAGAATAAAACACAAGTATGTGTGGATGTAACCCTGGCCACAGCACTGGCTCTCAGAGACAGATAATGGTCCAAGGCCTGTTTTAACTATACGAGCAAGTGTAGATATAGATATACAGTCTGAGAGGGAGGATCCTTCCTTACACCCTTCTCATTCCTATCTTTACACCGAATCCAAAGAGCAAAGAGCCCTGGCGACTTCAGTGTGCCTAGAACAGCTCATAAGTTTGTGCAGCAGAAGAGCTGGCGCCCTAAGCCTACACCAAGCTTATGACCCTTTAGCCAGGCAGCTGTCCACTCTGTGCCTCTTTTTCTTCCCATCTGTATAATGGTAACAACCTCCTATAGAAAAACGTTTGGTCATGAGGTGGCGGCAAGTGCTCCAAGTTAACTGCTGTCTTGTTAATTTCTGCGTTGACTCTGAGGTGCCAGTGATACAAAAGTCCCTATATAAGAACAAAACAACATGTTATCGGTGAGGAAGAACTGTTCCCATTCTGGTCAGCAGGGCTGTCAGAAAGCATTACAAGAAATAGGATGCTGAAGCAAGAGGCCACGCTGACACTTGGGTTGCTTATCGCACATGATGGTCTTTGCCTCATCCCTGACGGGGGAGGGAAGTGCCGCCGCAGCAGCCTGGGAAGCCATCCAGTGGGACAGTTATCTGTGTGAGCACATCCCTGGGAACTCTCGCTGCCTGTGCCCACTCCGCCTCCCCTGCTGCTGTGGTGCAGGATTTTGCAGATGTTCCTCCCAGAGAAGGCAGCTGCAGCTCTCAACCTCCCGGTTTCCATCTCCCCGGTGGTCTGGCTCCACCTGGCTGTGATGGAGCTGCTGATAGTTTGTCCCTTCCCCAGCCCGTCCTTTCACAAGCACTGAGAGGTAGTAGTCAGATGAAGAGGAATTATTCTATGCCTTTTCTCCCCTTTCCTTTTGTCTCCTGGCCATGTAGCTGTCCCTTTCCCTTTTCCCCCTAGTGTTTCTGATCCCTGTTTCTTAAATAACATGTAAACAACAGAGAGAAAACTCGAATGTGTAGATAATCCATATTTACAGTCAGATATGGTCTTATAGTTTACACAGCAGCCTGAGATGTAAATAAGGGTTGGTGGTTTTCTTCTTGCTTAAGGAAATTGGCCTCTTAGAATTTAAAGTGAAGGAATGATTTGCATTGTTTTTTATTCTCCTACTTTTGTTATGATCGGATTTTTTTTCCTTGCAGGGGGGTTTGGATCTCTCCACTCCCCATGCGAGGACGGTGTAGCTGTGTGCACGCATGCGCATCGTCTTGAAAACGCATTTCATCTGTTTACAAGTTTCAGCTTAAGGGCAAAACCTTAAGGCAAGAAAATGCGTCATCTCGGGATTGTTGTGACCCTAGGGTATGTCCACGCCACATTTGGAAAATGCGATGACTGCATGCCTAGGCCTACTCAAAGTTGTTTTTATACAGCTAGCTCAGATACACCCGTGTCTGAAGTGAAATGAAGACAAATCAGTTACTTGCAGAACTCTGCTGGGTTTGGAGTGTGCCGGCAGCAGTCCTTGCAAAGGTAACACATGATTTTTCCCCATTCCCCGAAGGAATTTATGTCAGATTTAAGACATCTCAGGGTTGCAGAAATTCACCAAGCCGTAACCCACCAGTAGCTTTGCAGCACTAGAGTCAAAAAAAGCCATTATTACTGGTTGTGCCACTTCCCATCCATAAAGCACGCTGGGCTGAAGAGCATGAAGCAATCCACAGCTGACTAGTGAGCACAAAGTTGTATCTACCCTGTGGGCCTGCATTTAGCAGCGCAGCCTTAGTGCAGGAACAGTCAGTATTATATGGGCCAACAATGAACATGGCCAATTTGAATTGCTGGCTGTTGGGAGAAATTCTGTATGGAGGCTTTTCTAGGTGTATGTATACAGGAAACTGCAGAATGCTCTGTTGTTTGATGCCACAGATCTCAATTTCATTGAAATCCAATTTCATTTCAATGTCAGTAACAATTCTGTTGAAAACTCATCCCTTTTGGGAGACTATGAGTGATAATTTATATTTAGATATCCAGACAGATATTAGAAATAACCTGCACTTTCATCAGATTATACCCTCCACTTTGCACACCAGATACATGTGAGTTTTGTTCTCTTTATTACCTGCAATTAGTTAATGTCTTTTGCTTATTTTATTTTTGTTAGCTACAAATAATAATAATGAAAGGCAATGACAGTGGCATTTTGGGAAAGATTACCTTTTGAAAAATACATGTGATTCATTAACAAGGAAGCCTGTCTTTCTGGGCAGACACTGCTGTGGGGTTATCCATACAAGTGTTTCAAACAAACCTGTGTTTGTGATCCTGTCATTATATCCGGGGTTCAAACCAGCTTCCCTGCAGAAGAAAACACACAGATTTTCTGTGTCTTTTAATTTCCAAGGTGAGCTGGAAATTTCGACCTTGGAGGCACTTTAAAGAGTGACCTGTCTAGTTTATGTTCTCCTTGTGCACCTTGCAGCTCAGGGGCATGACCATCACTGTGCCCTCGCTGCCCCAGTCAGCACCCAGGACAGCAAGGCATTGTGCAGGTGTTTGCAAAGCAGCTTTCTTGCTACGCTGATGTTTCAGACTGGCAGATTTCCATCCCAGTGAGAGGGTAAGATAAGTCTAAAATGTATTTTCTGTAAGGGATGGAAAAATGCTTGCTCCTAGAGACATTATGGACTGTGCACACTGCTGCAAAGGAGTACAACATGGGCACCAAACCCAGGAGCCGGAGCACTGAGTGCAGCTCCACAAAGAAAGTTTTTTTCTAGTCTCTAGCTGAACTGAAAAATGGTCATGAAGTTGGGTGGAACTGGGTTTCCTTCCAAAAGAAAAAAAAAAAAGAATAATAGTATTAAAATCAGATGGGACTAAACTATTTTTAGAGAGTTCTTATCTTAAAACACATAGGTCCATAAGCACGTTTTCTATGAACTTGTATCCTGTGATTGAAGCAGTATTTGAAGCTTCATCTATAGCTGGCACTCTGCTCTGTATGCTCTGATACCTCTGATAAGGACTGAGTTCATGTTGAAAACTTTCCTTTAGTTGGAGAATTTAAAGGGTTTTTTCTTTACTCAGCTGCCTGCTTTCACAAAAAAAAAAAAAAAAAAAAAAAAAAAAAAAAAAAAAATTACAGCAATTTAGTTATCTTTGAGACCTCTGTCAAATTCAGTTGAAATCAGGCAATGAGTTCAAACGTTATTAGGAGAGAATGTATACAGACACTCATGCAGCTGCATCTACATCCATGTAGATACAGAAAGATAAATCAAGTCAGCTTTCTTTCCACATGGAGAAAGGGTATATTTTGGTAAATATTAAAATGCATCTCTTTATACAGAAAAGCAAGAAAGCAAACAAAATATTTTCTTTAAAATCATTAACATCAATATTTAAAAGGGTCTCCTGTTTTCCCTTAGCACATTTTCAAGTTCCTTTCAAAATCATGAATTCCCTCAGAGTAAATATACATTTTCTATTTGCAAATATTTTTCTGTAAAATTTCACTAAGCAGCGCAGAAGAATAATTTCACTCATTGTTCTCCTGAGATACATGGTAAGACTCTTAATTCATCTAAGAAACTTGGGCTGTTGAAGCCAACTGCCAGTACAGTCTGGGCTGCTCCTTACACAAGAAGTCAGTGGACTGAGGGTTCCCAGCCACATAAATGCCTCCAGAAAATATGTTCGTTGTCTTCAAAATGGAGATAAAGCTGCTGATTGTTTTAGTCAGAGTAAAGTCGTTATTTACCTTTCTGGGTACTGCTGGTTGCTTTTGTTTATTGCTTGTTGCTTTTTGCCTTTTTGTTTGTTGCTGCTCAGAGGCAAGAACGGAGGAAGGTGGAGGATGCTTGAGTTTCATCCTCAAGGGGCTTGCAATCGAGACAGCTAGATAAAATGAATAGCAATAGCTGCACGAGAAATAACGGTGTCTACAGCCTCCTCTTACTGTTCCGCTTACATCGCAGCTTTTGGCTCATGGTCATGGCTGTGTTCCTCGCATTTCTCCCGTCTTTGTCTGTGCTGTGTTTCAGGTGGCAAATGAACAGTGAGCGTGGCTAACTCAGAAAGGTGGGGAGGGTGCTGAGTGCAGTCAGGAAGCCCTGCAAAGCAGGGTGGCAAAGAAGCCATGGGAGAATATTCCGAATTTAACTCTTAGTTTTATGCGTATCTCAGATGCCTACCACCCTCTGCTTTCTAGACGGAAACCAGCACCTTGCTATGAGTCTCGAGCAGGCATTAGTGTGGATTTAAGTGGAAATTTTGAGTGGTTAAAGCCAACGGTTAATTTCAATTCAGTGGGTGAATCCAGTGGTTAAAATGGTATTTGAGCATTTGCTGCACCAGTCAGTTGTGCTCAGCTCAAGGTTGGAGTGCTCCAGTCTGTCTCCCCTCGAGAGAACAGCCATTCCTGAGGAATGTCCCAGTGCCGGGGTGAAGCTGCGCTCCGCGGAGCTGCCCCCCCTCCGGCCATAGCTCGGCCTGGGCGAGGCGAGCTTC
>NW_020799097.1:61936594-61939172 GCF_003259725.1 Athene cunicularia | reverse complement strand
CCCCCCGCGTTTGGTCGTGAGCGGCGTGGGGACTCTTCCCCGTGGGGGCTCTTCCTCGCGGGAGCCGCCTCACGCCCCGCCGCGCTGCCCGGCCGCGGGAGCCGTCCGGAGCCCCCGGCCCACCTCCCTGTCCTCCTGTGGCCTGGGGGGCAAGTTTTGGTGTGCCTCTGTGCGGGGGATGGGGGGCTGCGCGCGTGTGTGGGGGTGTTACATCTGGGCTGGGTGTTGGTTTTGTTTTACTCTATTTTTTTTCCCATGTTGTGCTGAGATTTTTGGGTTTAGCCAAAAAATTATCTCCCAGGCCCTTATCAGCTGACACAGCGGGTAATGTACTTTCCCCTAGAATCCAGAGCTCAAAAGGCAGAGCTGGACCCCAGTGAAACATCCTCAGATCCCCTCTGTGGCCCCTTTATCCAGTGGGTTCCACACGTGTGGGCAATGTAAAGGATGGATGTCTAAAAAGAGCCCAGTCAGATCTTGACCACCCTGGTTTGCATCAGTTACACGTATTTTTAGAGCTGCAAACTGGATGTTTCTGGCAGCCGGGTATGGTGGTGAGACCCCAGGCTGCTCGGGAAAACTTTCTCTGGGTGATGGGAGCTGCAGGAGGGACACCACACAGTCCAGGGAGGCTTTGTGGAGTGTGCCTGGGGCAGACACCCATCTCAGGCAGTCCGAGCGCACATTTATTTCTCCTTTGACAGTTTATATGGATAGGAGAAATGTCCTGGACCCAGCAAATGCAAGTGGCTGAGCGCAAGAGACCCAAAAGCTTTGTCTTTAAACAGCTAGGGCTTGTAGATTATTATGGCAGGAAATGTTAGGATAGAGAGGAGGGATAAAAATAAATCCTGGGTCATTCGCTTGGGTCCTTCCTAAAACATACCTTTCTCTACCCAAATTTCTATACCTGCTCGCTTGCAGGTAGAAAGCTGCCATCAACCTTCTGAGGTTTCTTGGGCATGCCTGGGGCAGTAAAGCATGTCCCTGCCTATCTGTGGCCAGCGTGGCCCTGCCTCTCCCCTGGAATGGATCCCAGGAGCAGCGATGGTGCCTGGGAGGCTCAGCTCTCAGGCCACGGGGCGGAAGGGCAGCTGGGACCCTGTCCCCCCCCACAGTACCCCTTGCCACCCCACTGGCACCAGGCTCTTTGGTGAGAAGCAGAGCGAAAGTTTCTCCCTGCACATGCCTCATCCCAGATCCTCACCCACCTCTCCCCACACAGATGCACACAGAGTCCCCGGCCCCAGCGGACTGTGACTTACCAGGTTGACTGGGTGGATGTAGCCATTTTCATACTTGTCATTGGCCAGGATCTGCCTCAGGTGAGCGATGTAGCTGGAGGCCAACCTCAGTGTGTCCAGTTTGGAAAGCTTGGTGTCTGGGGGCACCCAGGGCAGGGTGGTCTTAAGCCTGGAGAAGGCTTTGCTAAGGACCCTCATCCTCGCCCTCTCCCTGGCGTTGGCAGCGTTTCTCTGGACCTGCTTTCCCTCCTGGCTCACTCCATTTAACGGGCTCTTCTTGGGGGGAGCTTTTTTCCTCTTGCCCGAGGCCCCTCTCCCCTTCTGAGGGGAGCCGTTCTCGCCATTGGATCCCTCCTCGTTGCTCTCGGTGGACGCCCCAAACTCTTTGTTAGTATCCATTTTCAGGCCATCGCACTCCAGCATCTCCACCTCCTGCAGATCTTCCACATCACTGAGGGACCCAGTGGACATGGTCTGGAAGATGCCAAAGGACCAGCGGGAAGGGGGGAGGGGGGGAAGAAGGGCAGCTCTTCAAATCTGCTTCAAGGCGGTGGGGGAGAGAATGGGCGCCAGTATTTTCCTCTCCTTCCCTCCTCCCCCTGGCACTAAGGTGCGATACCAGTCCAGAGAGGATCCCTGCCCTCCCGCCCTCCAACCCTGCTTTGCCCGTGTTTGAGGGTGGGAGGGAGTGTGTGTGTGTGTGTGTGTGTGTGTGTGTGTGTGTGAGAGAGAGAGAGAGAGAGAGAGAGAGAGAGAGAGAGAGAGAGAGAGAGAGAGAGAGAGAGAGAGAGAGAGAGAGAGAGAGAGAGAGAGAGAGAGAGAGAGAGAGAGAGAGAGAGAGAGAGAGAGAGAGAGAGAGAGAGAGAGAGAGAGAGAGAGAGAGAGAGAGAGAGAGAGAGAGAGAGAGAGAGAGAGAGAGAGAGAGAGAGAGAGAGAGAGAGAGAGAGAGAGAGAGAGAGAGAGAGAGAGAGAGAGAGAGAGAGAGAGAGAGAGAGAGAGAGAGAGAGAGAGAGAGAGAGAGAGAGAGAGAGAGAGAGAGAGAGAGAGAGAGAGAGAGAGAGAGAGAGAGAGAGAGAGAGAGAGAGAGAGAGAGAGAGAGAGAGAGAGAGAGAGAGAGAGAGAGAGAGAGAGAGAGAGAGAGAGAGAGAGAGAGAGAGAGAGAGAGAGAGAGAGAGAGAGAGAGAGAGAGAGAGAGAGAGAGAGAGAGAGAGAGAGAGAGAGAGAGAGAGAGAGAGAGAGAGAGAGAGAGAGAGAGAGAGAGAGAGAGAGAGAGAGAGAGAGAGAGAGAGAGAGAGAGAGAGAGAGAGAGAGAGAGAGAGAGAGAGAGAGAGAGA
>NW_020799097.1:61924889-61936544 GCF_003259725.1 Athene cunicularia | reverse complement strand
CTCCTCCTCGTCCTCCTCCTCCTCCTCCTCTTCTCCTTCCCCACTTCCCATTCCAGCCGGGGTTGCTCTCCTCCTCCCTGCCTCCTAGATGACCCAGGCAGCTGGTGTCATGATTCTTGATGAAAGCCAAAATGGGTCATGAGCAGAGAGAGCAGCAGATCCACCAGCCAAGCCTTCCAGGGAGCTTTGTAATGCATGCCGTCGAAATGCTGTCCTGTAACCTAATCTGGGGGAGATTTGTGGATGATTATATTTGAGAACGCATCCTGTCCAGCTACTAGTGTATTCCAGGAAGGGAGCGCTCCGCCACCCAGCCGGCAGCGTGGACCTCATCATCACAGCCCAGGGGCTGGAGGCAGGAGGATCTGACTTCTTCCTGGGTGACCTCCAACATGTCTTGCTCCCCTATCACTCTTTGAGTCCCCCCAGCTGTAAGTGTTCTGGACACTGCCCAGTCTGCAGGTGTGCTGGGTGGCTGAGATCCTGGTGGCCCGCAGAGCCCTGACAAGATGAGGGAGAGCACCGTGCCACCAGGGAGGGTCAGTGTGGCCGTGGATGGGGCGGCGAGGGTGTGAGCTGAAACGAAGGAAGAAGCATGGGGGTTTTTGGAGGGTAGAGATCGCACAGAAAAAAAAATCCCTTTTCTCAGCCTGTTGTTGCAGAGCAGAAGTCAGTGGTTTGTTCTGCTGTATTCATGGAGTGTTTTGTCTGCTGGTTCGTGCATGCTCAAAAGTCAGGGAGTTTTGCCTGAATAAAGAGACAAGATAAGGCCCCTTCTGTGGGAGCAGTGCGAGTGAGAGCGTTAGGCCATATTCTGCAACCACTTCAGCCAAATCTTCCCAATTTTTTTACCACTGGTGTGAATGAGTGTTGGGTTGCTGAGTAGTTTGTTGAATGAGCAGACGTATGCTGCAGTTATGATCTTATGCATATGTGTATTCCATCTCTGCAGACCAGGCTTTTAAAAGCAGCTAATCTTGACCTAGTTCTTCTTCCTCTTCATGTAAAATCTTCTAAACCCACACGTGGAGCCCAAAGAGGCCAGTGAAGCATGAACTTGCTCCCATAGCTCCTTTCCTCATACGCTTCCTGAAACCTCACAGGTTCCCCAGCAGTCTGGGTTTTGATAACAGGGAACTAAAGAACTGGGCATGATCTGCACATAGGACCTTTCTGGACACAGTGACTGACCTGTTTGCAGGAGCAGCTCCACTTATTCAGCTGCTTACCTAAGGATTCACATAGCTCTGGACAAAAAGGTACATCCTGAGATGTGACCATGGCATGCAGTGGCTTTGGTGTCAATCCAAGGTCACTGTAGCCACAGGAAAGTCTCTTGCTGATCTGTGTGAGCATCACATCAAGTTTTCTGCCTGCATTAAACAAAAAACAACCAGCCAACCAACCAAAACCTGGTATGTCTGCCAAACACTATGTACTGTCCAAAGATTAAAGTTTCAGCAGGAGGCAGAGTGTAATTTTTGATAACTAACAAGGAAGTCTTTCCTATCTCTTGATTCATCTTGGTTCCTTGGCTCATGTAAACCAGAAGAAAAAGGGAAGATCTAAACTTTAAACCAGCTCTTTACCATTTGGCTGGAAGGTAACACCTTCCCACTCACAATAAGATAAGTACAATTAAGATATCATATCTCCAAGCCCTGGGCTTTTGGGAATTCACTAACTTCTAATGTCATGTTATGTTAACTGTGTCCTGCTTGTGTTTTCTCTGTGTATAAACTAAACAGATTGTCAGCATATCAGTCCTAATTAATGAATTAGCTTTGCCTTTTTTTTTTTTTTCCTTATAACATGCTCATTGAAGATCCAAAATATTACTAATCACCCATGTGGAGATTTATGAGCCTCCTTATTTTCTAGGCCTGATTGTTGTTTGTGCAGGTGGAGATTTAAATGACCATCTCCATTGCAGAGATTTATAGTCCAAGTGATTGATGTTATTATAGAAAGGAGCTACAAGACTCTTACTGGAACAAGGATGACAGAAAACCAAGCTGAAGTTTCTTGTGTCTCTAAGCACGAAAGACCAGAGAGTACAAAAGCCCAACAAAATTTCAGCATCAGAAGCTCCCAGAAGAACAAAACAACAACAAAAAAGGTATATGCTTACATCCTTTCTAGCACTTATTTTTAACTTTAATTTAGTAATTTCTAAAAATTTTTTGTAAAAAGCAGAAGGAGTGATCTTGCTTCTTAAAAATGTCTTTAGTATGTTGCTACATGTGCATTCTGAAAATCAAGGTATGAGTACATGTGTGTTCTGAGCCTTTAGAATTGCCACACATTTGTAGCTTTTACTGACTTACATATATTTTTGAGTTCTCAGAGCCAGTAAAATTGATCCTTAATACACACCACACACTTCTGTGGAGACACAGGATACATTTTTGTACTCATTTTGTAGAGATGTGTGTGTGTCTGTGATATATCCTCACATATATTTAGTATAATGTACTTTGAGTCCTTTATGGATGCAGACTATTACACAGTATTTTAACAACGTCCCTTTTTTTCCCTCTCCAAAGGGGCCAACATGAGCAGAGCTAAAAAACTGCATCCTCTCATCTCCTGGTAACTCCTGGTTCCTTATTTATTTGTTACGTGAGTTGAATCTCTCATTTTCCAACCTTCCTGCTCTTTATGTCCCTCCTGGCAAGCTCAGGGCTTGTACCCCTAATCTGGCTCCCTGTTTCAATCCCTCTTCCCTCACCTGAATTGCTTTGCCCAGTCCTCCTGACTCTTGTTCTAAACTGCAACCCCGGTTTGGGGTAGAGACCAATGGGGTGGAGACAAACCCAATCCTGTGGGAAGGGTAAAGATGGCTGCATCCAGCGTGGCAATGGCCTGGCTACTTACATCTCCAGTTAAATGACTGGGACCACAGAGCAGCCACTGGGTTAATAACTGGCTGGGAAAGACAGATGGAGCTAAAGTCCTTTTGGCCTTTCCAGTACATTCACTTCTTCATTCATGTTTAAAAAGGAAGTTGAAATACTGGCATGGGGAACATCAGTACAAATCTATGGATTTGCTCTGTAGATGAATTTTTTCTCTGCATTGCTCTGACTACTCAGGAAAGTACATTTCTCTTTTACTTCTAATTGAGACCCACTAAGCCATAAGGTCATTTAGGACATGCCAGGGGTGCTGGGGACAGAGATTCGGGATGCCTGGTATGAAGGGTGCCAGATAGGTCCCCCCTGTGACACATAGGCTTATGCTCGTCTATGGCAGATTACAGATTTCTCCCTGGAAAAAAAAAAAGCCCCACTTTTTATGACTCCAGCGTTGTCTCCCTTGGGCTGAAATAACATGGTAATTTGAAACAGCTTTGGAACTTGAGGCCAAGATTTTTGCAAGTGTCTCATGATTTTGCATGGCATCGCTTGGGTTTTTGAGTTTTGGTTTTGTTTTTTTTTTTTTTTTATGTTCTGTGTCATTTATCAAGGCACCATATTTTCACTGTGCATTGAACAGTCACCCAGGAAAAACCTCAGTTCCCCCACAGCCGAGGAAAACATAATCAGTAGCTGGTTTTAAAACTGTTCACCCAATTATAATACAGGTGTTTTCCTATATTTGGAGAATAACCAAAGAAGTCACCCACAAGCAGCCAGCTGATCATGACTGATGTTCATTCAGGTTTGAGAGTAATTGGGAATAAATGTACAACTAGACCAGTGTTTTCAAGTTGCAATTTAAAAAAAGAAAAAAGTGGTTGTGCTGAGATTTCTGCTCACTCTTGGTCTCACCCGAAAACTAAGTAAAATTGTGGAGGGACTTCAGAATCATACTTTTACATACCTTAAGTGAAATAGTACTACTAATATACTTATATAGGAATATAATATATACTTATATATGAATAATACTAATGATATCTAATACTAATAATATAATCCTATTAATAATATAATCCTGCAATATTTTTGAGATAGGAATCTGTCTTGTCCATTGCAGAGGATGGACAGTGCTGGACAAATGGATCAAAGTTGTTTGTAACAGTGGGGTAGGTTTTCGGAAGGGGCAGAGCACTGAAACCCTCCCACAGCTCCTTTCCAGTGCTGTGTATCTGTTTCTAGTCACAGTTTTGGTTTGAAAGGTAAAAGACATTGTGATAAATAACATAATAAAGTACACAAAGAGAAAAAAGAATGTAATTGCCAAGACAGTAAAAAAGCTGTCCTAGAGAACTGGCCTAAGAGGCACATATTTCTGTGTGATACGAGCGTCACTACCCCTGCCCAAGATATCCCAATGTCTTGCTTCAAAGCCCTGAGAAACGGGAGCCTTTTGAGAAACTGTTTTCTAGAATAGTTTATTCCAGGAATAAACCCCAACAATATTTCCTCTATGCTTATTTAGAAATATCTGAAAGCTTTGCTGATACCTAGAATGGAAAAAATTCAGTTTTACTGATTACTGGTTAGAAAATTTTAAAGGAAATAAACTGCAGTTTCAAGAAAATTTATAGAAGGTTACGCAGTAGCCACAGTTCCTTTCCATGTGACTTTTAAAACCTTGAAATGTCACAGATGCAAAAACATTGAAACTGTGAAATGGAATTCCCCCAAATTTTTTTCGGTGTATATTTAAAAAATATTTTACGAAACTCAAAATAGTTAATTCCATATTTTATATTTTAATCCTTTTTGTCACATTGATGATGAAATCTGTGACACACATAAGTAGTGCTCTTGTCTGCTGCACGGAGTACCTGTACATGTGATAGCTGGATGATTTCTACCACCCTTACTTTCGCCATCTGGTACCTTTTCCTTTGAGTAGCTTCATAAAAATCAGCAGGGCTGCTCACAGAGCAAACCAGACTGTATGAACAAGAATGGCAAGTCATGATTAAATATCCTAACGCCTTAAGAGAGATACTGACAACAATGTCAGTATCCTAATTGTGAAGGATGAATCAAATCCTGGTGTGACTCACTTCCCGCTCCTATGCCAGGTCTATGCTGAGGGCTTCTGGTACTGTTGCTGTATTAAGCAATGTCTTGCAAAGGATCTGTCAGATAGAAGCTGAGTATACCAGAAACAAGAAGCATGTAATCTGTAGAAGTTATCGAAGCAGAAACAAGACAGATAATCCTCAACATGAGCACTGAGCTCAAACTTTCAATTAACTTTTCACAGACATGCAAGTGAATCTCCTTTTCTGGATGCTTGTAGGAAGCAAACCTACGTGGCTGAGTCATGTTTGTTTTATAATGCACATTTATTCCTATACAAAAGGAGACTCACAGACAGTGAAGAGAGGTATCCTCTTCCATCTCCACTTCGGGGACTATTACTATTCACTGCTTCCAGAAAGCATCTCTGAAATATTACTAGGTAGTTGACTCTGTAAACTACTGACTCTTCTGTGAAATGGTCAAAAGAGAAATATGCAAAAAAGCTAATATATCTTATGCAAAATTATCACTGAAGGATTAAAGTGCAGACATAACTGTTTTATTTTGAATATCTCTTTCCGTGATGTTTCTTTGTTGGCTAATCCTTTGCATTTTTGTGGCTTTAGGACATGATGAAATTTGTCGATAAGAAATAAGTCCTCTTTTGCCTTCCAATAATTAGCACATTGGATAGAGTTTTGGAAAATATAAGATTTTTGTTTCAGAGAGAAATTTGGAAAAGAAGAACACTTTGTAGGGGAGTGGCAGGAAGAATGTCAACTATTCTGGTGAGCTTTTATTACTTCTATGGTTTATGGCATGATATGTGTGCATGTAGACAAAGATTTTCTGAAACTTCTGTTCACTTAAAGTGCTCACAGCTTCTGGAAGTTGGGTTCTCACAGCATCTATCATTAAATGCAGTAGGTCAGCCTATGTCCTTGGTTCCCATCTAAATGAAACATCACATGCTGGGACCCAGACTTTTCGTGGGCTGCTTTATGCTATTACAGATCGAGTTGGCCACAGTTTGTGCTGTTGGGCTCACTGCACTCCATTTGTCATGGGGTCTTTGCATGTTAGCAGTTCTGATAGGTGGCCACATTCAACCTTTAAATACACATGCCTAATTTTAATAACCTTAAATACACATGAAG
This sequence comes from Athene cunicularia, assembly GCF_003259725.1. Taxonomy (NCBI): domain Eukaryota; kingdom Metazoa; phylum Chordata; class Aves; order Strigiformes; family Strigidae; genus Athene; species Athene cunicularia. Next base: position 61,930,459 of record NW_020799097.1, on the reverse strand, counting down.
GGACATCAAAAGGAGCAGCTGTACATAGCTGGAAAAATATTTAGGCTAAAAATACTGATATAATAAACCAGCAAACTGGTAATATTCAGCTATCCACATAGGGATTCACCCAACACAGTAGTTAGCTGAAGATAGTATGTGTTGTGGATGAGTCTTAAATTGGAACGTTAGCTGGCAAGGCAAAGGAGAAAGCAGATTACACATCCTACTCAAGTGACATAGAAAGACCACAGTCACTCTGCATTGCTTTTGATTCTGACAGGCCTTATACATGCCTCACAAGCTGTGACTCTCAGAGCTCCTGGAACATCCCCAAAGTGGGGTCATGGCACTTTGCCACAGCACAGTCCTCTGGTTTTATGGTGCGTATCGTAGTTCATAATACATATAGAAAATGGTGTTGTTTTAGAAAGTGGTATCGCAAAAGCACATAATAAAAGTCTATTTAAGTAATTTGGAGGAAATAAATAGCTTTAAAAATCAACCAGGGGATAGCATAAAAGTGGACCATAAACATGGGTTGTGGTGGAGTCTCATGAGAGTGAGAAAGGACCAGAGAACTGAAACTACAGAAGTGAGGGGAGAAAAAGCCCCAAGCACAGACTGTGAAGGCAGTCTTGCTCTTTCCCCTCCCTGCTCCTCTCTTTTCCTTTGTGTGTACAAATCTGGGGTGATGCTCAGACTGCCGAGTATTCATTTCTTAACTGGGGTGTGCCTAACCCAGAAGGAAAGCTGGTAAAGGAGGAAAACAGGGAGATGAAACATCAGAGCTTCTGCTAACCAGGACTAGCAGGCCCTGCATGCTTGTGCAATTGAAGGGAAATACAAAGCAACACCTAATAGCTGCTCTGAGCCCATCCAAAGCAGAAAGGCCAAGTTTTTCAAAACTTCTGGCAAGATAAGGCACTGTTCCAAGGCACCAACCATTAAAGCAGCCTTTTTTTTAGAAAGAATGCTATGGGACCGAGATATGTATCTACTTACGTTTTAAGATCAGATGAGATGATGGCTGAGGGTGGTGTGAAGAGAAATATGTTATCCAGAACCTCCTGATTTAAAACAGTGAGGAAGGATTTTGTGGCTAGCTGAAGGATTTTCATTTTGATGCCTTATTGCAATCTCAATATAATTTCAGCTTGTTCTACCCTGCACAATAGATCTCTATTATCCAAATTTTGCAGCAAAATAAGGCAGGTCTGTCTTTGTCACACAGGCCATTTGGATTACATAGTAAATTTATCAGACATCATATACCATACCACTTACAATATACCAAAATTTGGTGACAAAAATATCTTGATGTGTGATCTGTAAGGACTGAATAAAGATGTACATGTGAATGCTATGAGCTGTATTGACTGAAATTTTCACGGAGTGTAAAAGATGATATAAATGTGTGACATAGCATCCACAAGTTTTCTTGGGTGCCAATCCACACTGGATATCTGGGGCCAGCTTGGGCTTCCCAGGATGAGAGCCATGTTCTGTCCTGAAGAACTAGCAATTCCAGGGAAAGCTTCTGTGAACTGCCCAGTGCAGCACCCACAGCAATGCACCAAGTCATCTTTCCTTTTCTTCTTCCCCTGTGCCCTGGCTCACTGTAGTCTTTCACCTCTCCTTGGCAGCGTGTAGCCAGAGCCCTTTTTTGGGATGCAAGTCCTGGGTTGTTCCTGTGTTTCTAAGTGTTGGTGGAATTAGTCTTATAACTATAATGGCTTGGTGATAGGTGTAACACAGCCTTGCTTCTACAATTTATGGCATAAATTAGCAAAGTGCAAACCAGGATGATCTAAAAGAGACAGACTCTTCTTTGATTAAGGCACTAGCCAAAGACCTGGGTTATGTGGGTTTAGTTTCAGCTATGTTACGAGCTTTCTAGGTGGCCACAAAAGGGGGATCCTTTCTGCTTTAGTTTCTCAAAAAAAGAGATGAGAACACTTCCCTGCCCTACAGAAACATTATGAGGGGCTTAGGCACTATGGTAATGGATACTGAGGGTAGCTAAGATAAATAACCTGATAGTTGCAAGAAAATGATTGATGTCAGAATACTACAAATATGTTGAAAGCCTAAAATATCTTTGTGATGTCTCCCCATTTCTTAAAATGCCAATTAACATTTTTCACTCAGATACCTGATGTTTACATTGGTGCGTTTTTATGCTCCCATGTCTTACAAAATGGATACTTGCCTGACTTTGATTTTAGATGAAAGCACTTGTCCCTCAACCTCATAGTAATTCTGAAAGATAGAAAAGTTGCTTTTATAGAAAGAAAAAAAAAAAAAAAAAGAGTTTTGATCATGTTAGTGATGAGTGACAAGCTGAAAGTTTAATAAACAGACCATGAGTACCATCCTTGGTAACACTATAGCACAAGTAGCAAATCACCATTGACTAAATTACTCCAAAGTCCCCAAGCTCTCTGTGAAGAAAAATAAAGTGTTACTTTGGTTTCCTGTAATCCTTCCTCAGTAAAAACACAGGATTCCCTTAGGAGAGTTAAAATCCATTACTAGGCTTCTTTGTGCTTTTTTATAACTAATTGTCTCTTCCATGAATGGTTTTACTTCCTTGAATCACAAGCTAATGCAGACTCTCAGGGTACAATAGGGCTGCAGAGAAGACAACTCCTAAGCCCATCTTCTTTCAGTGTCCCCCTTTCGAGTCTCCCTGATCCACCTCACTGGTTTCTAAGACTCCCTTGGTACTTACCTGTGTGGTAGCCATGTGCAGGACAAGGTGCTCTGAAGCATCTCTTTGTAGGGGTGTGGAAAACAGCCAGGCAGGCTCAGCACCCGAAGCAGAGTGCTTTGTACCACAAGCAGCATGATGCTGGGTTTGTTAGAAGGAGGAGTACAGCTTCATTTGCTTCCCTGATAGCAGAGCATACACCCATCAGAGCAAACCTAGCTGTTTCTTCTTACCCGAGATACTGCTTTTTCCTACGGCCATATACCCTGAGTGCTTTTGTTTCCCATATTTGTATGCCATCCTTCTCCTTTTCAGTTTGCTCATCTCACAGATGTGTAATTTTTGCAGTTTGTTGCATGTGGGGTTGTTTCTCAGCGATTTAAATAGCTGATTTAACTGTTAAAGAAACTTCCCCGTTTTCCACAACTGAATAGTAAAAACATAAATTTGTATGTCCATAAGCTGCATCTGATCTGAGTTTGAGCTCCTCAGTACACAAAAATAAATGCATTTTTTTTTTATGAATAAGTAAAGGTATTTATGAGCACAATTGTAGAGGCAGGGCTAAAAAAGGAGGTCCTTTGATATTAACTTATTTTAACATAAGTGGCCTATGATGATACATGTGTATAGCAACTGTAACAACAGACAAGTAATTTCTTTATTGATCAGTCCCTTCCAATTCTGAACTATCTTTATTACAATAAAGTTGCAAAATATGTATCTTGCTACTTGAAATTCTTTGGTTTTCTTTTAAGAAATGGATGAGGAAAGCTCAACAGCTCCAGGATGTACAACCCTATACAAGGTGTTGGAGAGGGGGGAGGGTGGCTCAGTGATGAATGACCAGTCGTTCAATTGTTTTCTTTCTTGCAGAAATCAGAGACAGAGTACAGTTTATCTTACCCTGACTTTTAGCAAGACAGATTGCCAGGCAAAACCCCCGGGTTGAAGTCATCCAACCACCAAGTAGAGTAAAGACACCATTGCTGTTACCTTTCCAGGACTCACACCAACCCCCAGTGCCTTCTAAAAATCTATAGCGTTTCTTTCTGAGGTTGTAACATGAACTTTAGCTACTTTCACTGTTTTTATGCTGAACACAATCTGGAAAGATTATTCAGGACCTGAATCTTCCACTGTTAGACAGGCTGAGACCAGCTCTCCCTGTGCACCCCTTGCAAATAACAGTCACTGCCACAGAGTTCCCCCTTGCACTGTGTTTAACAAACACACACACCCACACACACCCCCCCTCCTTTCTTTCAGCTGCCACTGAACTTGGTGTCCTCCAGTTTGAATGTTTCAGGCCTGTACTACTATACTGGCATCAGCTAAACCTCTTTATCACCACACAGGTGTGAATGGGGAGAACTCTTTGCCAAGGGGATAAAATCCCTAAGTAATGGCAAGCTAACTCTAAGGCAGGCTGTCATTCTCCCAAGTTTTTCCTGCACTTCCCTTTAGTTGTATTTTTCTTATCACCTCCACTCCAGTCATATGGAACAATCCTTCTGGATGTGGCATCCTGATTTTATTTCATCCACATCTGAGAAGCAACATAGAGCTTAAGTGGCCTTAATCATGCCTGAAGGTGCTTATTTCCCTGTGACAACTACAAATGGATCAGTAGCTTAAGTCAGCTCCAAAGAAACTGGTCAAAAGTGCACATTATTGAACTGTTTGATAAAATTCAGAGGAGCACAAGAGGCAGGACACACAGAAAGAGTTAAAAGGGAAAGATGGATGCAGTTGCAGTATCTATTACTTGCATGTGACCGTAATGTGTTTATACAGCTCTCAGCCAGGCTAGCGGATAATTAAAGGGAAGAGCTGACACTAGACACTACACCACCTTATACACTATGGCACGGGGCAAGTCACACAAGTGGGATCGTAAGAAAACAGCAGCAGATTCCCCCCTCCTTTTCTTACTATGCTCAATCTCATCTCTTCTGTATCTTGAAGGACGCCTGACTAGTTTGCATTGCTGGGAGTTAAAATCTACTGCTAAAGTTAGGTTCCAAATTGATCCTAATGCATTACAGTCAAGTGTTTTATAAGTTCTGTCTGCAGCAGGACAAACACCTTTGCCAGATTCCAGTTCAGTGGGACATACTCTCATCAGCATAATCTGTCTCGTGAGCTGTTTGTTACCTTCCTATTCCTATAGCTATAGACTACACTTTTATCTCAGACTTGTCTTTTGGTGAGACTAAGCATAGATTTGAGCCATGGAGGACCAACTTCTGGGTGGGTAGAGAAGTCTTGGCAATGATGTGTTTTCTGTGCATGTTTGCGATCGGGCGAGTGATTACCTGTTCTCTGGCCATGTGAGGGGTCAGAGAAGACCATCCTCCCTCTGGACTGCCCAGACCACACGGCCAATTTGTCAGGAATCCCATAGGATAAATAGCTGTCTCCAGAGACCTTTATAGTGACAAATCCAAATAAATCAGAGTCACTTTTACTGAGCACTTCAGCAGACAGCTCAGATTTAATGAATCAGCCTTCAGACCCCCAAGGAAGATTTTCTTTCCCAAGCCCAAGGGTAAAAAATAAGTGCCAAAATTTGCTTCCAGGGCAAAACTCTGTCAATCCAGCCTGTGCTATTTTGTGATTGCAGTTACCAATACCACTAATAGTGTTTTAAAAAGCACTGGGAATGCAGCAAAGAACTCTCAGGATCTGCTGTATAATCAGTGTGCCCAGTGCAGAGAAAAAGAAACTGCTGTGGATCAACTGATTTTCCTCATCAGTGATCGGGGGCAGACTCTGCATTCCTTTACTAGTGCCCTTCTGCACTTTGGGTTGGAACTTCCCACCAATATAGAAAAAAAAAAAACCCAAGAAAATAAAAAAAAAATCAACCCTACCC
>NW_020799097.1:61727492-61924839 GCF_003259725.1 Athene cunicularia | reverse complement strand
GCCAACAGTTTCCCATCCCCCCCCCCCCCCCCCCCCCCCCCCCAATCACCAGAAGTCATCACACAGATAAAAACTTGCAGGTTAGTCATTGTGGGTCATTCAAACAGTTTTAAGGCTTAACATCTTGATCCCCTCTAAAAACTTCCATCTCCATTTCCTTCCCCCCTTTGGGATCCATCTAGATGCCTACTCAAATACCTGCTGGCGCCAGAGGAAATTCTCCTGTAACGGATACTCTGCGATGTAAAACCAATATTTTGTTTCCAGGGTCATCCCTTTCACACCCCCACAGATCCTCTTGCTTCACCAACCTGCCTCTTGGTCAAGCCAAAACATGAGAATTTGGGAATCTGAAGGGTGGGATTTCGGAGCAGTTTAATAGGCTTGGTGATTGCTAACCCACACATTTCCTCAGCTTCCTCCTCCCATTATGGTAGCCTTGTCTGATAATTTATGGCAGGTTAACAGGCTGCTGGACAGATACCTCTGCTCACAGTTTAGCAAAGAGATAGAAAGAGAGTAATTTAATCCAACCCAAAGTGTTCATGATGATCAGACTGGTGACACCTTTTCAGATAGGCTAATACCTAATGCAAAGGCCTAATAAAGTTGAGAAGCATCTTTCAGTGGTAGGGTGTAAGTGAGTGCATCAGGATCCAGTCCCATGTAAAATGGTTAATTAAAAAACAGTTTTTGGTATTATTCATGTGCAAACAAAAAGACGGAAACATTTGATTTGTGATGGTTCCTCATCACTTGTTTAGGGAATTGTGTTGTCAATAAGAAGTGGATCAGCGTTTGGAATTTGGTCAGGAACTTATTGGTTCGATACTTTATCCTGTTCTACTTTTGGTTTTATTTATGCTTTCTGGCCATTCATACCCCTTACGTGATAATCAGCAAATTGCTTTACATTAATGTATTGCAATATAATGAGCTTTGTTAATCATCGTATGGGGTACATGATGAGGAGTTCTGCAGAAAGGCCTGAAAATAAGCACTCTTTTAAAGTGGCATTTCAGGTGCTCATTTCCTCATTATCCTTGTCATAAATAATTTGGGTAATACCTGCAGGATGATAATTGAAGAAAACAGTTACGATTATTTACTTTTATAAAATAGATAATCCTATCTTTTATGCACGTTTAATGAAGCTAAGTGCAAGGATAAAATACCAAGGACTCATTTCAGGTCCCTATAATTGGATTACAATTGAATTTTCTTAAGAAACTTAGTATTTTTAAATTTTTCTCATGAAGGAAACAAATAGAATAGCTGACTTTTATCCTTTCAGTCTTTTAAATAATAAATAATGTACAGAGAATGTCAGGAAACAAATATTCTTTTGTCTGTGACTGAAAAAAAAGAACCCATAAAGTAAATTTTTACAAAATGGCTGCATGTAAGACTTTGTTATAGAGTGGGCAATTTATTGCACTAGAAATTTGTCATCCAAAATCCTGCAGAATATGCCAGAATGCTTCTTAGAAAAGTCTCTTCCATTCCGACATAATATATTGCATAAAGTACACGAGAACAAGAGTAAAAATGTGTTTTTTTAATGATTAAGGACTGATCTTGTTCCAGTTGAGTCAATGGCAAAACTCCATGGAATTGAGCTGAATATATGGGTATAGATAAGATGTTGTTTATTGTGCTCTCGCTTTTTCTGAGAGCAAAATGTGAATGAAATATATTCCTTGTACAAATTAGATTATCCTAAGTCATCTGCTGACTCCGGCTTAAAACAGAGCACAGAGATCTCTCCATGCTCTCCAGGAGCTGCAAGCCCTTATATCCATGCAGCCTTAAGGACACTCTTGCCACTGTGTGAATTGGCTGTTGTACCAAAGAAGGAATTAACACAGTCATGGAACAAGAGTTCATGAGATTTTGCTTGTATATATAACTGAATGTAACATTAGTAAGTTTTCCCAGCTCTCTTTCAGCTCTAGTTACATTTTTTTTAAAAGCAACACATATATTTGTGCAGAGTCCTGTCTGGTTTTAGCAGGGGGAGAGCAAGGTTTTTGTCCATGTGTTACTTTTGAACTGGGAAATGAGCACAGGGAGCATGGGCTGCAACATCTGTGCTGCAATTTATGCAGTTTACCCCTCACTGGCTGAGTGGGCACTAGCCAAAAAAAAAAAAAAAAAAAAAAGGAGAAAGAGGAGAAGCACTCAGCCTTGAGTTAGATTCTGCTAGCATCAGCCAGGTAATGCATGTGGTAGAGATGGACAGAGATTGTGCCAGTGGTGGAAATTATTCTTTCCAAGGAAGAAAATAGGAGCAGAGAAAGCACCATGTCTCTGACAAGCCTTGATTTTCCTGGAACACCTCTTTGGGAGGTAAAACTCCCAGTTTGCACATCTTAGATTTGAGACTCAGCCTGTCCCTTTTAAGATGAAAAAGAAGAATTTGCCAAGAGGGCTCTCATTTTTGTTAACAAAACCTCTGGAAGAAAACAATCTGACAAACTCCATGTAATTGCTTCGGTGGCACAGAATGTTAGTCAGTTTGTATAATGCCTTACCAGCAGACATGGAGTTGCATGAGAAGAATAATTACCTCTGAAACAGGAGGTAGGGAACAGTTCTACAACTGCTATAGAGCAATGTTATTAAGAAGTGTGAAGGAGTAGAAGGGAGTTGTTTACAATAAACTGACCAAAAGATTCCTGAGTTGACTGTACAATTCATCAGCCCATCAGGTAAAAAGTGCAAGGCAAAGTGAATCTATATGGTTGCCCCCTTCCCTCTATAGCCCATCCTGGTGGGTGATAGAGCATAACAGTGTTGGGTTTGACATTATTAGGTTATCCTGAAAATAAATCACTTTTGAAAAGGTGAATAATTGGACAGAGCTTAGTGCTGACAAGCAAAAGGTTGGAGGAAGAAGGGGGGGGGGACGACGACATGACAGCTGTGAGGGGGAAAGAGAAGGGGGGCTGTGGTGTTGGCGATGCAAACTCATTCCAGGAGGCCACCAGCATATGAGGAGCTCTAAGTCTCATTCTAGTTTGTACTTTGGCAGATGAGTGCAGTTTTTGATCTGATAAGTATCAAACTGCATTTATGGTTTCTGAAACTATTTTTGATCCAGCAGAGAAATGAGACATACCTCTTCATGTAATCTAAACTGCGAGAGGTATACCCCTCCTCAATAAAATTAAAAGGTAGTAAATTTTGTCCCTATAAAAGGAAATCCCCACTTTTACCAACATTTAGCTAATCTGTGGAGTTCACTGCCATAAGTGGTCATCAAGATAATATATTGTGGCTGAACTCTTAAAAGAGCTAGATAATTTTATGACCATCAGCAACATCTGTAACTATGCAAACGAACATCATGATAATGGTAATCCAACCTCATATTTTACAGCATAGAATAAACCCCTTTTGGGACACAGGAAAGACTGGATAATTGACTAGTTTTCTGATAGGTGGTTTTAATCCTTCTTCTGACACCTAAGAGACAGGGCACCATTAGACACAGGGTACCAGACTATTTGCATGTGTCTACTCCCACCAAAGACCATGGAAATATTTCAAGCATTTGATGTGAACTCGAACTTCATGTAGACATGCCTGAAAGGTTTGGTGCCAATAGTGGGTTGTAATTCATAATTTTTGTGATGAAAATACAATGTGGTCAATCTACCATTCCTGGAAAGTTTTCTGAATATAAGTGTTGTGGTTCTGGCCCTACGTTGGCATTTAAGGAATATAGGTTCACATCCTAATGCCCAGACATTTGCAATGTGATCAAGTAAATCATGCATAGCTGCATTACACATTAGTTTCCCCTCTCAAAATAGTGTAATAATAGGTATTCTTTCATCCAGTGTCTTTCTGTCCCATCCATTCCATTTTAGCTTGTTCAGATGAGGAATCTTATAGTAATTTTATACAATATCTGGCACAAAGACACACCTTACATCCTGAATTTCTTTGGGGTTTATTCATGCAGAGCTCTCTGTTGCAATCAATTGAATTACTTTTGATCTTTACAAGACTTTCAGAGGTATGCCCAGCCTGTTTGTGGGACCAATCTACTAAACGTCTTCAGTGCTTAAGGAATACATTGTGTTCAGGAATTGAAATAGTGAGAAGAATCCTGAAAATGCAGTTCCAAGCAGTGTAAAATTCTATCTTCTTATTCCTCCTTCTTATCTTCTAGCAGGTACTTAAGGGAAATTCAGAAATCTGTTTTCTAAGAGCTCCCTTCCCAAACACCCCCATAAATGACCCTGTTCCTCGCTGTGCATGCTGCTGGTGAAGAGATGGGGACGCAAGGGGCAGAAAAACAGAGGTTGTCAGGCAGCTGGGTGAAACATCCACTTTTTTTTCTGGCCTTTTTAACATTTGTGAGCAAGTCCTTCTCATTCAGAAAATGTGTGATGGGAAATTTATGACAGGAAAACACCAACAAATGAAATGGGCCATGAGCCATCAGCTTTTAAGGCTCCACAAAAGTCCAAAACGAGCCCTCCTCTGAGGGAACCCTTATAAAGCAGTGCATTTTGCAAGCCTAGATGTGGTTCTTCCACGTGCCAAACCCTGCGGTGGCGGACCCACTCAAATTGTTCCTCACCACCCTCTTTGCCTTCACTGTTCCTTCCCATCCTTTTCCCTGCAGTGCCGGAGTTCACAGTCTGCTCGGCTGTGATGAGTCAACTGTTTGGGCGGCTGTGCTCCCAACCAGATTTGTCATAGTGCCAGCTTTCAAAACAACAGAGAAAGATGTATCTTTTCTTGCTTTTTAAAAAAAAAAAAAATCAGACCATTTCCCATGTCTGGTTTGGTGTTCAGCCATCAAATTGGCATGACCAAAGGGAGGCAATGCTTTTCAAGCAAGGAAGGAATCCCTTAACACTTCTCTGCTTTTAAAGACTTCATGCCATAGATAAACACCCTCCTGTTAGATAAGGGCCAACAAAGCCATAGTCCATGAAAAAGGGAGGGATATTTCAGGCCACTGCTGTTCTAATAGAGCTATTCAAATTCATTATCACTGCATGATACAATCAGTCCCATATAGTTATCAGGATCTGGGGCTGTTTTCTTTTTCTGCCACTGACAAATAGGCCAAAGTAAACCAGATCACTGATAAGACAGACCCCTGGGAAGATGTTCTGCCACGATTGATGCATGGATAGAGCTTTTTGTTCATCACTCAGATAATTTTGTCTTGCAGCATCTGTTTATTTTCCCTCTTCTTTCATTGCCCAAGTTTGAAAGCAGCCTGAAATAGAATAGGATTTATGCTACGATCCGCAAACCCTGAACTTTTTATTTAAGAGACTCAAAGACTATAAGGCCAAGAAAGGCCTTTGGTATCCTCTTGTCTGACCTCTGCTACAACCCAGGCCATTAGCTTTCTCTGATTTAATTCTTGTTTGGTCTATCTACTGCAAAAACATCCAGTCCTGATTTAAGAATTTCGAGTAGTGAAGAGAATTCATGACAACCCTCCATGAACTGTTCTTATGGTCAGTTACCCCATCAGTTAGAAAATTTCCATTGTACTTCAGTTTAGATTTGCTGAGCTTAAATTCCCAGCCATTGGCTCTCATCCTTTCTGTCTTTGTAACCCTACATTTCTACCAAAAGTCAGCTCAGAGAATGGGGCAGTAGCTAGGCACATATATATCACTTAGAGATATTTCCAGTCAGGTTGCCTCCTGAGCAGAAATGGGAACAGAATCATATAAGGGTTTTCTGAGAAATAGATTATAATTTGCTATCATTTCAAATACAACTGTTTACATTTGCTGCCATTTGAATTAGAGGCATATGATTTTTCAATAACTGTGGAAACGTAACTCTCAATAGATGCTTTTAGGGGTCACTAGGTAAATTTTTAAATAAGAAATGGGCTGTTACCCAGAACTGCAGAGGACCCACATTTGCCATTGTTGTCAACTGAATTAAACCAAAATATTTTATTTGAAAAAAAGATTTTAGCATGTATGAGAGGCATAAGTGAATTCAAATATCATACTTTTGGTGTTACAAACTTAAGAATTACAGATGGACTTGAGCTCTGTTTCTGAAAGATGCTTTCATGATATTATACGATGTTTCTTGGATGTGATGACCATTTTCCTGAGGATGCTCTGTCAAACACTATCCAGAGCCAGAGAAGCATGAAAAGATGGCAGACCTAGACTGGGATGATAAAGCACATCCACGTATCCACAGTTTGCCTTTTTAATTGTTCTCTCTGAGGGTATTATGTAACTTTACCTTTTCTAGGGACACATCCACTGACACTGAACCACATTTACATCAGATGATGCTTTCTGATCTGATTACATATAATATTTTCATTTTCTGGCTACATACAATGTTTTCATTGCCTAGTTATTGCTATGCTCCCTGGTCTCTGCTCCTCAGCTATGGATTTGGCTACTGCCAGCATCTTGTACAACAGTAACTTCTCTCCTGAGCCTTGTCCCCTTTAATCACAAATACTCTGCCCTTTTTTCCCTGTAATCTTGGAAATCTGGGATTTATCTAGCTCTCCACTGCCTGATGACTGAGCTGGCTAAACTCCTCTGTGGGAAGGCTCCTTTCCTTCTGTCCTCAGATGAGTAGAAGGGAAGACCATTAAGTTTTGAGCCTGCAGTGTGTCATTCTTGTAACAGAAACTGAATTGGCACTGAGAAGAGTTTCCTTAGTATCTCTTGAGACTTAATTCTTTGGAATGGGAAGATCTTGACAAATCTGAAAAAAGAGGGAATCAAACGAACAAAGCATGCCCATTTGATCCCTGAACTGGTTTCTGCTATAGACACTTGTGCACTTTCTACTGGGAGAGGTGGGTCTGGAAATTGAAGACGGGTTTTTCAAAAGACTTTGTGGAAGAGAAGCAGTAGTGAGATTATTTAAACAATGAAACACAACTCCATAATCCTTTATGGCAGTTGTTCTCAGCCTGTGGTCTGTGGATCTCTGGGGGGCTGTAATTTTGTCACAGGGGTTCCACAAATGCTTAAAGCAAGAGTGGGGAACGTCCAGCCTGGAAACATTTGGTCTGGCCCGTGGCAAGCACTGCGCCTCCTTTTCTCACAGCACCCTCCGCTCAATGCTTCTCTCATACTTAAGTCCCTCCCCACCCCATGCCTGCCCTGATGCGCATGAGAAGTAACAGCACCCTCACCTTTGCTGGGTGACTCTCCCCTCAGTACTCAGATTTACCAGCAAGTCCCCCTGATGCTGGGCTCTTCAGGGCTGGCCTCCAGTAACAAGCTTGAAGGTGCTCTCCCAGTCCTGGCACCGCCCCTTGAGGCAGTCTAGAGCTTTAAATCTTGAATTAAGTCTTGACGGTCCATGGCCACAAAAGGTATTTAAAGGGAGTCTGTGGTGAAGGAAAGGTTGAGAACCCCTGCTTTATGGCACTACCACTTCTCCTGGTCTTCCTAATCAAAAAACCACAGTCTTGTGAGGGCCAGAGTGGGGACAAATTTGCTGTCAGGGATCAGTTGCCTTGCCCTGGTTCCTAGACTTCTGGAGACCTAATGTGCAGGGCAGATGATAGGCTCTTTCATAATGGATGCAGGAGTAGGCATTCAGAGCTCTTTACTCCTGTGCATAGCTGTCCCCAGGCAGGAGGAGCTGCTTTCTGCATTGTTCCCTTGTGTTGCTTAGTTCTGCTAGCTTATGAGGCCAAGACAGATTGTGAGTTGGATCAGGGAAGCTTTCCCCAGTGGACTGTGCCACAAGCCAGTGTAGAATTGGCAAGGCGTGAGAAAATGACCTGTGCCATGTGTCCTCTCCAATACAGAGCAAGGAGAGTAGCTGGCCTAGGAGGGAGCTGTGCTGGGCTGATGCCAGCTGGGAGTCTTCCTCTGTGGATGATGAATTCTCAGTAGCTATTTAAGATGAGACCAGACAAGGGCAGGAAGGAAGGAACCTGGCCCATAGGTGGATCATACTGATGCTTCAGTGAAGATAAACTGGCTACACCGGAGCCAATTCACTAGCATAACTGAGCAGACAGATTGGTGAAAAAGACTAAATCCACATCCAAGTGAAGACAGCAGTAAAAAGTCTATTGTCACCTTTGGGACTCAAATATAGTCCTACCACTCTAACCACTAGCACAGGGTTGGTTGTTTTTTTTTGTTTGTTTCAATGCCACTTGGCAACAGCTTGGTGCTGGGGATGGAGAATATTTAAATAACAAGAAAATCTAGACTTAGCTAATTTGCAGTGAAACCCTCTAGATGTTCCAACTAATGATGCTAGATCATTGAGAAATGCTGTGTTGCCACCCATTTGACAGAGATGCAAGGACAAACTTCTGAAGTTACAGTGGGATGGTTTTGGGTTTTTTTGTCAGTCAGGTTGATGCAGTAAGAATTAATACTACATGTGAATGAACAATAATAATTATTATGCTCTGCAGTTAGAAGTTCCAGTGTGTTTTGTTTATTTAATAATTTTCTGGAATAGTTCACAGACATTGGCTCCCACTGTCCAAATATTTCATTTAGATTCAACTTTATAGCTGTCCTGAAATGTAACTGGTCATCTGGCTGAAACAAGAAGGCAGCCAATTAAATTCACAGGAAAACATTAATCTGAGCTGAAGAATTCACAGCACATGTGTGCAATCATTCCTCCTTTTACGTATGCTTTCTGTTCTTCCCCTGCTTCTGCTCCCCCAGCTTCCACCCCCTGCTTCTTGTTTCACCAGTCGAAGGAGAACGTGCCAACTCTAACAGCACTGTCCGAGGGAAAGGAAAATTAACACCAGCTTTGATTTTGTGCATTCAGGACCCGGTCCAAGAAGACCACTAGAGTGAATGTGAGTTTTTCTCCTGTTTTTACCAGGCCTGGAATCTGGCCCAAATGTTGTATTGCTAACACATATCAGTGCAGGGTGAGGAAGGAGGAGGCAGGAGCCAGGGTGTGGGTGGCAATGAATGAGCTGTGAGCTGGAAGGGAGGAATGAAATGGAGAGGGAGGGCTTGCAGGAGCTGGGGAGGAGGAGACAGGAGGTTGGGCAAGCTGGAAGCGGGAGCAGAGGTCTGAGACCATGAAGACATACTCTCTCTTGGCCTGGGAGCTGAGGCTGGTCTCCTTACTCCTCTGCTGTCAGTAAACACCTGTGAACAACCGCTGGAGATGTGTTTCTTGTCCCCTTCTCTATTCTGTTTCATTCTGCAAAAAGCATCCCAGCTCTGCTGAGAGCTTCAGCAGGGAGAGGTGTGCTGCGGCTGCAAGGAGGTCACACTCTTCCAGTGAGCCAGGCTGGGTTCACCCTGCTTCCACCTCCAGGCATCTCAGGACAACAAGGGAGATGATGTTTTTCCAAGGAAGGGGTTGCATCAAAACCTGAACAAACTTATGTCAAAAGGGCATCCAGATGACAAAGTTAAACATTTACCATCCAGGAAATAATGGAAAGGATGGTACTTGCACTCTCATGTTGAATGATAGTTGTGCAGCGCAGGAGGGAGGAGTCTCCAGGACTACTGCCTTAGGTGGTAAATGGGTGGTAAGTAAGTGGAAGAAGATTAGGGTTAGAGTGCCTAGTTAATGTTCACAGCAAAACCAATTCCAGCCATTGCCCGTGCAACAATGCCCCTAAGTAATGGTAGGTCCTATGTTTCCAAAATCAAGAATCTGGAAGTTAAATAGATAACTGTGTATCCCCCTATTTGCTGGGGTGCCACACATGGTTCCTAGGCTGAACTTTCACAAAGGCACAGGTCTCAGGAAGAGTCTTGGCATGATTTGAGCTTAAGAGGCATTAAGAAAATGCCCCACACACTGGAGAATCAGATCCTGACTGTTGAAAGGCCTGCCACTTTCTGGGGTTTCCTTTTCTCATCTTTAACTGTGAATAGTTACATTGCTGACTTATGGGTGACAAGTTTCACAGTATGATGTTTCAGTGTCTCTCAGGGTTAAAAGTGATCTGTACATGAATGGAAAGCTGTTCAAGTCTAACAAAGTGCACAGATTTATATGTACATATATATATATATATATATATATGAGTGTAGATGTATATATGCATATGACATAGTATTTATGAATACTGGATGAGATATAATAAAAAAGCTGTACTATCCCATCCATAAGGGTCTCTGTGAAATAAGGAACTCTGTCAGAATAATACCATGATTACATCTGGCACTTCTTAACACCTGTATTGATGGACACAGAGAAATAAGGTTGAATGGGGAAATACATTATCTTCTCAACACCAGAGGGAGCCCATCTGGGATATGATCGACTTACTGGCAAAGGGAGCGTGCTTTATTCTGAATATATCCTCCAAATATTTCTTTTTTTTCTCTCTGTCTCGCATTTGTGTGTGTGTGTGTGAGCACACACACGCACACCAAGGTTATATCAATCACCACCAATCCACACCACTTACGCGCATGTGTGTATGTGTCTATAACCAAAGTTGCACGATGTAGTGCTTTATGCTTTTTGTTTTGATTTGGTTATTTAATTCATAATTCCATTGAGATCTGAGATACAAATGCTAAGTAGTTTTTTGGCTTGATGTCATACAAAGTTTTAACACAATGCTTTTGCTTATGGCCTCTCTAATGTGTATGCCTTGCATGTCATTTGTGGATGCTCAGAAAAGAATGTGCAGAATTGCATTTATTTTTTGGCATTATGAGTTATATGAAAGCTACTTTAATGCTTATTCCAGGCTAGCTATTAAAAAAAAAAGTAATACTACTTGAATTTTATAAACAAGAGTTTAAACAGGACTGGTTTATGTTATTGTTACTCACATTTTACAATTAAGAGGCAACACACTGACCATCAGATATCAAGCTCATCTTTTGCTTCCTAACAAACGTATGAATTAGAGGTATGCTGGAAGCTTTTCTTACTGTTGAGCCGAATTGTTTCTGACAGAAAGCACACAAAACGTTACGAACAGTATACAACTCTCATTTAGTTAGAATTTTTGGTGTTGGTTTCAAAGGAAGCAGGAGGAATTACAAATGAGGACTATCCATAGGGAGAAATCTACCTAGACTGTAAGTAAGCATTTTGTGGGCATGGGCTTCATTTTCACTCCATAAATGTGAAAAGCCTGTCAGTAAAAGCTTTCTGACTGGTGCTCTCTGCAGTATCACATGAACTGCTCTTTCTATGTACAAAACTGAATGGTCCAGCTGTTCAAAAGGGAGATGGCTGGAGGGGTAAATTCCTTGGCTGCCTTGAGTGTAAAACAAACTCGATCCATGTTCAACACCTAACAACTAGTGTTTAGGAGACTGAGATGTGGACCTCAGTCTGGACATACCTTCTTCATTTCAGCTTTCCCCAAACTGCATGGCAGCTGATGACCAGTTCCTGCAGTCCTAGTGCCTGTCACAGCTGGTGGCACTGTGAGTGCAATCAGGTCTGAGAAACATCGCACCAGACAGATGGAGGGAATTTCAGAGTGAAAGGTGTAAATATTTGACTGCTTGGCCCTTCCAGCTTTGTCCTGGCAATCTCTTGTCTAGAAAGAAGGGAGAAAAAATATTCCTCAGGATCTTTGGGTTAAAGTTCTATGATGCCCTTCTATTCATAAGTGAGCAGCACCTTCTCAACTTGGGTTTTGGCTTGCTGAAAGGAACATTGCTGTAAAATATAACAGACAGAGGCTGCTCCAATTTACAGCTGTCTGCAGGCTTCTTAGCATCCAGCAGACAGGACTGCTCGCTTTCCCATATGTGTTTCTTCCTCCTTCCAATCCAGCCCTTGGCAGAAACTAAGGCTTAAAGGAAAGAAGTGGAATGGTTTGAGGTGGTCCTATTCAGAGACTGTTTGTTCCTCCTCAAACAGCCTAGAGAGCCCACAGCAGAAAGGAAGGCTAATAACAGTACCAACTTGGTCTGGTGACATTGATATGGTAAAATACCTGAAAAGCTGCAATAGTGAAAGCTGAGAAATACAGTGAGTGGTGTATGAAATTAAGAGTCCTTTGGCCATAGTGATGAAAAGCACTGGAATGGTGTGGACCATTTGGTTTGGAGAGGAACAGATCATGTACTAAAATATCTATTAAACATAAGCTCTAGCAACAGCTTTAGTGATGCATATATTAAGTCAGAGCACATTATGTTTTGTTATACCAGTTGAAATAATTGGAATATTTTTGCATAGTGTGAAAAGGACCAAGAACTCATTTTTTACCTTAAAACATTCCTGCATCCAGGAACTTTAGTTTTGATTACTTCAAGTGAAGTATTTTTTATTATAGTTGAATGTGAAGATTGCTAGAAGAAATCTTATGGAGTGCTTGTTACTGTCTGATCTTCTAAGTACTTTTAATCAAAGAGGTTTGGAGTCAAATGAACAGCTAGACATTTGGGTGCTTTCTCTGAATTTCCAAGCTGGGTATGCCTGACATTTTGTAGAATATTATTACCTTGATTTTTTCAATTTTTGATGGTTTTACAGTTTCCTAGCTTCCTGTCCTTCAGACTTCTTTTCTAAGTAGTTATTGCTGCTGTCTGTCTACCTTTGCACTAGCTTCCTGGAGCAAACAGCTTAAAATATCTCTATTGAATGCAATTGCTAAACACTTCACAATCTATTTCAAGAAAAGACTTAAATCAAAAGAAGACTGGGGGATCCTCATCAGTGGTAGTTTTTAAGGACCTGTTGAACAAGCAAGTGTCTGGAATGAAACAGATGTAACTGAATCTGTACTTAGGAGAGTGTTGCAGATGATCTCTGAAGAAACCTTTGATTCTTGAAATACTTTCTATAATTCTAAAATATAAATAGAGAGTTAAATTCCATAAGTATTTTTTTCAAAGCATTGCAATTTCTAGAGTTCCGTAGCATAGCTAAAAAACCTGTTTGGAGGCACATTGTTCTGCTACATTGTATGGGTTTTTCTTTTTTTTTTTCTCTTTTTTTTTTTTAGTAGCTGCTGAAGAGAACTTTTAACTTGATATTTTTGTATAATGATGGTGATGCCACCTTCTTTGAATCCTCTGGCACTTTGCCAAAGGATTAACCTGTGGTAACCAAACACAAAACAGCAGAGGTCTTCCTCTCACTCAGGCTTTGCTTGTAAAATGAGCAGAACGGCATTATAGTCTGAAAAGGTCTGAAAGCTACTCAATTCTGGACAATGGAGCAGTGCTAAAACACAAATTTAGAGATTTTTCTATGCCATAATAACAATTGAGCACATAAGCAGCCTTCAGGATACTTTCGTCAGAGTTCAAGTCATATCAAATCAGTGCAGGCCAGGGAGAGAGGATGCACTGGCCATTAGTAAAAGGGAGTTAACAAGTGATGAAGTCAGGAATGTGCTGATGTCTTTAAGCTTCATGAGGGGGATAAAGTGTGGGAAGTCACAGCTTTGTAGAGATGAAGCCACTGTTGGGTTAATTAATTGGAGTGGGATGTCTGCACATTGAGGGGAGGAAAGGAACTTCATTTGGTACATGTCTAAGTTTCAAGCAGCAGTTGCAAAGGATTGCGGAGCTAGGGGAAGGACAGAAGTGTTTGGTACAGCTCAAACTGACAGGGAGCCAAAGAAACTTGTCAGATATTTGTGAAAATAGCCTGCAGCTGCTAGGTCTAGGTGTGCTTCACCGTGTAAGCAGCATGCTGGACCTGAGTGAGACCCCACACCTACTGTCCCCACAATTTCTGACAAGGCTATGTCAGCCACAGGTCAGATTTCACACATGGGGACTGCTTTTCCTAATATGAAATGCCACACAGCAGGCTTCCCACAGCATAGCATCTCCCCCTGGCCTGACAATGCCAGGTGAAGGGACTCAGTGAGATTTCTCTTAAGGACAAGCCCTACACAGCCTGTTCTTCTATGCTTGCAGAATATGTCTCTTCTCCCCAGCTTTTGGCTCTGCAGCAACATCCAAGTAAGCTGTTTTCCATTAATAGCAAAGCAAAGGAGTTAATTTCACCATAAACTATGTGCCCTGATATCAACAAGGAGTGGAGATGACTGGCTTGTTCGACGAAGAAGTAGTGGCCGTTCACCTTACATGCAAGCAATACTAAAAGGCCTGGTTGCTCGTTTCTCTTTCAGTGACATATTCTTTCTCCTTCCTCCTCTTCCCTTTTTCCTTTGTAAACTCTGCACCGATAAACTTTATGCCAGAGATTAATTTTCCTTCTAAATTTGGGGGAGGAAAACAGACTGTTTTCAACATGAATTTCTCTGAAAATCCGACTGCCAAAATAAGTATTTCAAAATTAACCTGTCCGCAGGACTGTTTGGCTTAACCATCCTAAATATATTATGTATCATCCATGTCCAGAGAGTATAATATAATGTTTTTGGGAAAAGTATAATTTTGGGAGACAAGACAAAAAATCACCAAGATTTGGAAGGTTTATTTTTGTGTTCAGCTTTCATAATAATACCTGAAAAGCAAAAGATGTACAGATGATATGACTTTGACTTTTAATAATTCTATAATGTAATACTTATAACTGTTAATATCCAATATTTTCTATTTTTAGGTGCTTTAAGATGAAAATATTATTCTGGGGTACTTCCAATGTGTTGCCCTGGCCTCAGGTAAGCACCACAAAAGCACAAATTTTGTCCTTCCTCACCTCAAAAATGCCTGTTGGTTTTCAAGAGGAAGAAGGAAAGGAAGAAGAAAAGGAAAAGGAAGAGTGATGGGTTGCTGTTGTTGTTTTACTTCCTAGTTTAGTCCAAGATATAAGATAAAGCAGTCTCAAGGTTTATAAAACCCATCCTAAGGGTTTCCATCTCTCAGTTGCCTCTGTGAGCTATTCAATAGCTACTCACGTTACAGAGAAAGAACAAAGTGTGCTGAAAGTAAAGGAGAGGATCTTCTTTTCCTGTTTTAAAATACAAACAAATCACAAAATAAATCAAAGGGAGGGTTGCATTTCACCCTTCAGTGCTCAATATTGCAGCTATTTATGAACATTTTACAGTATCCTAAATATAAGTCAAGAACTTTACAGAATGTGGAGATGAGTCCTGGCACTGGAGCCTCAGCTGCGATGTATCATCATACCTGATTTATACCAGCTGAAAGTCCCTAGTTTTGGATGAGGCTCCGATGTTTCACCCCAACCCTATGTCTGGCCCTGAGAACTACTTTCTACATTTATAAATTTACCTAAATGTCCCTAATGACACTTCCACATGCCCATCGTTAAACATGTTCCTTCTCTCTTTCAAACCTGCTCAGGTTGAAGGAGGTGAAAATCCAGGAGAAGGGCTGCCTGCCTTTTTTGTCTAGCCTGCTTGGGGGTACAGTCAGAGAAGAATGTGGCTGGAGATCCCCTGTCCAGCTTCAAAAAGGAAAATAAAGGGGGATCTGGATGCAGAAGCATAAGAAGTTGAAAAACTTTCTTTCTCTCGCTCTCTCTTTCCATCTCTCTCCCCTAATCTCCTTGAACTGAAGGACTGATGTTTTTATCTCCATTTTTCCTTCCACTCCATCATGCAGAGAGTTATTCCAAAATCACTTGGCAGCTGCAAGACAAGCTATTTCCTAACCCTCAAAATAACTTTTGTTTTGAATAGTTCCCAACTCCTTAAAAATGCATCCACATGGATGTATGTTTTGCATGGGAAAGAAAACTTATAGTAGAAATAAACACTCATAGTTAATGACTGTTAAAATTCTGTTACAATCCTTATTAAATTTGGACTCTGTCTGTGTGTAGAGTCCTAGGTATTAATCAGTAAGTTTTTATGATATAAACTGTGCAAGCACTAAGGAAACGGGCAGTCCTAATCTCAAATTTCTGCCACCTAAACAGAAAGGGTGAGTCTGTTAGACCCCCAAGATCAAGCAGGGAAGGAAATACAGTTCCTTGCTGCAGTGTGGAAAGGCCTTTTAAACACTATTGGCTGGCAGCCACATAAACAGAAACACCAAGACTGAGCTACACAATACAAAATAAAATCATGGGGGTGCAGTTTGCCCAGTTTTGCTTGACAGCCTTGCTTCACTAACTAGCTGAGGGTCAGTGCATGTTGCTGAGCACTTCTGGCACCATTCATCTGCTTGTGGACTGCTGAAGCACAGACTTGACAGGAGGTTTCTTCCTAGCATTGGTCAATAGTAAGCTCAGTAACTTCATTTACACTATAGTTGTACCTGCTCCCTGCTACTTTCATGAAAATGGAGACAACTTTGGTATTAATCTCTGAAAACTCACCAGAGGCATTACAGCAGAAGAAATTATACCAATAAAGTAGACCTTGGAAAAGACATCTATACTTGGTGAAAACAGGGCATTAGCAAATAAGGATGACTTTTTTTTTTTTTTAATGTATACATAGTGTTTCTTGTCTTTTCCAAAGAAGAAAAGTTGTGGATAAACATACCAGCATTTCCATAGTAGAAAATGTCTCCATTCTTCAGGGCAATAAGTGGAGAGATTCATTGCTAGACAATGATGGGATAATAAAACCTTTCTGAAATACCATATTTCTCAACCAGTTATCGTCTACTACTTCTTAACCTAACTCTTTCTGCTTGAAGAAAGCCTGGGGATTTCCAGCCTTACCTCCCCTCCAAACTGGAGCTGTGAAAAGCTGTTATTGCTTTTTACCTGGACTTGTTACTGAGTTCTACCACCCTCTTCCTCTCTGTGAATGCTGAAGAAAAACTACACGCTGCTCAAGGAGAGAGGCTTCCACATGTGTCAGTGTCCCTTTCACAAGCACATTAAAAAAATCAGCCTTACTGCTGATTTCAGCAGATCTCCAGCCTACAGATTGTTTCTAATTAGCTGCTTCCAATTCACTGATAAATAAAATGTACTTTTGTTATGCAAATGCTAAGGCCAGTTCAAATTAAAAAGACCTAGAAGGTAGAGTTAGGTAGAGAAGGCCAGGAAAGTGATAAGTAAGTATTTGGCTGTGATGCATCACCGGACTGGAAAAACTGAACCACTGGACCTCTGGAGGTCTGTTCCAACCTGAATTATCCCATGATCCTAAAAATATTTGGCTTTCTCATCCTGCAGGATTGTCTCCAAAATAAAATGCCCATTTAATGTCTTATTTTTCTTGTAGTTCTCAAAAGCCAGCACCTCTGCTTGCTCTTTTCTTCTCTTGCTTTCCAGCACTGCAAGTACAGCAGTAAAACCATTCCCCTTTCTGCACGTAACTTGGGCAAGGATTGGATACTTAAGGAAGATAACAGATTTGATGAAGAAATTCAGAAACAGAAAACTGACAAATGAAATAAACAAGTTTATCGTGTTTCCTGCATAGAAGCATAAAAAGGAAAGTTTCAAAGGAAACAATTTTCAAGCAACAGAACATGTAAGAACATGTGATTTAAATGCGTTTACTAAGATTTAAATACAGTCTTTTAAGTTGCCTAGTTGATATCTAGTCAGTTCTTTAAAGGTTCTGGACTGTTTTGTTCAATGAAAGAAATGATTTGACTTTATTAATAACTTTATTATGTTAGTTAAACAAACTGAAATATAACAAAATAGATAAAAAGAACAAAAAGAAACCCCCAACAACTTAAATCCATCAACACCCATCAAAGAAGTCCCAGACCATCACTCAGGCTGGGCCATTAAAACACTGAAATAAATTAGGAATTAAGCAATGCAGCTATCAAACCAAGACCAGGCCAATTATCAGTCTCCCTTCTTTGAACTCTGTTCTGGTTATGATGATTTTGCATCCTGGAACTGCATCAAGCGGTGGTATTACACAAGAGACACCAGGAGAGCACTCTTAATGAGCAGAATTTGGTAACTTTTCGTTCACAGAAGCTGTCTTTTCAGAGCTCCATGGACAATTAACACAAACCAAAAACCAGGTCCTATTTCAGTCCTTCTTAACTTGTGAAGTATATCTTACAGATAAATGACCAAGGAGCTCAAAAGCATAATGATGACACATGAGAAGGCTACAGCATGTTGTGAATAAGGGGTAGGCTAAGCGCGCTCTCTCTCTAGTGAACGCTTCGGATTGTTTCAAACAGGGGGACAATTCAGACGTGGACATAGGCCCTTTCTAGTTCCAGCTATGTTAAGGGAGATGGGATCTGCCTTGCTGCCCCCCAGTGGCTCATCACCATTCTTCTCCTATAAAGTATGCTTCTTTCAGGTTTTCTGGTGGCTCATCTTGTGTGAGTCCTTCCCATGAAATGGGCTAAGTTAGCAATGATATGTATGTGAAGCTACCAGTTTTATTTTGGCTGTCCTAAGTAGCTCTGGGTGAGGAGAGTACACTAGACAGTCTGCCACCTCTTGTGTGGGACTGAGCACTAGTAGCAGTGGGGTGATGGCAAGGACTTGGGACTATGTTGGAACTGTCATATCTGTAGGGAACAGCTGAAGCTGTTCTGAGGCTGAAGGAGTATCTACAGTATTATCTGTTGTTATGGTGACTTCGACTGATCCTCATACAAATCTGCAGCAATTCCACAACAAAAATTTAAGTATTTTAAAAGACTGGGAGATTTCCCAACTAGAGATAAATCAACAGCTAAAAAGAAATCCAGAAGACAAAACAAAAAGAAGGAAAAATATGCAGTTCATGAACTCTAGCTTTCACAGCAGTTGAGATTCTCTTAGAATTTATCTTGGAGTTCTGTTCATAAAAGAGACAATTCTGGCAAGTTCCTTCTATTAGTGGACCCACCACAAAAGAATAAAGATTGGGCAGCTGTTGTCACAGTCTCTTTAGTGACACCTTGAACTTCTTTTCCCCAGGAGGCCCATGGAGACATTGAGTGACAGCAGCGTTCCTCAGCTAAGGGGTTTCTTGGTCGCTTACAAACAACTCTTAGTGTGGTTGGTCAGATCTTCCTCCTGATCTATGGACAAATCATTTCCAATGGGACTATGGAGGAGCTATGCAACTTTATCTAGTTGGGTTCAAACTTTGTTTCCTTGGTTATTGCCTATTTTGGGCAAATTGCTACTGAACCAGAACCTTGGAAGATTTTCCTCTCTTTATATCGGAGCATATACGTCTGTGATCTTGCCCTCAAAACAGCAAAAATGTAGACACTGAACACCCGCATTCCTGAAGGAGCCAAGATGGTTTTATCTGAGTGACAAGGTCCAGGGATGATAGTATGTTGCCAGGTTATGTAAGGTCCAGTTCACATATCCAATTAAAAAAAGGGCTTTTGTCAACAACTGACCACTTAACATTCATTTATCAGTGTAGATAAAAGTGAGCAAACCGGAGGGCTGACAATCATCTTTCCATTTGGAAGGCAGCATTGCATCAGACAGCTGATCTTCTGGAGTCTCTCTCAGTACGGAAATACTACTTTAAAATTTCTAAGATGAAATGCAGTTAAGAAGTAAATTTATCTCACCCTGGTGTATTCTTGCTCTCACCATGTGTAATGTTCATTTCCTCTCCTGGAATCCTGATGTGCAGCAGCAGGTTACACAGCCCTGGCTTCTGTGAACCCATTGGCTTCACTTAGGATACACATCTTCATTTTCAACAATGTTGTCATCTTCCTTCCTAATCCAGGCCACTGTGTCTGCTTATTAACTAATAGGAGGTATTTCCTCAGGACAGGTCTCGTCTTCATTAGTATGTTTGCTGGTTTATCTCAGACCTGCCAAAATAAAGAATGCCTAATAAATTTCAGAATAAAAGCCCTGGACTTTTTAAAACTTCATCCTTATAATGAAGCAGTAACGTCTAGGTTTTTGACCTCATTATGTTCTCTTTTAGAGACACAGTTTGAACATGCTAAGAACTGGAACTGAAGCAGTTGGTAACTAATTAAGATTTAGTAACTTCAGACCATGAATGAGCTCAAAATATTACTTGCCCCTTTGCCTCACTTGTATCTGTCTTTCTCTGCAGGTGCCATGCTTTTGTTGTGAGCCCAACATCCAAATGGATCAGGCCAAAATTTAGCCCTTAGCAATCTCAGTAAAGAGTCCAGTGCAAAGATCCACATGGGTAACATGATACACAGCATTTAATCTTTTGAATACTAAAGCTGTTCAGTCACACCATGCAATAAAAAAGTACTACTAAAATAAACTAAAACCTGTCTATGGGAAAACTGATAGTAACAGGGTTTTAAGGAGAAAATTTTTAAATAAGATGAGACAGGTCAATCCTGTAGTCCTTTACAAAAAGGCACTCATCTCATAGACAACGGAAATGTTACCTGATGGAGGACTGTGTACTCCAGTATGACATCAGCAGCATTCTTGATATTTATAGTCCTGTAAATTGTGGATACGCAGCCATTTATCCTTCCTGGAGCAGATTCAAACCTGGCGTAAGCTCTCTAGGCTTGCAGCTGGGTAGACTTGGCCCTTTCTCTCTTACACGGATCCTACTCCAGAAGAGCACTTAACTCTTGAGGACAAGAATAATCTGATTATTTTTGCTGGAATCTGTGCATTTGGTTTTATGCGTGTGTTAGACTTAAAGTGCTCCCAACAGGAGTGTGAACATTCAGTTTACTCTTACTGATAAATAAAAATATAATTATTCCTAATCGCATCTGAAACTTTCAGCTTCGGATGCAACCATTTTATTTCTGCTTCACACTGATACTAGCACACAAGAGCAGCTAGATGTCTCACTAGAACAAACTCTGAAAAACTTTCCCCCAATTCACAGCTTCAAGATAGAAAATTTAAAAAAAAAAAAAAAAAAGTCACAGAGAGAGCTTCTTGGATAGGGTCAAAATTAAGTGGTGCTGACCCACTTCAATGTAGATTGTTCTGAAAAGAAATACATAGGGGAAAATTGCCTGTTGTCATTTGGATTGTTTGACAGTCCATTTTGAACAGCATGTAAGACAAGCAAGTAAAAATCTCTATGCAAAGAGAGCAGTTACTATTTTGTGTGAAGCTCCATGCACTCATTATTGTTCTCAGAATATCTTCACCAAAAAAGCACTGTCACTTTCCATCTTTCTATTGACTTCAATCAGCATTGCATTAGACTTTATACAATGGGTGCAATTATATTACTTCTTTACAAGCTAGCCATCTTGCTCTTATTGACCTTTAAGAAATAATTACGTGAGCATTAAACAACCTAACAACCTTGAGAAGTGGTTTCACCCCCGGAGACTCATGCTTTGTGATGGATAATGAATAAAGAGCTTATCAGAATCTTTGTAACATATTAGAAACATTCTCCAGAATACCTATAAAATTCATTAGAGACTAATGACCTGCACTGTAGCCTGATAAGACAGAAGCTCAGGAAAGAGTTGAGAAAAACATGATCCATCAGAGTCATGGAAATCAAGGGTTTGGAGTAGTAGAGTACTAAGTATATAGATAGGGAATATTTCTATTTGGAAAAAGTAGTGAAAGGAAAAAAAAAAGGTTTTCTCACAAAGTACAGAAAAAAATCTTACTTCTTAATGCTGAAAATATCCAAGGTGAGAGCTTCATCACTGAATTGTATATTCTGTAGGCTACATCTATGTTGCTAAGAAAAATAAGGTCAGGAATCCAAGCAGTATGTAGAGATTTATGTCTGCCTTGCTCAGGGCTCGCTTGCTGTGGAATAGACTGACCACATCCACACGACATAACAGTCCTATGGGCCCCCTATAGCCCTAAAATAAAAATGTCCTTTTGTATATGGTTTTTAATTTCAGATATCTAAAAGATCGTGATGGCCACCTACCTACCTGGTGCTTTAGAGCATGAAAAGGAGGACAGGCGTGGTATATCCTGAGGCATTTAGGGGTGATCCCTGGAGTGAAGAGCTGACACAACTGTACCAGGGCACAATCTGGTAGAAAGCTCACTTGAGCAGTCTAAAACCAAAATTAGGGACTGAGCAAGCCATTAAGCTGTGTGGATGATCAGAGGCCTGCCCTGACCTCATCTCCCAGACGTTGATTAGTTCATAGCCTGGTCATTCTTTCAGAGACCCCTCACAGCTGAGTGACCTGCCATAAATTATAAGTCTAGATCTGTAACTAAGTGAAAAAGAAGCCTGGTGGTTTGGGGTTTTTTTGTACCATAATGATGCCACCATAGAAGTGGAATGTTTTCATTCATCAACCAGTGTGGACACAAGTGGGACTGCACTGACTGATACAAATGCAGCCTTTCTGCACTGAATATTAGGTGTGGATCTGAATGCTAGGCACAGGGTCGAGGCAGAGGATGAGACTACATAACCAATAAATCTGCCTTAAAATAAGGGAACAGAGGTTGTTCATAGGTCTTGGGCTGGCCCTCTTTAAAGCAGCTCACTATCTTTCCATGGTGTCAATGGAAGAAGAAAGATTTATTAGCATTGATAATAGAAGTGTATGTCTGAAAGCAGATGGAAATGCCAGGAATGAAAGCATATAATTGTAAAATGCATGAAAATGTAGAAACTGCAAAGAAATCATTAAAAGCACAAAGTAGTAGTTTATATATAACTGTAAAATAAATGGAAAAATATCTAACTAATAGGATTTAAGAGGATAAACTGTAAAATGAAGAGTAATTTTTCTACCCCACTTTTAAATTAGGAAGAAAATCCAGCTTCAAATCATTAGTAGTTATTTGAGTTGCTGTATTTTGCAGGGAATTATTGACTATGATAACTAGATGTCATTGCCTTATATGCTTTGATGTCTCTGAGCCTTAAAGATATATTTGGCTTAAAAATTACTCTTTACCACTGTAAGAATCATTTAGGTTAGCATTAATGAAAGATTTTCCTATTGCAAGCTATCTGTAGAACTGGGGTTTTGATAACAATGCCAAACTTCACAATACAGGCAGTGAAAACACAAGGTTGACACCATTCAGAAGCGATGAAATTACACAGTGCTGAAATCCAGACGCAATTCCAAAGCCAAGTGTGGGTCATAGTTTTGGAAGACTGAAACTAAACAAACCCTCAACTAATCAAGGTTTTAATTATATTAATTTCCCCCAGCTGTTGTCCATGTTTCTACCAGTGGTGCTGACTGGACATGTAGGTGCAGTGACTTCCCTCTGAGATCCATGCCCATCAGCGGTGTTGCTAGTGTCAGTCCAAATGATCAAATTTTATTTCTCTATTTCCCATTTTCCTTGCAGAGAGTGAGTGAGCCCTTCAGGTATTATGGAATTTCTTAATTACTAGAGGCATTTTTTCTCCCCCTAAGTAGAACCTTTTCCACAGAAAATAATAATTTTGAGAAGCCACTCCTGAAATCAGAGGGGTCATCACCAGAGTATGAAGCAAATGAGAATACCCTGCAGGCACTGTGACATCGAAAGATTTCAAGTTGGTGTAACAGACACTCTAGCTGCATGTACACAAAACCAAAAAATAAGCTAGAACTACCACAGAAGCCAACAGTCCTGTGCTGTCCTGCCCCTGCTGCTTGATTAACAATAACAACAAAAAATTAATTTTGTTTAGATTTCTGTTGTACCTTTGGTACAAAAAGTGAAGATCTTCTTGGGGCATGAAGAAGTAGAACAGGACTGTTTAATTTTCAGCTACAACCTCAGCTAATATTGGCTCAAAATGTCAAAGTCAACAGAAAACAAAGGCCTCAGTAGAGGTTTTAGTCTGCACTAATAGAAACCAAATCCATATTTGCCTGAGTAAAATGGGAGTTTAAAACATTCACTTGTGCCTGTTGGACCCTTTTTTTTTCCCTTCCCTGTCACAAATACATTCACTAAATGAAAGGGCATACTTACGCTGCCAGTTTTCACAGTTATGATTAAATCTTCACACAGCCTCCAGTGGAAATCCAGGACCTGTTTCTGAGGACGTGAAATAAACAATGTTTGACCCAGTGTGTTGCAAAGAGAAGTGGTTAATGCATTAAAGCAATGACTTTGGGGTTTGAATTAATTCTGACTTCTCCACAAACAGATATCTGTGATAGAGCACTAGAGCTCTGTGACAGGCACTGCCAGTAAATGCAGAGGTGCATTTATGAGATCTCTGATGCAGTGGCTTTTTTTTAAGGGAAAAGTAAAATGTGATAGGAATTCTGGACAACCAGCATTTGAAGAGTTGTTAAATTTTTATGCAGTAAAACCCTCCACTATGTCACATGCTATTTAATTTATTTCATCAGCTTGAGAAAAGCTATTTGGCTAAATTCATACCTCTAACAAATTCTAGCTATGACACCAGGAAAGATACTGGCTCATTGATTTTATATTCCTTAGGCTGCTCAGGTTTTGGTTTGGAAAATATGTTTTCTGATGATGAAAAAAACAAAATACATAAGTTTCAGTTCCTAACTGTCTGATTCTTGTTTTGGCATAAACAGTACTAAGAAAAAGAGTATATGCTGGCCAAGCCATGTGACTGACTTCCTTAAGTTGAAGTTCCTTGTGTGAATCCCTATCTATTAACACAAATGATAAGAATCTTTTGACTGGAAGAGAGCCAAAATTTATTCCTGATGTTTTTAGATTATTATTGCTGTAAATAGATTAAATGTGACCTTTTTCATGTTTTAATTATCAGGATTTTGATACTGCAGTTTTTGTATCTGCTTTGTGTCCAGATGCCTGGAAGAGTCTGAATCCTGCTAAAACTTCACGGCCCCGTGCATGCAGATAGCAAAGGGCCAGGACCCAGCCCATGGGTTTAATGGTGTAGCAGCTTATCCCACAAGTAGCTGCACGGACACCAGCAGTAAAGGTTGCAGAACCTCATCCAAATGAGATTTCTGGATATTTTATGGGCGTTAATTAATTTGATCCTCCAATTTCTTTCATTGTTTTCAGTTTTCAATAATTATTATTGTGTTCATTTCACTCCCAAAATCTGTGTTCTGGGAATTCTGTTTGTATTTGAAGTCTTTAAAAAAACTGCCAGAACCATAAACTCTTACTTCTCCCACACAACAGCTGGGTACAGTGACTTCATAGCAATTCAGCCTGTGTCCAGGCTGAGGGTATAATGATGAAATGCATTTTGCTAGAAGATAACCTCTCTTTCCCCAGTACCACTGGTATTCATTCAAGATGACAGAGAGATGCAAACTGACCTCAAAACAATTTTATTCTCACTCATTGGAGCAGACTTCTCAGGATTTTCACAGGTGATTTGAGGGTATGATTATGTTAAGAATATTTGAGGTTCAAAATCTCTGGGAGAACCAAGGACATGCTTTTGGCCATTACTGAAGACTACTGGGTACTTTTCAGGGCACCTTTACACCAGGTGCTATAGATCCTCCAGCTGGTTACAAACGGATAGATTACCCAGAACAGTACAACTCCGTATAATCACACTAGATGAGGTCCCCAGAGAGTATGTCTAACCACAATGGCATGATCATTTAGCTGAACTTTAAAAGATGTGGCTGTACAGCTTGCAATTCTGGAACTAGTACAGTCAGCTCTAGGGCATCTCTGTATTGACTGCATGGGGAGGATATCTCCTTTTTTTCTTTTATTAAATACAAATCAAATTATAAACAGTAAAGGGATATTGAGATATTTTTATAAGTGAGAAATTCAATAGTTGCAAGAGTAAAGCCAGATGAGTCACCTAGTCCTGCTACACACATGCATCACTCCCTGCAACCTGCTGCCCCTGGCAGCACAGCTGTTTGGTCCAGCCTATCACAAGCATATGCTTAAGACTGAGATACAGTGAAGTCTGCATTGCAGATTGTTTTGGTGCTTGTTGCAGGAGTTGCAAGGTAATGATTTAATAGAATAAATCTGATATTAATTTGTGGTCTCTAAAAGGGCATTTCCTAGCCTCTCTCGCTTGAAGGGCATAACCTTACCTGAGCCTAATGTCATATGAGAAATTATTGAAAATCTCAGTTCAAAAGTCAGGCATAAATATAATCTTTTTTGAAAAATCCACCCATATCTTGATCTAGAGATTTTCCAGTACCCCATTCTTGGGGCAACTGCAAGCATGAGATTGGCAGCAGAGATTTGACTGAGGTTCCAGCCACATACAAAGGTTTCTGGCAGTTCTTTCCAATAGGCCATGAACTCTCCTCTTCTGTCACAAATACTCACCCACATTTACATTTGGATACAGCACAGGCTAGTATACCAACACAAGTAATTTCAAATTAAGACTCTCAGTCTTTTCTGGCTCTATAGCATAAGTTGCAAGGCAAAATGTACGGAACACCCACGTAACCCATGGCTTTTAGATCTCAAAGTAAATGTTTTCACATAATCATGGATTGCATCCAAGCAAATGTCTGTAAGATGACATTTCTGGAAGCTTTTGCATCTTTACATTATATTTAGTTTACACAATATACTGTACAACTGGAAAAAATGGCCATATGAGCCAGACCAACATTTGACCTCTTGTAGAGTGCCTTTGAGAACAGGCTATTTCTCTACCCTCCTCTACGCTAACACCTTTTACATCAGACAATTTCCAAATCAGGAATTTCTTTGAAGTTTCTGGTCTTTCTTCCATAGTTTACTTTTCAAAACATCACAAGGCCAGTGGAATTCTTGTATTCATGTGCTGGGGGCCCCCATGTAACCCAGCCTTGATCTGAGTTTCCCTCTCTTCTTTACATCTACCTTATTTTCCTCTCTGAGGCAGTCCTGTTCCAGTCTGAGTCACTGGGAGTCCCCAGAGTTTCTGGGTGGAGTTGAAACTTGGACCTCCTGGACTTATCATCACACAGCCTTTGTCCTGGAGGCACCATCCACTGTGTTTCTCAGAGCTCAGCATGGCCATTGTGCTGGAGGACCTTTGGTGTAAGGGGAGCGGGTATCTTTGTCCCTCTAAAGGCCCCCAGTTCTACATGAAATTGATCCAAAAACATTTAGGGGAAGGGAACTAACACATTTCTACTGGAAATGTATCAAAGGGCAAAATCCAGCGCCTTCTATCATCTGGCTTTCTAATACCATACATGTTGTTTCCAGGGCTTCTGTCAAAATAGGCAACGATCTGTGCTCTTTGTGGGAACTGCTGCCAGGAGGGCATGGGAGGGAAAAATAATTTCCTTTTGAGTGCTTTCGAGTATCCCGTGGAGCCTGATCCAGAGCCCACTGCAGGCATTGGCAGTCCTGTCAGAGGGACTTTAATGTTCTTTGGTCAGGCTTCAGCCTATTCACACATCAGCAAAATGATATTTTTTCTGTCACTAGTTTTACAGAAACTGCTGCGGTGCCATCTGGGAACAAGGGGAGGGAACATTTCCTGAGCATAGGTGAACAGGTTTTTTTTGTTCATTTGTCTTAAGATGCTGTGAAATCCTAAGATGCAAGAAGAGCCAGTTCTCTTTCAGATACCTGAAAGTGCAGTTTCTCTTTAGTTTTTAACTTTTATCTTTTGTTTTTAAATTTTCCTATATTTCTCAAATATATTGTTTAGTGAGAAGAATCAGACAGATGGGGCAGAGATCTGTCATTTTCAGCTCTTTTTTTTTTTTTTTTTTTTTTTTTTTTTACAAGATGTCTTTCTGATGGGAACTGTGGCTTCTTTTGGTCAAAGGGAGAAAAGCAGGAAGTTGAAAAGATGGATGAGACAGCAAGTAGCAGATATGAGAAGGTAAGTGACAAGTAGAGAAGTTAGCTTCCTAAGTAATAAATTGACTATAGTGCTTCTAAGAATATGATGGTGAGTGCTGAATGCAAAATATGGGCTCTTTTACTTGGTTTCTGCATCATATTTTCATGTCTGTAATATTAGTTTGTTCATGTGCAAACTGATACTTCTTGAAATCACTGTTACATTGCTGTGTCAGTCATTACTTTGTCCTGCGACTGTTCATTGCCAGACTCAGCTACTCCTTACAGAGTGGCTGGTGGGACAAGGTCCCAGGAAGCAAGGTGTCAGTTGTCTACATCCACATCTGAGACACATTGGCACGGAGTCCCCAGAGCTAGCTGATCCAGATGCATAATCTTGAACGCACGCTCAAGTATTTTATGCCTCAGTTATGAGCTCAGGACAGGGGTGGCTTAGTGAAGATCTGCGCTTTGCGCCAATGCAGAAGCGTAGACTGGATGCTAATGACAGCCAGGCCTAGCTTGGTCTGATGCTACAGCATGGTCATAGAAATCTGTGACCCACTTGTGTGGTTAAGTAAATTGGTACTGATGGAGTAAACAATACTGAAATACACCCCTCTGTCTCCAGCAGGACAAACCAGGCTCAGGGGACACATGCGCTGCTCTTTACATGCTCCAGCTGTGCAGATAGAGAAGGTCCAGGAGCAGGTGAGAGAAAGAAGTGGGTTCTTCCATGTTCCATAAGAGACAAGGTCAGATGTCAGCCTTCTCCTCAGGAACAGCATAATACAACTTATTTCCTCTACCTAGATGCCTATTTCCATGAAACTTGAAGGATTTTTTTTTTTTTTTTAATTTGTGATGCTGTTGATGCCCAGTCAATTTTTGTTAAAATTGATCAAGGGGTTCAACACCTAAGGACAAGGGTTTGGGCAAAGGCATGCACACTTGCATAGGCACATACACAGAAAAGCAACATGTGGTGTGATGTTGTAAACTTTTTCTCCTTAGAAAGACTGGCAAAAAATAGACTTCAGTGTCCACAGCTAAAGATCTAGCATTGCTCCTAGCAAATAAGATCACTCTAGCAAGGAATCTAGAGTAAAACACTAATTATGCTGTGTTACCTCTCCAGTAAACATGCAAATTAAAAAATTGTTTGAAATTTTTACAAAAGTAAAAAGCAAGTCTTTCAAAGTGAACACCACTAAGATACAATGTTAGTGACACTGGTCTTAGTCAAGACAGGGCTTTTAAGAAGATGGAGTATTTATAAACTGCCCTATAAACTGATAAGGCTGTATGATTTTATGCACCATAATTGCTCTTTGCTACATCTCAGGGACCAGAGAGGGGAACGTGAAGCTTCCCATCAAGCTATTTGTCAGTGTAAGTAAATGTTTAACAGGAAAGTAAAATAGTTAACAACCTTTAAAATAAGCTTAAAAACTTTCAAGTAATGTGTGTCTTAAAAAACTTCAGGAGTGGGTTCTTTATGGGAAACTCAGAATTTAAAAAAATGTTTGGAGTAAAGTCAAAATGTTATGAGCAGTGCTCTGCAGTAATGACACATATCAGCAGTATTTGTAACCAGAAGAACAATGTGATAAATTTTAATCGCAAGGGACCAGTCTTTGTGGGAAGTGCCTAATACACAGACATCCTTTATAGGTTTCCAGTTATGACCTATGTCTAAAAGACATTTTAATGATAACTAAGGAAAGTAGATGGATTGTCTTCCCAGAGTGTTGAAGGTCCTGTTTGTTGTCATCCGCAGCTTCTATAAAGTCCAGAGATTTTCAAAGGTACTCTTCTGTCCTGCTATCAGCACGCAATACCGCAAGGATGGGACTATCTAAGATAAAACATGCCAGAGACATGTACTCCTCAGGATTTCCTGTGGGAGTCTGACCAAAAGAAGGCAATATTAATAAATATAAATTCTGGAACATTATTATCACCAGAACTGTGTCATGTAGTTTACCCTTGAATTCTTATAACCCCTCTAGTTTTCTCAGGCAGTTCAAGCGTTTAACTGCAACTGGTCAGAGCGTTAGACCTCCTCACTGGGACAATTGTTTTCAATTACATTAAAGGCTCAAAGACTTTGATAGACATGCCAAAACAGGGAGTTTAGCTTGCTGAATGCTTTAACTCTTTGAACTAATGTGGGATCTGGGAGTCCACCTACTCTTGGACCTTGAAAATACTTAAAAAATAGATGCAATCTGGAAGCAGATTGGTGCCAAAAATATGTAATAGTCCTCCCTTTGAGGATGCTATTGCCCTTTTTATTTTCACTTTCTTGGAATTGGTAGTTAGAGGGAGCATAACAAACCCACTGTTTTTCTTGAGGAGGATGAATTAGGCTGGTGAATGAAGTAATAGTTAACCATAACCTTCATTAAATATCTAAAGTGAATTCACCTACTTTTTCAATCTTCAGAGATATCTTTTGTTTCTGTGCTCCTCATTAGGGCATTTCTTGGCAGAGAAGTGGAAATATCAGTGCTTGGCAGTTGCCAAGCTGCTCCTACAAGGAAAAAGAAACAGGGAGTAAGAAAAAAAAATCCTTAAAAAATTCTGATCTTGCGAGATATTTTGGCCAAGGCCTGGTACACTATGCAACATAGCATGTAATAAAATTCTGCCCACAGGAACCTTCAGGACATCTTCAAGTTTTATTTTTCAGAAACTGCTCTAGATCCTTCCCATTACACATCTTTTTGGGTACTCTCTGCTTCTACAGGCTAACACTCAGGTTTATCTAAACAGACAGTTGTTTCAGAAATTCAGGCAAACATTAGTTCTGTAACAGTCCTGCCTTATACTGTGTTGTTGTTAACGTACAGGCAGTGGCGGTACTGCAAACATGGTGTGCTTTGGGATGGTTTCTACCAACTCCTGCTATCTCAACTTCCTTTCTAATGCAGGACAAATCGCAAAGGGCAAATAACAAAAAGTAGTTCACGTCAAATCATGCTGAGTGGAACAGTAGCTTCTAGACAGGAAACACGGTTTAAAAGACAGCTGTGAGTGGGTAGATCATACTCTAATATTGTATCTCAGCTTTGTTAAGAATATCTTTCTTCATAAATTACTAGGAAAGAGCTGATTAAATCTTTGCACAAGTACATTTGCAACAGACTTTGTCCTACTCATTCCAAATGGAAAACTAGAGCCTGCCTTTCAGGCAATGTGCTATTTTTGCTGTTCAAATCTGAGCGTGCTATTCTTTTTGATGAGAAGAGCAGAGGAAAGCAACTAAAAGCTTAGCTCTAAATAAATATAATACACATAAATGCTTTCAGAAAGGAGCTTTCATGATTTTTGCTTTCACAAAGATCCTATGAACTCTATAAAATATAAACAGTACCTCATAATGAAACATTGTTATTTCAAAGTTGACATCACATCTGACTCAAAGCATGACTTTTTGATTGGGATTAAATTTAGTTTATTTGAAGGTTTTAGTATAACTTCTTAGTTATCTAGAACACAAGATAAACATAACAAACATAACATCTTACAACTAAAAATGCTGATAAGTATAATTTAGATAGTTAAGAAATTTCTTTCTTAAATTCTTTGTATTATACATTGGAGAGCATTTTTTGTATAGAAAGTCATTGTTATACATGTTAAGATGAGCAGCTCTCCATTGTTTATACAGGGGTTTGTACAGTGCAGAGAGGGAAAAAATAATGTAAAAAAAAGTCACACCCACATGCCTAAAAATCAGCAAGTCAGGACCTATAAATAAGAAACGCATTCTTGCATTGACTAACTTTCAGAATAATTTCAGAACATTCAGCTTAGATTGCTGAGAACAGTGCTGGAGACCTGTGGAAAAAAAAAAAACAACCTGGTTTCAGGTATCCTGATGGTTAAAAATATGCAAATCCCAAGCAGCAATCTTTAGTTAGAGCTCAGTCCAGTCAATAGCTCTGTCTATCTTATTAGTGTCCTGCTTATATTCATACCTGGATTTACTCTGCAAGTTGGGATAAGTGTTGTAGTGGACAAAAATAACCTTTCATAACCCACATGTTAAGGAAATGAATGGATCTACAAAATGAGGAGCTCAGACACCACCAGGTCCAGGACTGTATTTCTGGGTTTGTTCAATGCTTATTAAACTGTGATATGGAATCCTCACGTTGTCAAAACACAAAAATAGAGGTACAATCTGAGATAATAGTAAAACCCAGAAAATTTGCTCCCCAGATTGGGGTGGTATGGTTACTGCACCCCAGCATGAATCACTTTCAGGTGCGTGGTAACCTGGTGGTAAAGATTTCCAAATCATGTAATTACCTAAGATTTTTCTTCAATATCTGGGATCAGTTTTAATACTGACATCCCAGAAAATCTCGTATCTCAAGTTATCTAATTAGTCAATTATTATGTTCATCAAATACAGTAATCTAATGTGTTTGCTATAGTATCTGTTGCTGAATTACTAATAAAACCCTTACAATAAAGTGAGAATGATATTAGAAGAGGTCAATGCTTTACAGCAATATGTGAAATGCTTACTTCTCTGTCATTTAGTCTGGACAGATTACAGTACAATTAAAACTTGTTTGAAGTAAACCTGGATTTAACAATCATTTAAATAGTTCCTCTCAGGAAAGCCTAACTGGACCTAAATTTCCTACTGAATGCTCAGAAGGGATGGAAAGCTCTAAAATCCATTGTCCAAATGTATTCTGATGGCTGTTTATGATTATTTTCTACTTGATAAATCTGTAATGAAGAGGAAGAAGGGTAGAAATATGTAAGCAAATAAAGAGCAGCTTAAGTGAAACTGAATTGATGATAACTTCAAGCAGCCATACCTGCAGTTAAATTCCCCTAGCTTTGAGGGCATGACCAGACTGTGGGCAAACACTACCTAGTTCAGCAAATAGTTCTTACGCTTATGGGTCAGATCTAAGGTGAATTTTGTCTAAGCCCAAATAGACTTGTTAATTTTTCTTCCTATATATACTAAAATATGAGAAAAATTATCTTACACTTTCAAGATATTAAAAAAATGAGCTAATTCAGATAAGACAGCCTATAGCAATCTGTATATCTCTACCTCTGGCCTCCCTCTGTATATAATGAAATGTGGAACCAGCCAATGAGGGGTTAAATAGTAGTGGTGCAGATGCAGCTGGGCCATGTTATACTAAAAGGACCAGCTGATGGGCATAAAAGAGGATTAGAAAAGGGAGAGGAAAAGAAATGAAACTGGATTGAGTGCTAGAAGGGAGAGTCTGGAATTTTGTTTAAGGGGGTTTTTGTGGGACTTCAGATAGTAGAGGGAGTTTGGATTTGTTTGTTAGCTGCTCTCTGTGCTAAGTTTTAAAGTTAATTTTAAAGTTCAGAAATCTGTAAGTTGTGAAGGTGCATTGACAAATGTATACCTAGGTGTGTAAGTGTTAAGGTAAAACTTTATAGATGGGGCTTTCTGGGTCATAGGTGGGATTGATAGAGCTGCAGTCTGATATAGAAAGGTTGTAGTAGTATGGGACTGACATGTTTTTCACCAGAAAAATGGTGGTGAGAAAAAATGGAAGATATTAAGGGTAGCTCTCCAGAGTTGTACCTGGAGGAAGTTCTAGCTCTTGCTCTCTCTTCTGTGTTCTTTCTTATGCTGTGGAGAACCTGACAGGGTTTTAACAGCATGTCGGTAACCATCTGCCTCTTCAGATGCCTATCTCTCCCTGAACTTTTAAGGGGAAAACTTAGTGAACAGTTGAATTAAAGAATCCCAGGGTTACCTTCTTTTCTGTGGGAGGGAAGCACCATGCTGGGAATGCTGATCCATATATTGTTGTTTCATTATGGTTTGGGTGGGGGGAGAAATGGAGAGAAAATTAACATCTGTATAAATAAATATGTTGTTAGGGTTCTGCTCATCCAGTGTGTAGCTATGCTAGTTCTTCCAAGTATTAACCGGTTTAATGAAACCTAGACCTTTTAAGGCATATCTGTACTGCAGTGTAATGGAGATGCTCTTGATCTGGTTTGATACAGGTTAGCTTAGGCCTTGCTAGGTGCTCCTGAGGGGACTAGCCACAGGCTTTGTGTATGTATTTCTTCTCAGGTGAGCTTTACAACTCATACCAAGCTTTATGTTATTGCAGCTGTTTATTGTCCCTATGCTAGGCTGAGGGCAACAGAAGGTACTACTTTGCCTGAGAAGCAGGTTTCTCCTAATCTGATTTTTGGTTTGAGGATCTAGTGAGATTTAGTGGCTGGAAGGAGCGAGACTTGCTGTCCACCTAGAGGTGGTATGGGGCTGTGATGTTCTTGCCCATCCTGCTGTCCCTCAGCTTTCAAGTAATGCTGTGTGGCTGTTTTGGGTTTTTTTTTGTCATTTGTTTGTTTTTTATTCCAAAGATAGCCCTGTACCAGAGTTATGAGTCAGAAAGTTTTGCAGGTTGTTCAAAACCCTTAAAAAAACCCCGAACAAACCAAACTCCAAAACAGGTTGAGTTTTTGCTCTTGCCCTATATCTCCCATCACAGAGAGACAGAGAACTCTCTCTATTCTTGCTGAGGTTAATCTCACCTTCAGACCAGGATTCATAGTGCCTTATCTCCTAGAGAGCCTCTGACTATGTCTGTTCAGGTAGATTATAAGTGTGCAAACCGAGCCCTTGACAATGGGGCCAGCAGGGAGCACTGGGATGGCTGAACTCCCTCAACCTCCCACAGGCTCTCTGACATACTGACTTCCAGGTAAAGCCCAAGACAAGAGGAGAGTAGTCATGTTAGGCCCCAACAAATGGCCAGGAAAAGCTTTAACAACAGCTTGGCTGACCAGACTTGTGTCTGTAGGAGTGGTTCTTGGCATTGATTTACTGATTTAGGTATGGCCATGTAATTGAGGGCACACTGCGGAGTCCTCATGCACTTTGTGTATATAGCTCTGGTATTCCTTACCCCTGCACAGGTGTGTAACTTGGGATAAGCAAATTCAGTGTAAACAAGGCTGACTTGCTTTAGCCTCTCCTTCGCAGAAGCAGTGTCTGCCACTATGTTATGGTTTTTAATTCTGGATTTATGCTGTCTTTGGCAGGGTCACTGAGGTTGAAGGGACTGAGACAGACCCAACATCTGCAGGCAGCTACCTGTTTGTGGCATGCTGACATGAACAGTTACAGCTGACTGATGTCCTAGAGTCATGTGCATTGGCTTATTACACAGTTTGAGAGACTAATGAGCCTGTGCTTTAAATCCATCTGGAGTTTACATCCAAATTCCCTCTTACTCTGATAATTTGGTATTTATTACAGTCCTAATAGACCTCCTGTTTTGTGGCTTCTTCCTGAAAGATCATGAGAGTGTAATGGTACTGGCAGGGGAATGTTCTCCTCTACCTCTGCTACTCTTAGCCCTTATTTAGCTCACTCTTTGGGACTGCACTTACCATTTTCCCAAAGGACAGCATTTAATTGCTCCTTGACTGACCTTCTGCCTTGTCCCAGCAACTTTGACCCTGAGGTCATTTCACCAATTCATTATTCTCACTGGAGGAGAAAAAAGTCCTTCCTAATGCCTAAGCTTCTTTCCCTACTATTGCAGAGTTGATTAAAAGAGAATGATTTAGAGTTATTTACTATGACCTTCTAAATATCATGTATTAAAGATATTCTTTCCCTGAAAACAATGGCTTGAGAACTCCTCCACCACTCTGTGCTTAGAAACTCTATCTTTCATATCCAGAAGGATGTTAAACTTTTTTTTGACATAGACCCAAATATTGTTCTGGATCTTTCAGCATTTTAATCTTCTTCATTGCATCATTTGCTTTAAAAACAACAGGATAGTAGAG
Organism: Athene cunicularia; assembly: GCF_003259725.1. Taxonomy (NCBI): domain Eukaryota; kingdom Metazoa; phylum Chordata; class Aves; order Strigiformes; family Strigidae; genus Athene; species Athene cunicularia. The sequence continues at coordinate 61,889,598 of NW_020799097.1, read as the reverse complement.
CCAGTTCAAATCTGTGCTCTCTACAGGAAAATAACAATGCTTTGTGAGACATTTTTAAAGGTTTAAAAAAAACTTGCCAGTCAATCACACTTATAGTACTCTTCTGAAATCAGGTGATGTTGGTCCATGCTCTAAAAATGGTTGGTAAAAAAACATTAAGGAAAAAAATAGTCCTGGGTACAGAAATAATTTAATAATTTCCACATGAATACTTCTCCTTAAGGCCAGAGTCACCTACCTTCCCTTCTCATACACTCCCCTCCTGTTCACTGGGTTTGAGGGGAACCTACGCTGGCTTTGTGTTGCAGTAGCTCCTTAACCTTTCATAAGATACTTGGAAAATAAGCATGTAACACAAAGTGTGACTAGAGCAAACCCCCTGCAACGTGAATGTAGTTTATGTGTGGTCTTTTTAGTCCAGCCTAATGTTCATTTGTCTGGTGAGATGGTATCAGCTCTTTTCTTTGAGAGAATTTTCTTTCTAACTTTGCCCATTTGCGCAGCTTTCCTTTTACAAATATATCACTCATTGGAGGTTTCAAGGCAGTATTTGTAAAAGGTCTTCAAAATAATGATGAATGACTAAATTGAGCATTAAAAAATAAATAAATTCTGTAACTATTCATCAAGATTACAAACTAGAAGTGTATTTCCTTCAGCTAATATGTGGAACACTTCATCCTGGCATAGATAAATCATGAATCAGCCAAGGGGTTAGTTAGGGCTTCCAGTTTCTGTTAGGTCAGCTTACTAAAGGTTGGCTTTCTAAAGAAGTAAGGATACAGGGGTTATTTCTTTTTTAAAACTATAATAATTGATTCTGGGGATGAATATAGTAGCAGAAAAAGTATATTTTTCCATGTATCCCAGTGAAACAGGATTTGAAACTGTTCTTGCATAGTAGTCTCTGTTTTCTGTTGAGAAAAAAAAAAAAAAAAAAGGAAAAAAAAAAATGCAGGGCTATGATCTGTAAGAAAAAGCCCTTCCTGTGAGCAAGTGAAGAGTGTGGAGATTTATGCTAAAATAAACAACAGTGCAGGGTCTTGTGTTGGGTGTACTGACAAAACTGTGGGCACTGTTTTAAAATGTTTCATCCCAAGTATCCAGTGTCTCCCAGAAGGACGTGCAGTAGGAGGAAGTGTGAGGTTAAGAATTCAGTGAGATTGGACAGATAATCGAAAAGCTTGGGTAGACGGTCTGAAATTCATTATGAGAGTGTATCCCGGGGGTCACCACAAACATCCTATAAACACCAGTGAACTTTTCAGCAGTCCAGAGCTGCAGAAGCAAGCGTGGTGAGTCCTGAGACGTCTCCTCCTCTGCGCACATTTACCGGGGAGGAGAAAGAGGGAGATAATGATGGGTGCTCTCTGAAGTGGTTAGAAATGTAGGTTCCTAATCTATTTTTAAATGTCTCCAAACTGACTAGCAAATACGATCTGACTTTCCAAATGTTGTGAGCATTCTTTAAATCACCCCTTCTTTAAGTCAGGCTCGTGAATGCCTTTCAACTTGAATAATCAAAACTCCTCAGATTTCTACCCATTTCTTGGTAATCTAGCAGAAATGCACATTTATGCACGTGTACACTGATACTCTTTTAATGATTAGGAGTGAAGAAGAACACTTGAATACAGTGAAATAGAAAACCTGGAGTGAAATAAGGGTCATAGTTTGATATAAAAATTAAAGTGAAATGATTTTGCATTTCAGTAAATGCTTTGATTACCATGTCTTATCCTGTTCAGAAGGATTTGCAGAGTGACTCAGTGCAAAAGGAATTAAGTGCCTTAAGATCTTACAGTGAGGTTACCCAGTACTGTAAGCAGACATCCCAAGTAACAGAGTTTATGTCCAAATTCTGGATTGGACATACATGATGTCTTTGATTCTGAACACCTGTCGCATCTTCCTTTCAAAGAATTTTGGGTGGTTTAACTTCCTCTTGCCGTCGTTTGTAATGTTTTTGATTTGCATAAGTTACAAGTTAAAAGAGGCAATTATGCCTCAATCCTGTGGCGACATAGGAAATATCAATGAAAGAAATGTGTTTTAAAAAAATAAAGTGACAGTTTTGTAGTCCTCGTTGCATATAAACTTCAAATCATCTGAGGTTTAATCTTGAAGTCACTTTGCACAAGAGTAATTCTGCTGAATGCAGTGGGACAGCTTTATCTCTGAATAGTGTAAAATGTTAAGCATGTGTGTAAGTGTTTGTAGGACTAGAATCTAATATCAAAAAGCTCTTTTGCAGCCACAAACTTGAAAAACTGTAATAGAAAATAACTTCATATCCCATTTGTTCAGGTCTGAATTGCATGCCACTTAGATTGTTCTTCTTGCAACAGTCTGCCAGTTTGTTGTCATCTTCTTGCACAGACTTTTCATCTGAAAGCTCAGTTTTGCAAGTAGATGATGTGAAAGCTAAAATGATATATTGAGGCATATAAGTAATCAGGAAAAAATGCAGTTCAGCCCATGTATTCTTTGGAAATATGTATAAATATTTACAAATTATAGAGTTAAATCCAACTCATTTTGTAAATGAAGGGATATTCTGCTTTTTTTATGGGAAACATCAAAATCCGGGAAGCATGGGAGAATAAGACATGAAATCTTTTCCAAGGGACATTCATAAACTCTCATAAAATCAAACATCATGCAGACTTCAACCTTTCTCCTATTTTCATTGTGTGCACGCCTACGCATCCGTGCATTTGTGGAAGCAACTTCCATACAAGTACTTTTTTTTTTTTCTTTTTTGCATTTACCAGTTACTTTGTAAACAACTTAAAGAGATTGGTGAGGGACTGCTCTGCAGAAATGATAGCACATCTGCAGCACAGGCAGTTAAAGTCAACAATTAATTAATTGTTAAGGGCTCTGTTCATCCAAACGTTTGGCTCTGTATTTACTGCATGATTCATGGCTCGTGATCCCTGATTTCCAGAGAACTCAAAGCCTGGTTCTCCGTTTCAACCCTTCCCCTGCTCCCCATTTCACCCTTCCCTGCCCACACCCGAATGTGGAGAGGTGAAACTGTGTTCCTCATAGAGTAATGGTGCTTTATGGCAAACAGCCCACTCATACATCGTGCAGACCCGCTGAGCATGTTCAGCAAATGTAGGCGATACTCTGCTAAAGTTTATGAGACAGAGAACCCTCCTTGCCTGGTGTCAGTAATTCACTGATAGATGAATATTTACAAAACAAACAAGACACGTGGAAGCACGTGCAATCATCTTTTGTGTAGCTGGATTTTGGTACATTAGACTTTAAGCCCTCAGTGTAAAACAGTGGCTGTCAGTTGTAGAAAACAGACTTATATCACCCTATATGAAGCTGCACAGTGCTGTGGTCAAGGGAGTCTCTGGCAGTTTGGGAGGCACTTTGTGTCCCAGTTTGATTCTGAGCCTCCAGATAAGAAATGCCATAGTGATTTGCTCCAGTTGCCTCCCAGGGAAAGATCCACTATCTCACAGTGCTGTATAGGATAAAGAGAGATCATTAAGTTTACAGCAAACCAAATTTATAATGTACATGGACCAAAATCTGTAGTCCTTAGGTAAATAATTCTTGAGGGAAGCTGTTCCTTAAATAAGGAGTGTCAAAAAATTGCAGCAACAATAGCTAGAGTTAAAACATTATTTACTCATTAATATTTTTATTATTACTAACTTGCAAAGCTCCCTTGGATTATAAGAGCAGAACATTAAAAGTGTCTAGCAAAATAACAAGTGCCTATCACCAAATAATTAAAGTTGTCACTGAAGAAACAAAATGTAAGACTATAAACAAGCCTTGAACAAACAAGAAATAATCAAAGCATGATGATAAAGGGAACCAAAGCATCTGGCGTTTCTGCCAGAAAGCTTCTGCAGATGTGTTCTGATGTATGATAAGAAGAAATAACATTTTGGAGTTGCAGGCCTTCAGTGAAGTTCCTGCCTTCCACTGTGGTTAAGTCACAGGGAGGTGCAGCCAGCTTTGCTCCTGCTAATGATCTCAACAGCCGTCATGGTGAATTGTTCAGATTTTCTGGGGCTATTTCCGGTGTGTGGGACACCCATTCAGCTTCAAAAATTAAATGATGGAGGGAAAACTGTGCTATTTGATGCTTCCTTGAGGCACTGCCTTCATTTTTGCATCCAGGCTGCTTCTAAAAGCAGCCATATAATGGAGCCCAACTTTGCCTGAATAATCCAGTTTAGACGTCACTAATGGGGAGAGACTAACTGTTTTGGTATATTTTTTCCTCTTAAATTTCTCATTGACCTTTTTGAAAGGTGCAGAATCTAGTGAAAAGACTGATTAAAACTCTTTCATAGATAGAAAAATTCTTCTCACCCATTCTTCAGATATATTATTTCAAGATCAACTTGCAATCTACAACTATTTTCCAGATGACAGACTTCAAGAACCTGTACATCCACAGGTAAGGGCCAGCTGCCATTAATCCAGACATTCTACTGACGGTTTCCATGAATTAATAACAGTAACTTCAGAAGGCATTAGCTGAATTCAAAATGTAATTGCTCTACAATTAGGTGACAGGTTCCTAGACAAAGATTCACTGCAATGATCTTTTAAAATGAAATCTGAAAAAAAAAAGTAAGACATCTTGGTTGATTCATGAGACACTAATAGAACTGACTGTGGATGCTCTACCTTTTCCACTGTATCTGCATGGTTTTGCTTATGGCAGGACACACAAGAAGTCACTTTAAAATAAAAAAATAACTGAATGACTGCTGCAAAGATCATTTGTCAAGAGAAGAATGCTGTGGAGAGAAACTCTGACCTCTAAACCTGCAACAACAACAAAAGCTAGTGTTTAAAAAAGTTATTTTGAAGCCTAAATAAACCTTGACAGACTCCCCTTAAACTTCTTTTACAGTGATTAATTTCCAACTAGGGAAATATTGACTCTGAGAGAAAATGAAAATATTTCCATCTTCTTTCTCTCTAACACTGCATTATAAGATCATTTGACCTACTAGATAGAGTGGAAAATCACTATCAGCCTTGATGTTATTAGATGGATCAGGTTTCACATCTCTCTCCCTCTGTTTTCCTTTGCTTCCCCTGTATCAGCATGTTGTCTTCCTGGCTCCCTCCCCTTCAGTCTGGCTGGAGGAGGCAGAGCCCTTCGTGCTTGCATTGCCTGGCATGGCAGGGGGGCTGCCCTTCTTGTGGGATGATAGTGAGGATACAGGGGGCTGTCAGAGGATCTTGGAAGGCCATGAGCTAAAAAAACCCACCTTGCCCAAGATATTAAGTGGACATGGTCATGCTTAATCACCTTTGTGCTGGTTATATTCCCGCTCCCTGTGGGAGGAGTAGTCTATTTCAAGAATCAGAGCCATTTGTCCCATCATACACATCACCTCCCCATTTCCCCACAGATGTCCTCTTCTGGACTTGATTGGATGCTACAAATGCCATAGGAAACTTCCAGAGGGTTTTTGTTCACATTATACCTGTCCACATATGTATACTTCAGCCTCAGATTTAATAAGAGGGTAAATAGATTATAGTCACCAGCCCCAGATACTCCTTTTTACCTGCTACTGATACTTTTAGATGTGACAGGTACCCATGGAGTTGCATGGCAAGACTGCCTCCATGTTGCTGAGCTGTGCTCTAAAGTGCATTTACTGTCCTCTAAAAAGTGAGGGAAGGAGGAGCAGTGTGCACCAGCTGGAAAGATAGGGATTTCTCAGCAGAGGAGCAAGCTTGAATACAGAAGCTTCGTTGTTTATTATATGTCCCACTGAAAGAAAGAATTCTTCATGAGAGAACCCGCACTAAATTTTCTAGAGTGGCTACACCATTGCTCAAAAAATGTTCACAGCCTGTGTGTGTATCCTATTAATTGTTTAGCTTCAGAGACAGCAGGAGACAGAGAATCTTCTATTGCAAATACATGTTTGATCCTTGCAGTTTCCAACAGAATTAGCCAATTCAAACAAGATGGAGAGCAATTAAAAAAAAATTTAAAAAAAAAAAAGTCTACCTCAGATCTCTGTGTCAAAAGAGACATAGAGAAAATATCACTCAATCTTACAGAACATCCTCCAAACTTCCCATAGGATATGAAATTTAAGTTGCCCATAGTTCATTGCTTTAGTAAAGGCAGTTGTAACTACTATGTGTAACTGCCCTGAGGATTTGCCTCACCAAGTGTCCCTCCTGCAGCAAACCTCCAAAGGAAAGAATTATTTGGTTTTCTATGAATTGGAAGAAAAGTTGAAGTTGAGGATTCTTGTAAAGGCAGAAAGTACTAATGGTCAATGGATGCTAACTGCAGAATATATTCACCCCTTCACAGCATACACAATTAGCACCCAACTGAATTCATATGTAGATAAGTACATAGAAAAATAAATATTCTTCTGTTACAGGATTCTCCCACAGGGTAAGGCGCTGAGTTCTTTTCACAGCTAGCAACCAAAGCAAGGCTTCCTGATGCTCGCTTCTTCACAGATTCAGGTCATTAAGGTACAGCACTATTTATGAAATCTTTCCTTTGAAGGATTTTTTGGTTAGGCTTCAATTTAACGGTCTGTTCCTAGGCACTCTCATTTAATGTATAGATGTTAAAATTACATGTTTCTGGCTCTTTGAAAATATTTTCATGGGATTTTCTATAGTTTACTTTATAATGGCACATTTACCATATTTCAGTTTGTCATGATTTATGATTCTTATCTAAAGTAACAGTCTTAGCAATTTGAAGGATAAAGGAAAGTTTGGTGGGGTTTGCCGTACAGTAGGCATCAGGAGTTTAAAATGATGACTACACACTGAAAGGTGAACAGCCGAAGCCTACATTACTGAGAAGAACTTATTGGCTTATGTCCATTGATTGCATTGCTGGTGTGCCAATTTACAGACCATAGTCCAAAGATGCCAAATCTGTTAAAAGCTGGATGAAATTAAAAGTTTACACTTTCCTGACACATACAAATATATCTTAAAAATTAGCTCTTTCTTCATTTTATCAGTCTTCAGCCAACAGCTTCTGATTATTTGGCTGCATACTCTAAGGATACATACATACAGATTTGATGAACTTAACAAGACTGAGTAAATATTTGTTTAGAATTTCAAATAGTCCCCAAGCCAAGCTTTTATAGGCCTATTAGCCAACTATGTCCAGAACAGAAATGTTGAGTAGGACCGTACTTCTTATTTCTTTATCTCTTCACTTCCATTGTGCTCACTCCCCTCACTTTGGGTTCCCAAAGGTTGTTTCAGAGAAAGATTCTCTTTTCCTTTGACTTCTTACAGGTTACAGGTGGCAACTTCCATCATTTCTCTCTGAAGACAGAAGTAGTCGACAGTCAAAAAAAGCACCACCTGGGCTATGATCTGGCCTGACCTCCACAAGCGGCAGTAGACACAATCCCTTCTGCTGCCAGCTGTCACTCCATCAGGTTTCAGTGTTTGATATCTTGAATGAATATGACTTTCTAATGCCTTTCGTGAACCAAACACTGCAAGAGCCTTTCAGCTTCCATCTTGATTCACTTTAAAGCTTTCACATTCACATTCACAGGAATAAATAGGGTTTTTTTCTCAGTGAGTTTTTCTCTTGTTGTGGTTTGAGCCCAGAGGGTAACTGAGCACCACACAGCTGCTTATTCACCCCTCCCCCCTCAGAAATGGGAAGAATAGAATAAAGCAAAAGACTCAGAAATGCAGATAAGGACAGAGAGGTATGATTCACCCATTAAGGTCACATGCAAAAGACAGACTCCTTAGGGGAAGAAAAAGAACATCAGTTTAATTCAAACACTCACAACAACACTTAACAGACAGTAGGACAGTGAGAGGTATTACCACATCTTAAAACCAGCTTCCCCCCACCCCTCCCTTCTTCCCAGGCTCAACATTGCTCCCAATTTCTCTATGTCCTACCCCACAGCAGCACAATGGGGAAGGAATTGGGGAGTGTGGTCAGTCTGCCGCTCCTTCCTCCTCAGAGCGGGACTCCTCGCATTCTTCACCTGCTCCACCGGTGACCTTCGTGGGTGGCAGGAGGGTGGCCTGCTGTCTCACCATGGGCTGCAGGGCTGTCTCTGCACTGGTACACCTCCCCCTTTTCTCCTCCACTGATCTTGGTGTTCACATGGGTGTCCTCCTCACAACACCTCCTCACAAGTCCAACTCCTCCTCCCAGATTCCCCTCCCTAAGTATGTTATCACAGAGGCACAGCCACCATCACTGATTGGCTCGGCCTTGGCCAGAGGTGGGTCTGACTTGGAGCTGGAGGAGCTTTGAAAAGTTTCTCATAGGGGTTACGGCTGTAGACCCCTCCCCCACTACCAAAAAAACCGCCACACACACACAAACCCAGCACATCCCTTTTCTCTGGAAGAGACCAGAGCCTCCTATAGGAGAATGGGCTAGCGTCCACTGCTCTACAGCGAATCCCCTCATATACCTTGGTTTTACCTTGACACATATTAGCCAGGGGGAGAAATGTTTTACCCAAAACCGATTACCACAGAATCATCTGTCTTTTGGGAAAAAGTCTTTCCATAACATGTGAAACTGCCTGGCAATACTGTGCCTTAGTGGGGGATTCAAGATGAGACAGAGATAAATGAGGGCAGGGTGGTCCTGCCAAACTGTACGGGGAATCTGAAAGGAAAAGAAGGAGTTTCCTTTGTGATAAGGAAATCAGGGCATGCCTACTACAACTTATCACTCTGCCTAGTTAGGAAGGGGAGCAAGGGCTGGTCAAACCAGAAGGAACAATGCGTATGAGGAAATACTTGGAGCCGGATGCTGAACTGGCAGAAACCAGCACAGGTCCACTGGAGGAAACTAGTTGATTTATATCAGGCCTGGATGCAGAATTAGGATGGAGTATTCAGAGCTGAGATTTACCATTGAAAATTGACAGTTTTGTGGGGGCAGGGGAAGAAGGCCTGCCAAATAATTCACAGAATTGGGATTGGGATAACTTGTGCTCTGAGCAGAGCCAAACTACACACATGTTCTGCAGTTTCAGCTGTGCCAAATTCTGCAGCTCCACATCTCCCGTCTGCAAATGTCAAAACGCAGCAATGATGCTTTTTCTTAATTAGCTACTTAGATGTTGAAAGCGTTTGACAACTGATTTATCTTTTCAATGTCTGATGGGTTCATTATCTTCCCACCTCAAACCTGATGTTTTGGTAAAAGAGTGAATTACCTGATAGGACCACACAGCAAGATGGGTATTCTTGCCTGGCAACAGGATGCTGTTTCTTCTGGGTCCAATGTACCAGACCATTTCTTTAGTGAAGATGTCACACTCATGCACAAATCCAGCTTTGTTAATGAATTGTTAACACAGCTGTAGCAGCTGCAGTAAGAATCTGATGTGGAAATGTAAGAGTAGCCATCTCTCATGCATGTATATTGCCATTGCTTGTTTATTGAAATAACCTTTGTTTCTCATTTAAAAAATTAAGCACCTTTTATTCAGAGAAGTAATAAGTGTTTTTCATTAGATTGTCAGAAAAGGAGCTCCTATAGCTGGAGAAAAGAGACAAGCTCTTGAACGCAAAAGTTCTTCTTCAGCAGTGCTGAAGATGTATTTGTGAGACAGACACAGCAATCTCCAAGCTGTGTAGAGTCTGGGAGTTACTGCCCTGACTTCTGAAAGTTAAAACCTGCTGCCTGCTTTCCCACTTCACTCCATATCTCCCTCCCAATCTGTTCAGCTTCTGTCTTTACTTCTTCACTACCTATTCTTTACAGACAGCTGGCCTTCTTTGTCCACCTTTGTTTCATGTACATACAACAGTCACACTGAAAGAAGTGTGATTTCACTTAAGGCAGCTAAAAACCATAATCTGGTGTTTGCAGCCTACAGAATATTTTCTGTCCAAGACTAGAGCATAGTTTCTCTTCCTGCCTCTTTCATAGGCAGCTTGGCTTTCAGAGAGGGATCTTGTTACATCTTCAGATCTGCATCTGTAGAAGCAGCTAAAACTCAGAAGATACCCTTCCTTTTGCCAGCCAGTTTGTTACAAATCCTTGCAAGGACGTGTGCAGTCTATGCGTTGTGTTTTTTGGAAAACTGCTCTATGTTTTATTGTATTACTACTGCTATTGATATTATTACAGGGCTTATATGCTGCATCCAGTGGGTTCCAAACAGAAATAAGGGCTTTTTTTTTTTTTTTAGTAAATATTACGTAGATAAAAATCAAAAAGGCTGTTGCAGATACAAAATACTGTAACTTCTTCAGCTACACAGTAACAAGAAAAAAGCGTGAAGGGGTAACAAAGCAAATGACTTTTTCATAAATTATATTAATTGCCTCTCTTTTCTGATCACTCCTGTTGGGATATGTAAGCATTCTGGCATGAATGAGAGTGAAGAAGGATTTAATGAAGAAAACTTCAAGCTGTTAAAAGAGGTGGTGGGTATGTATCAGGAAAGATGAGGAACAGTGCAGCCAGCTCCATGTGTCTATGTTGCTACTAAAGTTGTGTAAAGAGACTGTCTTGACAAATAAAAACCAAAGAAGTTAACAAACAAGCTTAAAATTTTCTCATATTTCTTATAATTTAAAGTGAAACCTAATAGTGATGGAAGGGTTGAGTTTCAACCAAACAGTGACAACACGTCTTGTGCTATCAAGGGCACATCTCCTGTCTGGAGCTGAGGATGTTCACTGGCACAACAAGTCCTCCTAGGCAGGGCAACAAAAGGTCTGAACAACATGACAAAACAGGAGGAGAAACTGCAGTATTGCACTGTCTCCTGGCCACCCCCTCTGCTTAGGAGAGGAGGATGCACACCAAGGGGAAAGACAAGGAGAGGCTGAGTAGAGAACAGGAGGATGAGTTTCTCCTATTCCTCCCTCTAGTAGGGGTACTGCAGGGAAAAACAGAAGCATACATAGAAGAGGAAGAATAAAAAGGCAGGAGATGTCACACAGAAGGCATAAAGTTAAGAATGGGACAGATTTTTTAAAAAAGGGAAACTGGGACTCTTTAAGTCAACAGAGTTGAAGAAGAAAATGACTGTGCTGTCCTGCCCATGGGGGTGAGCCCACAGTCACCAGCATGTTCTTCTCCTCTGAAGCAGCTCCTTCGCAAGGCCTTTATTTACTACTTTCTAAAACCATAAGGAACCTGAACGATGTAATTCCTACTTGCTAATTTAACCACACTTAAGTTCACAGAAAGCATTTTGTACAAGGGACGTGACCTGGCTTGTTAGCACCACATGTTGTAAGATACAGAAAAGGATCTTTCATACTTCAGAAGTCTTGTTTCTCAATTGCCGGTCTCTTACTTTTTAACTTCTTTGCCGTTTTGAATGGATTTCAAAACAAATCAACAGACACATAGAGTCTTTGGTTATTTTTGGCCAGAGTTGGATAAATGAATAGTCCAGAAAGTTTCTGACATTGTGCCAAATGTCTATGTGCCTAAAGTTTAAGAGTCATGTTTTCCAGGAAACCTTGAAGTTTGCCGAGATTTATGCTTTTGATATTGTCATCCATTACTGTATTCAAAGGAGTTGTCTGCATAAAGGTTGATAGAGGGCAGTCAAACCTTTTGCACTGAACAAATTATATCATTAGGTGTCTGCCTGTGGGTCAACTTGTTCTCAAGCCCCAAAAACTAAACACAGCTGAGATCTAAATCCCCTGACAAATGAAGGCTGTGAGCAAGGATCATGAATAACATATGGCAAATGGAATTTCCAAACACCGCGCTGCCATACAATATACACCTGATAAATGGTTGTCTGCGGTGATGCTGTTGAAAAAGGAACTTGATGCAAGCCTCATGCATGGCAGAGAAATATTAACAGAATTTTACAACAAATTTCAAAGCTGTCAAGGCATTTATCCAAATGTGTCCTCTGGTCTTCCCTTGCCCAAGTAAGGACAACATCCTTGTTTTCTTGTACATAGAAACAAAGAGAGGTAATAATTTGACTTGTCATTCCAGAAGGCTGTGGGACAAGAAGTGTTCAAATAAGAACAAAAGTCAGAATTATGGTAGGGACAAGAAAGAAAATGAGAAGACGAAGAAAAAGACAGCAAAATATTACTCAAGTTTAACTTTTAGCTGCGTTTGTAGCCCCCAAAAAATGTAAAGATTACATAGCATTATCCTAGAGAGACAGCAAAAAATTTGTCCAATTAACTAAATATGTGAACACAAGAACTACTTTCTCTTGTCATCTAAAATGCAGCCAACTCTGGGGCATATCTGAAGGTGGACAGCACATAAAGCAACTGGTTTTGGCAGAAAAAGTATGTGATGCTGCATCTAGCCCAATCTGGGAGAGTCACAGCCCCAGAATCAAAATGTACCACAATGAATTTGGCCAGGACCCTACAGCAGTGCTCAAAAAGTGACAAGGAAGTCTCTTGACCAGAGACATAATGAATGGTATGTTTTGGTTGGGTTTTTTTTTGGCTTTTTTTGTTGGCTTTTTTGTGTTTTTCTTTGATAGTGATTTCTGGACTTGTTAGTAACCTTGGTATCCTTCACAAATTTATCTCTCTGACCAGTGAGAGCTCCTCCTCAGAGTAACCTGTTAAGCTATCTCCAGCCTAACTATATATATACACACGTGCTCTTATATATGTGTTTGCTGCTGCTGGCTAGCCTCTTGAAGCACTACTTACTCTTAATGAAGTGCATGAAAATAATAGTAATAATATAAAGATTCAAATGGGTTATTTTCAGAAAAGGTGTCCAAAAAATTTAATAATTTTTCACAGAATTCAAGTAATTTTTTAAACTAAGACAAGAATTTGCAGAATAATCGGGATATTCCATTTTCAAAATTCTGTGTTCTCAGTGCTTTCTTTGGAAACAGTTTCATTTCAAACATGAACTAAATACAATAATTAGAAAGTGATTAAATAGTGCCAAGGAGTGAAAGTAGCCTATACAGCAGTTATTTTTTTTCAGATGCAAATAATTTTCAATTTTTCATTACATTGATAAAAGTGGAAAATAGGAATTAATAGAATCATAGAATGGCTTGGGTTGGAAGGAACCTTAACCATATAGTTCTAACCCCCCTGCCATGGGCAGGGACACCTTCCACTAGATCAGATTGCTCAAAACCCTGACCAATCTGACCTTGAACACTTCCAGGGAGGTGACATGCACAAACTTCCTGGGCAACCTGTTCCAATGTCTCACCACCCACACAGGAAAGAATTTCTTTTTTCTATCTAATCTAAATCTCCCTTCTTTCAGTTTAAAACTGTTACCACTCATCCTATCATTACACTCCCTGATGAAGAGTCCCTCCCCATCTTTCCTGTAGCCCCCTTTAAGTACTGGAAAGCCTCTCTCTAAGGTCTCCCTGGAGCCTTCTCTTCCCCAGGCTGAACAACCCCAACTCCTAGCCTGTCCTCATAAGGGAGGTGCTCCAGTCCTCCGATCATGTTTGTGGCCTCTTCTGGACCCACTTCAGCAGGTCCATGTCCTTCTTATGTTGGGGTCTCAGAGTTGGACATAGTAGTCTGTGTGGGGTCTCACAAGAGCAGAGCAGGAGAATTCACTTCATATTGACTCCAAATTATCATTCTTTTCCCAAATGTATCAGTGCCCCTTTAAGAAGGTCTCCCATTTTTTAATAGAACAACAATGAAAAAAGAGACGGATTTTTCTTCTAAGCTTCATCCAGTTTACTTCATAACCCTGTAAACAGTTGCATAAACACAGATGAGAAAGTGGCACAAGGCAGAAGTGGTGGGGAAGAGGAAGAGAATAGCTTTTCCTTAAGCCAAAATTGCCACCAAGGAAAGGAATGGTATCCACGGGTCTTCCGTGCCAACTAGAACTGGCTGCTTAGCTAAGGTTAATGGGTTAAAACAGCGGTCGTATAGCAAGGATCACCATCGCTGTGAGACTGAAGCTGCAAGTAAATCTGGCTGTTAGGTGTCAAGTTCAGCTCTCACAGATTGCCCAGTGTGGTCTGAGATCCAAATTTTCAGATGTTCGTCCACACACAGAATAATGCACATGTCACTCAGGGTCTGTGCTTGCTCAGACAACACCTCCATTAAGGCTTCAGAAGAGAGATTTTCCTGCCTAGAGGTCATGTGGAGTCTGTAGTCAGACTGGTGTGTCATTTGGGGCACGGCTAAGCACAACACCATTCACAAAAGGCAACATGTTAAGAAGGTAACAGTTTAAGATTCACTAATTGCATGAACCTAAATCTGATAATTATTCTTACTACTGCTACTAACTTTTACAGTTTGAACTAAAATGCATGGATGTGCAAGTCAGAATTGCTTGGGGAAATCCTACAGTCTGCATTGTGTAGGAAGTCAGATTAGATGATTTTAACACTTCATGACAGAAATATTCATGACACTAATAGACGTTTTTTTTAAATTGGAGTCGAAGTGATAAGCAAAATTAATAGATTTCTGTATTTCTCTGGGTGGTCCATCCTTAACATGAGAATATTTGTGTTTCTTTGCTCCGATCTGCTTGTACATGCAACATGTATGTGCGTGGACCTAATGCTGATAAATAAATAACTGTATTCTCAGGCTGATTTTTTAAAAACTTAATAGAAGATCAAGGGGATATGATTTACATACTCATTTTATGCTTAAAAGTAATTCTTAATCAAATTAGCCATTCTAGACAAAAAAGCAGCCTCTTGCATTTCTATGGGGCCGTTCTCATGAGTAAACCTTTGCAAAACTGGTCTCTAAATGTTGCTTGGAGTTGCAAAGAAGCTTAAGTGCTGAACATGTCTTCTGTGCATGTTTTTTTTTTAGCCCATTCCTGGCTCTATACCATCACATTTTCTTTGCAGGAAACATCTATGCTAAACATCACTGTCAATTCCAAGACAAGAGACACATTCAAAAGCACATGGAAGCTTTTTTTGTTACCATAAGTTGCCCGCAGAGGGTCCATTCATTCTGTTTGCTTGTTCCACTGTGTAATAGCTCAACTCAAGTATCAACAAGATAAGCTTTTAAAAGCAGAATATTCCCAGCTGTTGCGGTCAGGCAGCAGCAGCAGGTTCCTATCTGAGGACAGCAGAACAATCCAGTGCACTCGCAGCAATGGCAGTGTCGAGGGGAAGCATGTGTTCTCTGTACACAGTAGCGAAGGGTCCAATAGACAGCAATTAGCACCAGCAGAATGAAGATGAACGGTCATATACATAACCTTAATAAAAATGTCACAGAAGAGAAATCTCACACCATATGGATCCATGCTGATCTTTTTTTTTCCCCTTTTTTTTTTTTTTTTTTTTAAGGAGCAAGACAGCTCCATTTCTTTATAGTCTTTTGCATTATTTTCTCTCTAGTTTTTTGCCGCTTTCTTCCTCCATAAGCAATATGGGGTTGCTGTTTCATGTGATAACAAAGGAAAATTACATTTTCATTTCTCTATTTTTATATGCACAGTCAGTCTCAGATTTCCATCAAAAGTATCTTCCACTCAGCCTCAGCAATCTGAGTAGATTACTTGAATGTCAGTAGATCCCATTTCCATTCACTTTTGAAAAGCGCTCCACTAGAATTCAGAATATTTTATTTCTACAAAATCAGTATAATATGAAAATGGGTATTGCTTGTTCTCAGGTCTGCTACTTATGTTTTGGATATGGCAAAGAATATAAATTTTATCATTATAAATATAATTGTTGCAGATAATAGTTTTTTAATTATTTTGGCAAAAAGGATTTAAGAAGCCGCTTTAATATCATTTTGGTGATGTCATTTCCATTTTTCCACCTCAAGATAAAATCCAAAGATCAGGAGAAAAAATGGTAAAGGGACACTGGAGCAGGAAGAAAATCTTTCATTGAAAGGATCATATTATAGTTTTGTGCTTATTCTTTTCAAGTCATTTCTTCAACTTTAATTAATCAAAAGAACATTATCGATGCTCTACAAGCTCCATTTGAGGTGTGAAAACAACATTTTTGTCCTTTCTGCCTCCCATGTAATAAAATCCCATCCTGCCCTTAGAATGTAGCTGTGAATTTTGTTAATTACATTAACAGAAGATAAGGCTGGAGAGGACCTGATAAGGTCTTCCAACCAACCCCTTGCCAGTACACTGGATCGGCTATTCATAGGTGGAGATGTTTGTCTAAAGGCCTTCAGTGAAGAAGATTCCACCATCTCCATCCTTCTTCTCCAGGGAAAAAAGCTGACTGTCCTATTTCTAAAACTAGGAAATTATTAAAATATTAAGAGATATCAGCTTCCCATTTTGCAAGTGAGGCTTATCTCTTTGTCATATGCACATGGAGAATAGATTAACCCTTTGCTCTTTGTGATAGCCCCTTGCATGCTTGCAGACTGTTGTTCTGTCTCACTCTGTCTACTCTAGATTAAGCAAAATCCTTTTGTGCCATCTCCACATCTTCTGCATCCATAGTGACGTCTTCTAGTCTTCTGATGATTCTACTTGCTCACCTCTGGACTCTCTGTTTACTTGATTTGTAGCCTTCTTGAAGTATGATGCCCAGAATTTGACACAGTGCTCTGGCTGAGACTGTATCAGTGCTGAGATAGGATAGGAGGACTGTTTTACAGTCTTTCAGACTGCATTTCTGCAAATACATCACATCTTTTTGCAATAGACAAGAACCATCTTGCTGTCTCCTAGGTCCATTGGTTCTCCAAGGAAAAGCTTGACATGTCAATAAAATGACAGGCCATGACTTGAAAACACACAGAGGACAGAGGAATTTTGGGAAATGCAACCATTTTACACAGGATTCAGTCCTTCCAACGCTTAAGTTATATGAACTATTTTACCAATGGAACATTTCCTTTGAAGTCAGTGATCAAACTCATGTGTACAAAATTTGGTTTCATTAACTAGTAATTGAAGGACTGGGGCCAAGCTATTTCAGAGAAAACACAACAAAAAAAGAGCAAGTGGGAGTCTGGAATTCTCCTGTCTCTTGTTTGCTGTTAATCTGGTGTAGTATTTCTAAGGACAAGGACATGAGCGTACAGGAAGGCCCTGATCCAGTCCCTGGAAGATTTCTTGCAGGAAAGCAAATCTAAGAAATCTTTATTCAGAGACTGAAAGCATTATTATCTCAAGAAACAAAGCAGAGCACAAAAATTCTTGCAGGAACACGAATGTGTACAAATGCTAGTATGAAATCTAATTTTTCCTCTAGTCCCCCTAGTTTAGCTTTAGTGATGACAGCCATCCACTTACAGCATGCACTAAACCATGGCTATCTTCTTTTAACTGTGCTGACTTGTAGTCATACTGCCATGTACATCTCTAAAGAGAAGGAAGAAGGACATATGCTTACAAAAATTGTCTTTGACAATTTTAAATGGAGTGAATAATGAATAGTTCAGGCTCAAAACCCGTAGAAGTCTCTCTCCCCCAACTCCTTACTACATACTCTCTCTGTGATCTGAACATTAACTCTTAGGGACTATTGACTTAACATGATTCAGGGGTGGCTGGTTTGTATCAATATTTCTAAAATCCTTCTTATTATCTTACATGTGTCACAGTTTGATAAGAAGGAAGAAAGATGAAGCTATTTATAATTCAGTATGACTGTTACCAAAAGTTATTTAAAACCAAATCACAGTAAGTCAGAGTTTACTTTTAAATCAGCTTAAACAAAAGACACAGTTTGAAAGCAATTAGTAGATCTGACAAAATTAACTTTGACCTACAAACTTGTAAATGCCAACACAGCTTTTCTTCCAGTATCAGTATGCATGTGTGTCTGTGTGTGTATTTTCAACAGTGCAGTAATTTCACAGCAAAGAGCCACAATGAGATTTAACTCTCAGGCAAGAATTATGCTTCATTGCTCAGGAGCTCCCCTTGGGGGGATGTGCTATTTCATTGTTCTGTTACGCTGGAAATCCATATGTACAGACAAATCAGATTAGTATTTCATTATTCTCATTATTTCTGGTAAGCAGACATCCTCTCCTAGCCCAGCCTTTCAGTCATCCTCACTCCTCAGCTCACAGAGGAGGGTCTTTTTAGGTTTCTTCCTAATTTTTCTTAGTCTTCTTCAAAAAGAAACCCAGATGAAAACATAAACTATCTGTTTACCTTCCACCCAGCCTGGGAAAGGAGACTGTAATGGTTTGGTAAACACAGAAAAGATGTGCTAGAGAACATGTCAATCTGCTAAGCCAGGAAGCAATTCCCTTTCCCCCTGAATTTACCAGTCCATCCATTGGAACCCCCTTGCTGGCCAGTGCCTGTGCTTTCCTTCTCTTGTACAGAGCATCCACAGTCTTCCCTGATGAGAGTAATTTGCATGTCCTCCTTTCTAGAAGAAGACAGTCCTTTCTGTGGTTCCAGCAGACCCAGCAGCCTGGTCTGCATCTTGACTGAGCCAGCTCTGAGCAACAGGTGAGACAAGAGCCTTCCTGAGGTCCCTTCCTTCCTAAGTGATCCTGTAACACCACCATGGCAGTCCCTGACAGAAAGCTGCCATTAGGTTGGTCAACTGAGGAAACAGGCTGGGAGGTCTCTTTTGGTCATCATGAGCTGGGGATCCTCCTAGTCATCTTCCTCAGCAGTCTGATTGGCAGTGTCCTGGGCAGGCACATACTGCCTTGCTGATTTCTCTAGTGGGATATTCTTTTTCTGATTCAATGTTTCAGTCATTCCTGCCATGTAGGGCTTCAGTTCTCACCACTGCCTTAACTGATAGAGGCTGGAAATGTATTGTTCAGCTTTGGCTTGCTAGGGTGAAGGTCTCTAAACATGGTCCACAGAGTTACCTGATCCATAGTTGCTTTCTCTCATTGTTATTTCCTTGTTCAGCCACCAGGCAGCAAAATCAGATAACTTGCTGGCATTTCAGGGTCTCAGTTATTTGGGGTTTGTTGACTATTGGATGACACACATTTCTGCTTTCTGCAGTTCTGTGCAGCTATTTTTACATTACTGTGTCAGTTCCAAGTTCAAGGACTGGGTCCATGCCCTGACAGTTTATTTCCCAGTTGGAATGACAAGGCCTGGGCAGGAGCAGCCCCATCCTTGTAGTCTCCCATCTGCATGCCAGTTTTCCACAGTAAGGAGACATGGGGTGACAAGCCAGAGGGGCACTAAAGTGAACTTCCCCATGGAGTAGCTGGAGTCCAGATCCCTGGCCCTGCAGTGGCATGTCCAAGCACACAAAGCCAAAAGGCTATAGGTGAAGTATCTAGCCTTGCTATTATTGCTGGAGATAGCTGTTGCTGCTGAGCTTCTGCTACAGATAAGCAACTTCCTTCATTTCACCTGCTCATCATAATGCTTTCTTCCAGCCAGACTCAGACAATCCTTTTTTTCATAGGCTGTTAGAAATTTCTAGATGCTCAATGGAACATCATATCCCCCTGATACTCTCTCATCCAGAACTAAAAGACATGACATGTTCTCCCAGTAGTTTTTTTACTGAGGTAACACTGACTTAAAGTCACTTTTTCTTATGCAGAGGAACCCACCACCCACCTTCCTAGACTCTTATATATATTCCCCATGACTGTTACACATATTCTTTTCACAGTGAAGGATAAGAGGGATCTGCCAGATGAGCTGTCTGCCATCTGTCGCCAGCCATCTTTTTCAGCCTGCTCATAACATTTTGAAGTGTAGTCCTTGATCATCACTCCTCCTTGGACATGCTGGTGAGATTACAGCAGATGTCCAGACCTAGTTGTCCATTGCTGGCAAACGAAAGTTAAACACCCCAACTCCATTAGCCTGAGAACTTAATTTTTGCTTACAGCTTGCAATTCATGTGATCCACAAGAACAAATTGCCATCTTTGATTTGCAATTGCTTTAAAACCTGCCCCTTTTATAAATGTTTTAGTCCTGCTGGCCTCCTGAGCTCTCTAGAGAGAAAATGGACTTTCATTGTAGGTTTTAGAAAAATCCAATGTACAGACTGTTTTTGAAGTTTATTAATCAATTTAAAGATTAACCTATTAATATAAAATGAATTATACTTTGCTTTCAGTCCAAAACTACATTTATCCATGTAGTGACAGTTACTTATTAATGCTTTTGTTGAAAATTACTATCCCTCTTGGCTCTATTTATCTTCACAAGACAACTCCAGAATACAGGCTTTCATTAAAAAAAAAAAACCACAAAAAACAACTCACTCTTTATGGCACTGAAAACAATTTTGAGAACCTGAACTGAAGTACAATGGCTTGTCTTCTATGGCCTGGAGACAATGTAAAACTATAGCTGTGCTGTGTGAATCACTTCATTCATCTCTGCCTTCGCTTTGACTTGTTCATTTGTTATTTATTTACACGCTATAGGCCAGATTCTCTCCTGTGCCAGAGCTCCACTCAGTGTAGTTTGGAGATGGGTCATAAGGAAGTCATTACAACTCTCCCCAGTTTTGTGAGTGCTCCTGGCTTCCGTGAGTTTTCTCCTGGTTGCCAGGCAGTCTTACGTTAGACCTCAAGTGAGGTTTTTAATGGTGCATTAACTTCAATGTGACTCAAGAATATGCCAAAACTGTGGCACATGCTTCTTTTCTTGGCATACACAATTGTTAATAAAAGTGGCCTGATTATGTAAAGATCCTGACAGCTAAGTTTTCTGAGCCTTCATGGTGCTTAATATAGTTAAATCCAGGCCAGTTTTGATGAAGATGCTTAACCCAAATACAGATTCAGAATTATATGCAGCCGTCTGTGATGGAAAATAATTCACAATTCTGTTTGTTCAACACTTGGCACGACCAAGCTGGAGGCTTTCAGGAACTTCTGTAATATAAATATCACTTGTAAAGAAACAGCATTGGAAGATCCTTCCCAAGATAAAAGGTTAAAAGTTATGGCAGGACAGATACCACTGCTGGAAAACCTCTTCACCTCCCTCTCGCTTGGTGGTGAGCACCACTGCCCAGGCTTTTCCCATACAACTGTGGGATGTTAGAAGAGCCTGGAAAGCAGCCGCTGCATCCTGAGCTCATCCCATCCACTGCATGCGCTCCAGAGAGGTGCCTGGTCACCACAGGCTCCTTCTCTAGTTGGAGGAGAAACATATCTCCAGAGAGCAACTCTGGCCCCTTGAGACCATCACCTACTTTAAAGTGAGCTTGAAAAGAGCTTGAATCATAACATATGGGTTCCTGTGTAGTGTCTAAGGTTAAGTGAATGCACTTTTTAACTATTTATCTCCACGTCTGTATACAATGAATACTCTTACGGAAAGATAATGATGAATTGCCCCCTGTGACTTCCTTTGTGAATTAACTTAAATGTTTATCATTGTGATTGTTTATTGTCCCACAAATATTAAATTATTTTTGCAACACTCCTGTTCAGTGACAGGACATAATGGATATGTAGGGAACTGAGGTGCCAGGGGATGAAACTCATGAATTTCCACTCATTTTTCAGGGCCTAGTGTGAAATACCCAAGATCTAATTTTTCAGACTTTCGGGTTTGGTTTGTTTTTTTTTTTTTCTGTCACTGTGGAGTTCCCTATGACTGAAATTGCTCAGCCCACTTGTACCTGAGGTGTCTCCTCAAGCAGTCCTGTGCTAGAGGCTAAGGCAGAAGCTACACGCTACCACGACATACATGTGAAGCTAATACCTCAGGGGCACTGTCCCTCAGTGAGATATCACTCAAATAAGCCAAGGGATTGGAAAGTTACAGTGTAATGGGGTAAGTGACCTGCATAACAATAGGCAGACGCACATACATACATATATGCACGTGTACATAGCACTCACTCACCAGTCTCATTTATTCGGAGAGGCTTGCTAAAACACTACCATGTGTTTAGCAACCTGTTGCAAGGTACAAACTCATGGGAACCTAGCTGAAGTTTCATCGACCACCTTACTTCTAGCATTTTCTATTTTCTGACTGCTTGATACTGTAACAATTTCACAAGTCTTTTCCTAAAGTTCAGGTAGGGAGGCATTCCTACTTTAAATTGCAAAAGCTCTGAAATACCACACTGACACCAATATAGTTTGATGTGTGTCTGGTTTTCACTGTGTATACTTAAGCTATTTGTGTTAACAGAGGGATGGACAGAAATTGTTGCTTTTTATTTTCCTTGTGGACCAGTATTAGCAGAGGATGAGAAAAATGCCTTGCCCGTGTGTTTCAGAAATATTTATCTAAGGCAGTAGGATAGTAAACTTCAGTTCACTTGGGTTCCATCCCAGCTGCTAAGTCCTCTCCTCCTGTCTGCCATTTCCCTCTTGCTGGACACTCTTCTTTCTCCTGTACATGCCTGCATCCTCCTCAGTTTTATTCTTCACACCTGCCTGCTCCAGATCTCTCAGAACTTCCTTTCTCTTTCTTTAGTCTTCGCTTAAATAGTTCTTGTGAACTGTGCCAGCTCCCTGCTTCCCCCACCTCCCCAAACAATTTGCTGTCCATTGCGTCTCAGGCTTCCTTTCCAAAATCCTTGTCCAGTCTTCCTGTGACAGTGAGAGCCCAAGACACTGAGTGCGACCCTACAGATCTGGATCCCACTTGCAGATCAGGTCACATCAGGCATGGAGCAGCATTCTGGGCAAGTTCCTGGTATCTCTGGGCAAGGTGCATGTGTCTGTATGTGACCATTTTACTGTGAAGAGGTCAATAATACCTAGTGAGAATGGATTTCAGAGAAACTTTTAGCTGCTAAAATCAAAGTCTCTATTCAGTACACTTAGTCTGATTTTTCAAAGCAATAGAATATGGTTAGATTTGAGTTAAAAAATAAAATGGTACACACCTGACCCCTTCCCTATCAAGTCTGAAGTGCCTTCTGGAAAGCGTGGAGGCATCTGGAGAAGACATTACCAATGTTCAAAAAAAAAAAAAAAAGAAAGAATGAAAATATATTTTTTTTTTCCCCCATTGCCTGGATCAGAAATGACTGAAGTATTTTGCTCCATTAAACCAATAAAGATCAGTTTGAGGCATGGAAAATAACAGTACAGCCAGTTAAAGTGACAAAGCTATAAGCAGCCAGCCAGAGTTAGAGATCCCAGGAAGTTTCACAGGAGATGCACAGCTTTACCCCCGATAATGCTCCCCTCAAGGCCAGCAAACAGGTGGGCTGTCCCCACAGGGGACAGGAACTTCCAGATGTGTCTCAGTGTAGGTATTTCCTTGCTGCTGTGTAGTGACAAACAGCACAGTGTCAATGCGTGCCAGCTCACAGCCTTTGGGGATCTTAAGGAAATATTATTAACAGCAGAAATTCAAAGACAAGAAACTGTACACTCTTGGTCTGTCTCAGAAGGACACTGGGGTCCAGGAGAATCTAAGCATCCTTACTGCTTTAGGGTTTCTGAATCACAAGTCGAGTAGAAAAAGTGCATCTCATCCTGGGATGAAACTAGGAACCATGTGAGAAGCAATGTCCTCAAGCTGCCTCACAACTTCACATTAGATCAGCAATGCAGAACCTGTGTTCAAGTGCCTCCACCTTTTTTTAGCCATCTCATCAGGATGGCTATTTCTATAGCTAAAGAAGAGAAGTGGGCTCCTCCATAGCCCAACTTGGGCAAGCAAACAAGCTAATCCCTCAACCCAGCACAGGCAGTCCTGCCTTACCTCCCACAGAGGTACATTCCTTTTTGTGGCAACACTTGTTTTAGAAACTTCAGTAAAGGGAACACAATGCAAAAGTGTTTCCTCAGGCTCAATCTTTCTGAAGAAGGCATTTCTACCTAGCAGAGCTCCTGCCATGGAAGGTGTGCCAGTCTCCACCAGCACTGCACTGCTGTTCATACCAGTCCTACCTACCCGGGTGATTCTGCAGGTATCATTAATATTTTTGAAGAACTATTTCCTAAGGTGGGAGAGAAACACATTTGTTGCCTGGAGTGGCTCCTAGATTGTAAATCATATGGTAACCTCATGTAAATGCCTTATAGAGGTTTTAATGAACTGTATCCCGTAGGTGAAAGCCAACAGTAATATTAGAAATGGTGTTTATTTTATAGCCTAGAAACTGCATTTTAAATGGTAGTATAGGTTTATATGACAGTTCTATTAAATATAAAATAGACCCATTACAAAGAACGCCCTTTCCATCTGCTTTTATCTGTGTCTAAATGGCATGCCCAGCTCTGCAATTCCTCAAATGAGACATTTTTAGAACTTTATTTATGTTACAGCCATAACAAACTAGCAACTAGAAAACTATAATGGGCACAAACGGCTAATAAAAATGAGATTGTTGAAAAATACTTCTTAATAGCAATTTACAAAGGATCCTGATAAAACAGAGCTAAGGCTACGTTTCTCTGGAAGTTTGCCACCACTGTAATCACAGCCATTTGGCAACAGGTACTCCCCCTCTTCCATCTTCTGTGACCAATTCCCTCTGAGTGTGCTGAAAGCCAAGTACCCTGAGGTTATTGCCCTGCCCTGCCATTAGTCAGTTGGTGCCTACTGATCCAGAGACACCCCTAGGGACTCCCCTTTTCTCCCCTCCCACATCTCACAGAGTGACATGAAGGAGGAGCTATCTCAAGGGCTTTGTCACTTGCTCAGTGGGGAGCAGGGCAGCAAGGCAGGATCTGTCCCAGATGTGCAGAGGGTGCCCTGTTTCCTGCTGAAACCTGCATCACTTCTCTGATGAACTGATCTGTTTACACAAGTTGGCTAAGATGAGCAGGTCAAACTTTTTGTTTATAGACTGAAAACTATTTTGCTTCAAGTTCAGTAAGGGGCTTCCAGGGCAAAAGATTGGGAATTTAACTCATTTCTTCTGCAGGACAAGTTTTGTGGAAATTTGACAATGTCCATGTGGCTGTTCGTGTGACATCAGGGGGCAACTTCCTACCACCCAAGGAAAAGAGGCCCTTCTTCCAGACATGCACTTGTCTGCAGCAGACCTGCTGACTAGCCAGGGGAGACAAGGGCAAGGCATCACTATCAAGTAAAGGTCAAAGCCCTTAGTCTGATCTAATTTCAAGTAGTGATGAATAGCCTTGAATATAAATGGATGTCTTAACAAGTTTGGCATTCTATCTACCTAAGAAGGAAAAGTTCCTGCTAAACAGTTTTTATACACTGTGGTAAACAACCAAGTTTTATAAAAAATTTAAAAGTTTTTAGTAAAGAATCAGCAGGAGCTGAAAACACTGTACAGGGCATT
This sequence comes from Athene cunicularia, assembly GCF_003259725.1. Taxonomy (NCBI): domain Eukaryota; kingdom Metazoa; phylum Chordata; class Aves; order Strigiformes; family Strigidae; genus Athene; species Athene cunicularia. The sequence goes on along the minus strand of NW_020799097.1, from coordinate 61,864,493 downwards.
GGAAAGAAGATGGTGATATTGAGGGGATAATTTACATCATAGTGTCACTTAAGACATACCCTGGAAGCTGGATGTTCATGACACTACCTCAGGCTTGTAGGGTGAGATAGAGTCCAAACTTCATGCAAAGTAAGATTTAAAACAATGTGGGAAGCCCCTTAACCAACCTCCCCACAGAGGCTGCCAGAAGCACTACAAATAGCACCTGTGTGCCAGGAATCTCAACCCCGCTCCCTCCTGACCAGACTCACAGCTTTCTGTAGTCTTACACTGTAACTCATCTATCCTGCTTGCTTCTCGTTTACTTTGCAATGAAGGCTATACATTATGTCCTTACAAATTCTTTTTTTTACCCTGAATAGATTCAGCAGTATAGCCTGAACTATCTGAACCTGGTATTATGTACAAAATAGAGCATACAGAGGTAGAAAAAGAGCTTTGATAATACAGGTACAGATAGACACGGGTTCAGATATAAATGCAAGTGATAGCTATTTGGTGCACTGTGAGGTTGTATCATTTCTGGGATTTGCAAAAGATCGATTTATTGCACTTCGTGGCTGTCAGCATAAAGAGTTAGTCTTCGGATAGACCACTGTTGGCTTTTGCACTGAAAATGAAAAAATTGGCCACAGACTAAACAAAAGAGAAAAAAAAATTCTATTAAACTCCAAACACAATTATGGCAGCAAAAGTGGCAGGAACTGCAGAGGCAGAATCTGTTTATTGCTGGGCTAATCACAGTGTGTGGATTAGCCAGGCCCGTGGGTAGCAGGGCTTCTACTGCAAATGTAGATACGTTTCTTCTTTTCTTTTTTTTGCTCTGAAAGAACCAAGAAAAATAACACAAGTATTTCCCCTGAAAAAATTTAGCTAACATGAACATTAGTATAGTTTCACAGCCCATTAACTGATCCAGTAACAGAGGACCCTAGTTTATTTGAACTGATCCTAAGGGAATTAGCAAAACAGAAAGACTAAGCAAAATTTGGGTTGCTTTATTCTCAGGGGTAGTCAATAAGAATACTTGTGTGAGCAAGAGAAGTAAGATCTGACCCAAAGAAAATACATTTGGCAAATTCATGTAAACCGGAAAGTCAGTAGCAGCTATTGAGAAATCATAGTCATATTTTTAAGTTGTCCTGCTGAGGATTGCCTTTAACCACATCTCCCCTCCCCTTTCTCTCTCCCCCTTCTCCCAGACTTTTGTCCCAAGTACTTAATTGTGAGTAAAATATTTGTACTGGGAAGACATCAAAGGCACTGATTTTAGAAATTGAATTTTATATAATGCAAGACCCTTGAACTTTAGAGAAAGTTCATTTCATCAACTATCACTAATCATCTGTGAGTCTGGTGCTCGACCAACTAAAACACAGTATTATGAATAATGGATTTAGCCCACATCTGAAGTGTAAGAATAATTACAAATATGAATACAAGCAGCGATAATGCTTTGCGTGATTCTGTTTTCTGATCGGGCAATGAAATGCAGAAATAAACTGATACTTTTACTTTAAAAAATGGGTAGCCTGCAAAGCCAAAAAGTGTAAAAGAAGTACTCAGCAAAGGGGTGGGTTTTTTGCACATCTGTTCTAGCTGTTATCTCTTTGAATCTTCCTCCTCCACTGCTCTTCATCTTTGATGTCTCACTTAAACTACAGCATTAGAAAGTGCCAAGCGCCTGCTAGCAGAGGAGAAAGCCTTCCACTCCTACCCCTCTGGGGCAAGGATGCTAACACTTTAGGGAATGAGCCTTTGGGGTAATTACAACATTTTCACCTTTACCTGAAGCAGTGTGATTAGAAGATGGGAGGTTGACCCTCAGCTGGAATACACTGCATTCCTCCTGCCTCCAGAGATGCAGAACAGCCTCTCGGTGAGACGAAAAGGAGACACACTTGGAAACATACATCCCTGTCAGAGCAGAGCTTTCCTCCTCCTTTTCCAGCAGAAGAAACAGATATTATCACTTTTTGCAAATGCCATGCATATGTACAGAGCATGATCTTTCATTGGCTAATAAAATTGCATTTAGGACTAGAGTAGCCAGGCCCAACATCTCTCAAATTAGATAGAATGGGGACCAACCTAATCAATTTGAAATTAATAGGGCCATATACTTTATTTAATGGAAGAACAGTTATACAATACTTCTAAAAAAACCCATTAGTGATTTAAAATACAGCTTTGATCAGATGCTGGAGTTATATTTTCTATGTGTCAAGAGTAATCTCTTTCTTGGATGACAGAAATAAGAAAACTCAGTATTGCAAGAAGGAAAATGAGTTGATACTGCTGAAAGGAGCATATTGCTCAGTTCTCATCTGTGACAAGCTGGTTTTCAAATGAAAACCAAATGACAGCTGTTCCCAGAGATGTAAAGGCATAATTCACAGTAAAACCAAAGGAACATTCATATATTTCCTGGAGATACACCATGCACAGCAGAAATGAATGGCAAAATTAGGTACTAGATATTCCATGTGATGATGGCAAACCCACCTCTACAAGTACTGGCATTTTATTGGACACCAATTGCATTGATTCTGCCATATATATAGTTGCAGATCTCTCTAATTGTATAACTCAGTGTTTTATCACTAATATCAGCCAGAATACATCTCCTGAGAATGAGAAACTACAGGAAGAAAATTGCACTCTTCATTTATCTCCCAAGTCAGAATTGTGTTGATATTGTTTTCCTCATCAGCTCTGGAGTGCATGCTTGGTTATCTTCTACAAATTCAGATATCTATGTTATAAAATCACAGTTCAAAGTAAGAGACATGACTGAGAGATTTTTCTGTTAACATTTGTGGGTTTTGTTTTGTAATGCTTTTCTATTGTGAAGGTATGCGTGTAACCTGTACATCAATATTTTCAATGTTTTCCAGTTTGTGGACCCCTGAAAGTTTTCCCATGGAAATATAGATACCTGCATAGACAGTTTAAACTATTCCTATTTGGCTATAGGTTTGTTTTTCATAGCTACCTTTTGCAGATCCCACAGTAACCTTCCCTGTGGATCTTCAAGAATTTCCTGACCTCATGTTAAAACTAGGGTCTTACACCGGTAATAAACAAACCTCAAACGATTTATGTTGCATTTATTTAGGCACCATGAGTCTGAATATATACTAGAACCTTTTGTGTCTGAAGTTTTTGAGAAAGAATAGCTTGTCTCTTATTAATTGGCTAACAAACATTAGGGAAAATTTTTTCAGTCTTCTTTTTCTTTACTACAAAATACAATAAAAAAAATATTTCTCTGTCACTTGCAGATCATGGAAGGTTGCAGAGACTGAGTTATCCTATCTTGTACTTCAGAACAGCTTCCAGTCATATTATTTTTAGAAACCAGAACAAGACGAAAATTATCATATGCATACACCAATTTAGACAAACTCTCCTCCCCTTTTTAAGCTTTTTGAAAAGAGTTAGACATGTAGATATTACGTTAAGCATTAAGAGGATTAAGGATTAATCCAGGCGATTCTCAGATCACTTTTCAAAAAAAAGAATGAGCAGATCAGAGTGAATTTTATTCTAAATACTTTAAGGGGATACCGTTTGTAACTGGTGCAAGTGATACAGAATGAAAAAGGTCAGTGAGCCACAAGGTACCTCTCAGTTCTACCTTCTGCAGAAACAGCACTTACACTGAGAATGTATAAACGTATATTGTGTTTATACAGTCAGCTGACTTCTCTTCTAGGAGACCATGGCTTATTTAAGGTCAGGAAGAAGTTATTAGGTAAAGAAAAAAAAAACCCAACAGTCTAGAAGGAGAAAATCTCTTGACCTGGTAGCACATCTATGCAGCTGAAACTAAATTTCAGCTCTTCTAATCAAAACACTGTTTCTTAACTCCTAGATTGTACTGAATGGGTGCATTAGTCATACTGAGGCACCATAATGTGATGAAATCACAAAAGCTGTCTTGTGAGGATGGTCCTACAGTGCACTTTAGGGCTGGGCCTTTAAGGCTGTGGGGTTAATTCTTAAAACCAACTTGTTTGAAGGATACATCTTTTCCACAGAACATGAATAAGCTTTCTTACAGGTGCCTGGTAGCAGTCTTCTTTTTCTGGATGTGCAGATGATATGTTTTTGAATTCCAACTCAGTTTTCTGCTGACTTATAGCTGAACCCCATAATGCAGGATTGTTTGGCTGGAAATTATTTGAGGACCAACAGAGTGCTTGTTACCTCTTGCTTCCATGTGCTTCACATCTGTCAAACATCTCACAACCATTTGTGTTTCACACAATCCGGACAGATGCTCCACGGCCATCCCTGCAGGGTAACTGTGTCACCAGCTGAGGTTAGCCTGGCTGACTTCATGGACATTGCCAGTGTCTCCTTCTTCTCAACACTCCACTTTTTCGCTGTTAAAGGAAAAAGATAAAGCCTTTGTAACTAGCTGGGAAGCTAATTAAGATCTGAACTGTTACCTCTCCTCCCAAAAGAGGCAAACTAAACCACCCGTTGATCTGGGAGGAACTCATTAGAAAGCCAGAACCAAACGCAACACATCATGGAAAACATCTGCAAGTGACTTCAGCTAAAATACATGATGGCTTTCTGTGTCCCAGATAGCCCTGAGTTCAACTTTCACCAAAAGTAAGGATTACTCCTGAGTGAAGACCACCACCTCTGTTTCAATGACTGAAAGCATCAGGAGTTCAGGGCTCGTGCATTAAGGTGTCATTCTCAGCACCCGCAAAAGGACCCTGCTATCCTCCGGGTCACCGAGGAATATTCTCTCAATAGCGAGTGGCTGTTTTCCATAAGAGTATTTTCAGTGTTGCAGAAAAAAAAAATGTGGAAGGTAAGATGGCTATGTACAGAGAAAGATTATATTCCAATAATCACTTCAAAGAGAATGGGGGGGTAAGGCATGTTTCTAATTTCTATACAAAAACAAAGGAAGTAATTTCTTTCAAGGTTTTTTATTTGTTTTTCAAATTGCACAGTGCTCAACTTTTAAAATAATAATCATTCCTGACAGCCATTTAATAATTGTTAGTGATCTATAGCTTTATTATAAAGTACTCATCTAATGATGTATTTCCTTTACCCTAAGGGCCAAGTACAAAGGAGGGAAATTATCTCGGTGATACTTTTAATAACTTCCTGTGGGATTGCAAACTCTGGCTGAAGCTGTCTCTGCAAAAGAGTTAATCATGTAATTTCACAGATTAGACAACAGAGGGTTACTAATGAGAAACTTCAGTTCAGTGATAAACTCTTTTTTTTTCCAAGAATATTTTGAGAGGCCTGTAACCTTTGGCTGACACCCAACGAGGCTATTAGTTTAACCATGGGATGCACTACCAAATGTACAAGAGTCAGCAGAACTTTTCCTTCTGAAAATTGCTTATAACCTTCTGTGAATAAGTTTTCGAATACCCAGAAGGGATAGATGGAAGGGAAAAATCAGGCAAAAAGGGGCTGACTTATTGGCTTCCGATAATTGGCATGGCTTCAGCTTCCAGTTTCTTTTCAACAACGTCCGCTCACTATAGCAACCCCGGATCCCATTTAAATGTCATGCTGCCCTCTGTTCTATAAACATGTATCATCCATCACTAAATATTTAGATCTGAATTGTTGGAGCTGAGTTCTGTGCCAGGGGTAAGGGGATTAATTCCTTTCAAGGCCCTCACATGATGGATTTTTCACTGAAGTAAACATCCGAGAAGAGCTCACACTACGGCCATAAAATATATAAATAAAGTTTAAAGTTTAATTAAGTCAACATTATTTAAAGTGGTTGTCATATTTTATGGTGAACTCTTTGTGTTTATTTTGTATGACTCCTCATAAATAGTCTCTCCCCTTCAGACAAAAGGCACGGCTGGGTTAAAGTTAAGGGTCCCATACGTGGTACGGGAAGGAGGATCTCCCGGGCTCAGGGGATCCGAAACACGCCGTATCGGGCCTTCTGCTATCTCATGTCTTCCTAATGAGCTGAGATGTTGTGCAGACACAGGAAAAGCATGGTGGAGTTTACAACAGACGTGACACAGGGAAGTCCTTCAAGTGTCTATCTGGGCTCAGTGGAGGGAAGGCCTCATCCTGCCCTGTTGAAAGGCAGCTGATGCCAGGCAAGCAGGCAGCAGTGAAGGAGATGGGTCTTGGAAGGGGCAGGCCAAGAGCAGCAGACCCCCCGCCTCCACCATCCAGAGGATTGCACCAAGCACCAGGGGAGAGCAGATGGTGTTCCCATTCCTCTCCCACCCATCCTGCTCCCTAAACAAGTTCCTCAACCCAATGAGGTGTACTTTTGAGAGGAAAATAATATGATGTCATTATGTGGCTTAATCGTCTGGAATAGCAAGAGTAATTTTAAAAGTAAAAGAATGTAAGTGGATAAATTCATCAAAGTGATTTCTCATTGATACTCTCCTGTAGGGATGTCTTGTAATGGCCTGATAAGGATTCTTGGATAATTAACTAAATGTCCTGAAAGGAAAGGGTGAACCAGATGCTACAGCTCCAGGTCAAACCTGGGGAAAACTTGCATTCAACTTCTGCACTCCCTCAGCTGCTGTGGGCAGCTCCTGACCACACTCTTTGCCTCCATTCCCCATCTCTACATTATCAGTTGGTTACACCTCAGTTGAGGGGCTTGTTATTAGGGAAAAACTAAGTGTTGTGAGATGCTCATATTTTCAAGAGATGTGTCCTGTGTAATACTGAGACCTCTTTTTTTTCCTCTTTCTTGGGATTTTCTGTATCTGTAAAAGAGGACTACAAATGTTGTCAGGACAGTAGAGCTCAGGCGGGACTAGTAACAGAGGTATTAGCTATGATAGGAGTTTGTCACCGATCTCCTACATGACTGAGAACAAGGAATTTGCAGATTCTGTTTCTTACCAATAAAACTGGATTAACAGCATTTTATCTTGTTTAACATGCTTCACCTGTAAAGTTTCTGCAGCAGGGCTGGTCTTTTATGCTGTGTATGCAGTGCTCACACCAAATGTTTCCAGTCTCTGAAAGTAGTTGCCTATAGCTGCTCTCATACTTCAAACACTGAAGCAGGAGAAGAGTGTAGTCCCCCTTTTGGTTCCAGTTATTCCTCTCTGAACAGCTTTTTCTGCAAACATGTGAGGAACACCAGAGAAAATGTAGGTGAACATTATTCCTGTACTAATTCAGGCTCATTCATTCCATACCTATTTAAAAAGCAAATATGTATGTGTGTGTGCATGTCTGTATATGTACACACACACACACACTTTACTGATTCTGAAATATCCATGTTTAATCTATGAGCACGGACACATTCATCAGAATTCAGAAGCATAGGTCATGCAATCAGTTCATGAGAGGAAATGCAAGGCATGCTTTATCCAGACAGGGCACGTGCAGAAACGCAGACCAAACTGAACTGAATTTACCACACAGTAAATTCTTTTTCTAGCAAATGAAGCCACAAGAGCCATATGATGAAAGATCCCTCTGCTTTCATTCTGTATCAGTACTGATTATGTTGCCCCCAAATCTTTAGCATTAGGTAACATGATCATGCTGAAGGTAGTATGAAATTTAATGAGGTCTTAATCTACATGACAGGTTAAAAGCTATGAGAGTTTCTAAGGCTCTATGTGGTATAAATGGAGTGCAAGCTAATATTATTTGATAAGATAGGCAGAGGCCCAGCTGAAGGGAAAACATTTCACTACAGGCTCTGGACTTCGGTTAGAAGTGAAACTGTTAAAACTAAAAAGACATAAGGAGAAAGAAAGTAAAGAAAGAAAAGGAAAGAAAGAAAGAAAGAAAGAAAGAAAGAAAGAAAGAAAGAAAGAAAGAAAGAAAGAAAGAAAGAAAGAAAGAAAGAAAAAAGAAAGAAAGAAAGAAAGAAAGAAAGAAAGAAAGAAAGAAAGAAAGAAAGAAAGAAAGAAAGAAAGAAAGAAAAGAACTTAAAAGTACAAAAAAGCAGCTCCATCACTCCAGAGGAAGAGAACAGTTTTGAAAAAAAAAATAAAGAAGGAAAAATGTTTAATTTGAACTTCATTTACAAGCAGTAAGGATTTGTCAAAAAACAGTTAAGGAGTGACTCCCACAGGGGTTAATGGTGGTCAAAAGTCACCAGTGCTACTTTTAATGGCATGGAGTGAAACTCAGCCTGTGCAGAGTTAGCACCAAGCTTGTTCATCTCATAAGCCCTGTCCCCTCCGTTTGCCAGACAGCAAAAGCTGCTCACAGGATCTGAGACTTCCTTTCTGAGCTGCTAGAACTGGGAAATGGGAAGCAGGTTGACTGCACCACTATTTCTCATGCCAAAGTATTGCAATGTGCAATGATACTCATGTCTCCTAACAACCTCTGCTGCACTTCCTTCAAGGGGATTTCCACCTATAGGGGCACAAAATCACCCCCCTGGGGCTCACACGCTGAAGTCCCACAGAAAAGACTAAGCAGGACTGGGATGTAGGCGTTGTTTTAGCCTCACTTCCTGACATGAGGATAGACTTAGATCCTGACCTACTGGCCACACTTCTGACAAGTTGTGTTTTACTCTATCTGCTGCCTTCCAAAGGCCAGCTGGATAAGCCATCCATAATATGCACTATTAGTGTTAAATTCCTCTCTTTCCAACTCGTCTCCCCACCTAAGTTGTCAGCTGCTTTGGCAAACAGCACAGCAGATTCATGGTGTCTCTTGTGCTGTTAATCTTACATGTATGCATGTAAAAAGTTTGTCACTTAGTTTGTATCCCCAGGTACCTTGGAAGCTGAGTGCCTAATGAAGTATTATGATAATTCCATTTCTGAAATACTAGAGGTGGGAAGCAAATATATCCAAAGTTACTGATCTAGACAAAAAAATACGCATTTTCAAAGTAAAACCAAGCCTAAGTACCACTTCACTAGTATTCGTATGGGGATGAATGGAATTTACAGGAAAACAAACACCCTATCTCATGACTGTTTCTGATGAGTCAAAAGTTTTCCCACTACTCCTTTCGTGGCAGGCATTGGACAAGCCAATGCTTTGTTCAAACAAGAACAACAGTATCTGTTAATAGGACAATCCCCTGGAAGGGAGAAGGGGTTTAAGAAATTGCTTTTCCTGACAGGAACACAAAGCTACCAGGTGTGGAAGTAATGATTAGGCAGACTCTTTGCCCAATTAATATCCAATTTATAGAACTGTGTGAAATAGCTCCAGTGAGGGAGACTGCTGACCACTTATCCCAGTCAAGGGATTCATCATGGACTGAGAGAGAAAGGATATGTCTGGGGAAGCCTAAATATGAACACTAGCCCTCAGTTTGGCATAAGTGCTTGTTGACTGTGCTGTGGACATTAGCTTTCTCTTCTTCCTTGACCAGAAATATGATTGTTGTCAAACACACTATATATATTTGTACAGAAATGTTTAGTTTTGACAAATCAACAGTTTTTCACAACAAAATAAAACAAAAAGACATTTTCACTGGCAAATTTTTGAGCAGCCATAGCAGTCAGTGCTCCCAGAATTGCCTTTAAACAGCCAAATCATTCCCACAAGTATGAATATGAAGTTCCAGCGACTTTAATGGAATTTGCATGTGTATATCAAGGGGCAGAATTTGGCTCTTGGTCTAAAACACGTTGAGTGCTTTTTAAAGAGAAACTCATTTAGCAGTGATGTAAGTCTTTGCTGTTTCCCTCTTTTGCCTATGCAAGATTCTAGTTTTATAAAATGGTATGAATACATGAAATATATTTATATTTGGCTTTTATAGCAGCATGCAACTATCTAACAAGCCAGTCAAGAACATCTCAGTTGATTGATGTTCACCAAAACAGTAATCCCTCAACAGTAATCCTTTTATTTCTGTAAAAATTAGGTTTCTCTGTACTCATATTTTTTATGATTTCTCTGCTTTCATGCCAAGGGAATTTCAGCAATTTCAGTAAAGTTACCCTGGCATACAACTGATGCAGCAAAGTAGTAAATCAGACTGTGGAAGAAATCCTACTCTGTTGAATGCAGTGGGAATTTTGCCATTGATTTCAAGGAAGCAACATTTTCACTGTAGTGATATAAAATAATAACTTTTCTTTGTGTAGGTGTAAAATAAAGTTAATATCTCAGTTAGAGTGGCCAGATATGAACGGTATAATTACTGCTTGATTTCCCCCTATACAGAAACAACAGAGAACTTTTAATCTTGACTTTTGTTTTAATTCTCACTGGTAAGTATACTTTGGGCTACAAATACTTCTGGAGAAATCATTCAAAAAGGTATAAACAAGGTACCTTGAGCATGAGCCTTATCCAAGGCATCCTGAAGGCAAATTTGGTGTAGCTGACCTAGATATTTCTTCAAGAGGAGTGTGAAAATAAACAGTGACGTGAAGTGTTTGGGTTTTACTTGTTTTTTTGGCAAACAACCTGGCCCTGATTCACCTCTCACTTAATTGTATAAGTGCTATACACGATAAAGTCAGATCTCATCATCTGGAAATAATAGAAGAACGAAAAAATACTGTGGAAATTGTAATGGGGTCTTGACCATGAGAACGCAAGCTTGCAGTTTATCAGCTGAAAAGTTTCTGGTAGGGACTGGCCTTCTCCAAATTAGTGGCAGGAGTACATTGGACCCAGCTTTTTTTGCCTATCTGTGATCAGACTCACATGCAGTGGATAAGAGCAGAGAAGAGCTCATGGAGTGATTAAGAGCTCATTGAACAGTCCTACCAAAGGGCCCACTGGGGATCCTGTCTTAGAAGAAGAGACCAGAAGAGCTTGGCATGGTTCAGCTATACAATGAAACCTGAGGGAGGACAACCTTACTTTCCACAAATGCACTAAGGAGGAAAAGATGAAGAAATATTAGGAAGAGAAGAAGTTTAAACACATGTAAAATACTGTCACAAGGAGAAATGGTTATAAACAGTCCAGGAATTTAGGCTTCAAGGCAGAAGGTGGTTTCTGAGTCAGGTTTCCATAAAGACAGCAGATAAAAACATGAAGGTTCAAGTTAGAGCCTGGTGTGTGCACTGTCTGTAGGAGAAGAAGCCTGTGAGAAGAGGGAGGTATTCTGTGGCACAGGACCATCCTTTTAGTCTCAAATTCTTCTGCTCTAAATCAGGAGTAGTTCTGTTGAAGACCCTGTTTCACAAAGCTGGTAATAAGGAAAAGTATATCATCTCCTGCCCTATGAAAAATCACTTTAGTGACTTTGCTCTGATATCTGGGTAGCCTCAGAAAACCTGTCTGCCACAAGAGGGGTGAGCAATTCCTAAGGCAACAGGTATGTCCCACACGCATGCATGCTCCACTCCTCTCTGTATCTGGGATGCCTCACATAAAAAGTGTTGACAGCTCCAGTAGGGATTTTACAAGAGATTGCCATTCATATTCCACAAGGACCAGAAGATCCACATGGGAATATTTAATGTAAACAGTAATAGTTTCCCACATCTTTGTTTAGAGCATAGCGTGAGGATTTCTAAACTTTAGGATCATATTCATTCCAGAAGAATGGTTTCACTTATAGCCATATAAATCTTTCCTTTACTTAAATTATTTTTTTTTTAATATCTGAATATTTAAATACAATATTCAGATAATCAGACTACCACGGGTAGTACAGGTAAATCTCACCTCATCTAGTTTTACTTTACAGTGAAAGACTTGCTCTGCAGAGAAGTTGGCTATCTACTATTATAGTGTGAGACCTGCCAGACTTCCGGAAAACACAGTGGATTTTTTAAAATAAAGCAAATTTGGAAAATATTTCCACAAGGTTTCAAGATTGGACTTGCAAAGAAATCCAGGGCTGAAAAATTAAAGTCCTGCTTCCAGCTAGGCTGTGCTCCTAATCACAGTGATCAGGCTGTGGAGTTTAGTACTCCTGAGAGCTCAGCCTTGCCAGTAAGTGCCTAAGAAGAAGCTGTTAGATACTGAGCTCTTTGGAGTATCTGCTCTGAAGCGTCCAAAAGGCCATTTCTCTTAGTTTGCCTTTGGGATATTTTAAATGCCTTTTTGGCCTACTTTTAGCACTTTTAAATATTCCTAACTTCCTTAATAAAGCCTACTGCTATATCACACTTGTCACTACTAGCCACAATCCGATATAACGCATGCAACCTCCCTTGGAATTACCAAATGTAGGCGAGGTGAGGAAAAGCTATCTTTTTGTTAAGAGATAATGATACAGTATTGCTCATTTCTAGCATCCATGCAGCAGGCTCACAGATGACTGTAAGACTAGAATACCTTTATTTGCTTCCATGTACCTGCTGATTTCTGAGGTTTGAATGCTCATATATGTGTCAGCTCTTCTCCACACCAGAAACAAACAGTTACTGTATAGTGCAGAGCTCAGTATTAGCTATTCATGAATCATTTCTCCACTCACACATATCTGTATTCTGAGTTTCTATTTTCATATCTAAACACTCTGGATAAGCTTAAGCAATGCTGATGCTCTCTCCTGGCACATTGGTTGAACATTTGTGTTCTGTTGTCTTCCTGGAAATAGAAAGGATGGATGAAAAATAGAGTTCATAAGACACTGCAAAAAGCAGTGCCTGTTCTTTGACAGCTATAGTTAATCCTTCATCAGGAAATAACTGATACCTGGACTTAACAGTAGGAAATTTTGCTAAAATTTCCAGCCCATGAATTCTGAAGAGTGTATGAACTCAGGGAAAATTTCAAACAAAATTGAGACATCATAACCTTAATAGCTCTATGTGCCCTGGCAGGGATTTTTTAACACATAGTGTTCTTCACATTCATCATTGTTTCAAGAAATGAATGACATAGATTGTGCTACAACCGGTTCTTCCAAAGCAGGAAGTGTGGATGGTATCATCCAGTTTAAGAGAGAAACTCAGAGGCAGGAGTAGAGCCAAACACTCTTCTGTTTGTACCTCATGAGACCATGACAAAAATAAAGGGTGATCACTTGTTTGGAAGACTGAGGGAGAAGGCTCTTTCACATGCTTGTTGACTGCTAGGTTTTCTTTCTGGGAGTTAACAGGAATACTCTGCTTGAGGGCTCAAGTCTGATGTGAGGAGGAAGGGAGGAGTTGCATTGGGTCATAAAGAGACTCTTTCACTTGCCAGGTAAACTACAGAAGTAGAACCACTTTCTTCCTTTCTAAACAAATGGTATGTTATGTTCCCTTCGGATAGACACATGAAGGGAAAGCAGCTCAGGATGACCAGTGTCTTCACTCACCAGTGCAGCCATTAAAGAGAACTAAATTCAAGTGGGTTACCTCTACTTAATGATAAAGAGTAGTTCATTCTTTATAAACAAGGCATCAGTTTTTTTAAAAAGGATGTTTTGCATGAACAGGACCAGAAAATATTTCTTGAGCTTTCATACAAAGGATGAATTGATCTGATTTATCTATTTCCTAATATTCATGAAAGACAGAACAATACAGCTTTGTGGTATTTTGTTAAGAACTGGAAAAAAAAAAAAAAAAAAAAAAAAAAAAAAAAAAAAAAAAAGTAATCTAAGTCTATCCAGTTAGATTTTTAGACTCATTACATAATGTCAGAGTTGAGGAAAAGAGTTAACTTCCAATTCATTAATATCTACTTTTTCAGTAATCAAGTGTGTTATTGGTGCCAAAGGCAAAAAGCCAAAATATAAGAAAGTGTTCACCAAAGGGGCTACTTAGTAAACCTTGGTCAGTATCAGAAATAACTGGTGTTAAACTTCCTTTGTGAAGTGAATCACAGCAAATATATCCTCTTGCATTTGTTTCATCATCTGAAATTTTGGTTTAATTGTAGTTTGCAATGGATAAAGTATCTGTGTATTCAAGACTTCTTTCTCTTGATCATGTGCTTGATACAAGTTTTTATAACTGGGCTTAGCTAATGTGTTTAGGTTTATGCTTCCCTTCTGTAGCTTCTCTCCTTATTCTCCCCTCTGGACTCTTAACAACTTTTACTCCAAGCACACCAGTATTTATGGTGTGCCCTAAAGGACAGTGCCCCTTAAAAACATATTCATAAAAGTTAGTACAATCCTCAAGTACAATGAGTTCAAAAGAAAAACAGTCTAGAAATGAGATTTGAGATGAATGCTTTAGAGTCATTATCTGAGGTACACTGACAGTCTCTAATGAGACATTTGTAATTTAATTGTGTCATGGAAAGACTATAAATTTCCCCCAGAGTCCACATCCATGTTGTTTTTATAATGAAGATAAAGTAACACACATACCAAAAATCTTTTGAATACACTATAACTTCTTCCAAAAAGATAAAGAGGACCTATATCCTATTTATGTCACCACATGGGTTGCATAACAGAGCTTACAACAAGTAAGACAGAGGGCAAGAGTCAGCCCATAATCATTTAATAATGTATAATTCTTTACATTTCTCTTTTAATCACATGATAATATTTTGGGGACTGTTTCATATCAGTACTAGAAAAGAAGAAAAATAATAGGATCACAAACAGTTGTTCTACAGAATCTTTATATGGGATTATATTGTGTTTGATGCTCCCTTCAGGGAAGAGAGTATTCTAATACTGCATGACTAAGCCACTTCTGCATCAGATTTCTACAGCTTTGGATAGAGAATTGTAAAGATTTTTATGCTTTTATCTATACCAAAAAGCTGCCTACTCACTCCAAGTTCCTGAACAAATTAGGACAAGCCTGTCTTCCAGATATAGTAGATGATACACTCGCTTGATCATACCCAGTGAGCCCTCTGGGTCCCTCAGCTGGAATGGTGTACTTACTTCTTCTGCAGATTTAAGCAGTTTTTCGTGATGTGATTCTGTTTGTTAAATTGTGCTGGAGACAATCTCCAAAGTTCCAGCGGGTTTGGACATCTTTTTCAAGCATTGAAAATTATTTAATATGGAAGTACCTTTTAAAATCAAACTTAAACTTCCACAGATATCTAAGCATTCATTTTTAGGGAAAAGTAGGACATATAACCCAGGAGTGGGAGATAGAGGAGGATGAATAATATGTTATGTTCAAATTCTATGGCAAATATTGCAAAAATATCAAGTTCTACAAGAACCTGCTTTTGACTGTTTTCCTCTGACTTGTTTCTCTCACTCAAGCTGGATACTTGAGAACAGTAATCTAAATACAGGACAGGGAGTGATCATTCTTGTATTTCAATTCTGTCTTCAACATAAACTGCCTCTGCATTTTTAGGAAAAGATATCTCACAGTGAGATAGCTTTTCAAAAGCCATTATGAAATTTCTCATGACGACTGTAATGTTAGCCCAAGAATCTGAAGCTGCCACCCTTGTAGATGCTGTTCATAGTGCAACGTCTCAGATGAGAGACATGAAATAACTCCTCAGAAGCCACTTCAATATATCTTTTTTCCATTTTTGAACTATTTTAATTTTTTTTCACATCCAATAGATGAATCTTTTCATATGTTTTCTGCCTTCTGAAAGTGAATATTTTCACCGATGAACAGCAATTTGTTTAACCAAAGAATCAGAAAAATAATCTCCATCTGAAAGCCTTTTTTATCGCAAATGAGGTTTAGCAGGATCCCTTCCAAGCTCTGTAGACGGTATGATAATAATATTTGTCATGTAACTAATTCACTTTCTATTCTAGAAATTAGATACACATTGCAATAAAACACTACTGAATCTTGAACCAAGAGATAATTAAATCATTATGCGTGGGGATAGATGAAAACTGATAAGGAAAGATTGCAGCCATTTGACTGTTTTGTTGTGATTCTTAGTTGCCTAATACCTTGTGGAGCTATTTACAGGCATGTATAGGGAATATGAAACTGAAGAATGCAAATCATGATCAATATATATCATATTAACTTTTAGTAAAAATAGAATATGCATTCTAGTCTTCACACTGCAGTAGCTAAATGAAATTTTATGGCCTTAATTTTACCAGAAGTTAGACTAGACATTGAAATTGCTTCTTGAGGTCTTAAAAATCTAGGAACCATGGAGTAAATGACTGCAGTGGGTTCAAGTCAATGGAGACTGAAATTCTACTGCTGCTGAAAGGGATAGGAATTTGCAGGAAATACAGTACAGTATACACTAGGAAAGGAACGGATTGTTTCAAATAAAAAGTTGTGTGACTTGTTGCTAATTCCAAAGAAAGAGGTTACAGCTTGCAGATGAGGCATAGGCTGTAAAATATTCAGGATGACTTTCATTGCTCGGAGGGTATAATTAAAAATATGAAGCAAACTGCCAAAATCTACAATAGAAATGAATAGCGTACACCAGGTCAAAAGGGATCTGGACTCATTTCTGGAAGAAGAGACAGTGCACAGCTGTTAGCTTGATTTTTTTTTAAGGGTGAAGATGATCAGTTACTATATGAATTGATTGGTATTTCCTGGGCATGTTCTGTTAGGATTTAAAGTCTTCTCCTGGACTGTCATGTATCATTGTTTCTTTCTGGCAGCAGCATCCATGCAGGAGCAAATGTCCATTGACTGTAGAGTAAAACTGCTGTAGTTACCAGAGAAAATACCTCGGTGAGAAGGAATTTTCTTATTTTTGCTGTGACATAATTCAGATCAGGCAAAAAAAGTATGGGTAACTAACTCCACCACTGGGAGCCATGTTTCCCCTTTAATCTTGGAGCGTGTATCTAACCAATAGCATACACCTGTCCATGCACGTAATATTCAAACAATTACATACACCTTTTGAATCTCACTGGCTCTACAGTCTCTGTAGTGTCATGTACTGTATAAAAACTGAGAATAAGGGAAAAGTGGATGGGGCTAGGGATAATCTGATCAAACAATACTGCAACCATTCATGAACCCCACCTCAGTAATCCATCCATCCAAGCCTAAAAATGCACTATTGTCTGAAATGGATAGAGCCAAGTGTAGATAAAACTGAAGGCTTTAGAAAATCTGAGGTTTACAGACTTCTTGAATGCTGTAATTCTACCAATCATATAGTACTACTCAGACATTTCATCATCTGTAAGAGAGGGGATTAACACTTCTGCGACAATTATGAAATCACTAGAACAACTGATGTGACTTCAAAGAGTGTATTTCCACACTGCTGGCACAGAAGATGACATACTCTAAAGGAGGACATCCTAGCATTCAGATTTATTGGAATAATTCTTGGAGCCCTTGGTATTAAACTGAAAGACTGATGGCTAAGGAGTCCTGCCTGCTTCATAGCATGCACCAAGTTCCCATTTACTTGGGGACTGAAAATGACTGCTGCACCCCTTCTGCAAGGCTCTCTTCACGAGACATGAGCAGCAGGCATGGAGGAGTTTTCAAGGCTGGATTTCACCTGCTTTTTTTACCCTCTGTAACATGGAGCAACAACCCACTTCCACAGTACCAAATCAGGGAGGCTGAGTGTGAAAGCTGAAGGTTTTTTGGATACTGGACAAGTTACCTCCTGGGACGCTGACTGCAGTGAAATCTGCTTACACCAGAGCAGCAAGACAAAGAAGTGCTCTTACCAGCACTATGAAACCAGTGCAAAGAGGCAACAGCTACTTCTGGCTTAGCCCCAGATTTACAGGCCCCTGGGAAAAGAAAAGTAGCATGTGGAGGCAGCTCCTGTGGCTAATCCTGGTGCCATGCAGTACCCTATTTGATACCTCTTTACTCAGAGGAGTTTGTAAAACTTAGTTCATATTATTATCCTACCTATATATGGAAAAGGACCATGGATAATCAGTTTTGCTCCTAGACTGAGTCACCCTCATTAGATGTAGGAGCAACAGAAATAGAAACAGAAATTTCCACTGAAATAGACCCAGGGAAGTCATAGCCTCAGTCTTCTCTCCACTCCCTCCCAAGTTTTCCTGGGCACTGTATAAATACAGCAGGAGATTGTCCATACCTCAAACGGGTTTTATTCTAAAAGTTATCAGAGATCTATTAGCAGCTCAAACGTTTCAAAATTTTCCATCTCTGCATACCATATGCATTACTAGTGGTGCAGCTCTGTTTAGAGCAACTGAATTGACAGGTAAAGAAGCCTATGGGGTTGGGTGATGTGTACTGCCACTGAATGCTCTTGGGGTTTGATTTTTAAGGGACTTTCTGGTGTGTGCAATGTGCTTCTGTCCCTATTTTTAACATTTGCTCACCAGTTCTTTGAATATACTGTTACTGACTGGAAGAAGGCACCTTAAAGGCTCAAACAACACAAATTACAAATTGTGCTGTCAATTATCAGCTGGGTGGCTGACATGTGACTGTTGCTGCTGAGCCCACCTACTCTGGCTTTTAGTGAACATAGTTGGCATGAATCAATCAGCCTTCATATCCTTACTCTGTTTCCAGAATAACACCTGTAAACGTGACACCAAACAGTGTATGGGTTTCCCTGATTTTAACTTGTCATTCCTCATGTCCACAGTGTTTAGTGAATTACCTTTTCTAGTTCAGGAATGGCCTCCCATGAGACAGATGAAATCTAGATTTCCCTGGAAATGTCTGGCAAACTTTCCACTAAACTGAATAGAGCTGGTATCAGTTTCTCATCACTGTCATTTTGAGGGCTGTTTGTTTGTGTATTATTTGTGCTCAATATTTTCTGCTCATTGCATATTTATGGAACATCTTAATAGAAAATAATGCTTTGGTATGAATCTTTCAATCAGCTTTGGTACTTTCTTCAAGTTACTGTTTTGTGTTTTGAGCAAAGTGTTCAATGGAAATTGTGCAAGCCTCCCTTCTGCACCGAATTTGTGATTCAAAGAACAAAACCTGAGAAAGCCTGTGAAAGAGACACTAAAGTACTGCAAACAGATTGAATGTTTCACTGGTTTTGCTCCCATTTCAGATCCAAGCATTCTGGCAAATCCTGTATCTTAAACACCTGGCCCACTGCCTTGGCTGAAGCGAGATGTTTTTGTGTGTCAGGCCTCCAGGTTTCAAAATATGTTTGTGTCAGCACCAGCTGGCTTTGGTGGTTCATTGATCACCCATAAGGAAAGATCCTACCAAGTCCTCTGATACTTTAGATAACATTGCAGTGAGAGATTTCTTCTGATGTGGTTAGTGGTCCTAAATGATTGGAAGGAACATCAGTACTATTTTATGAAGCTGGCATTATGTGATAGTAGAACTTCACTTACAAAGACTAAATTAATCCTAACCTGGAAGTGCTTGATTTTGGCACACCAATATTTTTGTAGTTTTTCTGAAGCAGGATCTTAGACTCTTTTTTTTTTTTTTTTTTTTTTTAACCCATAGTGCTAGTGTATGGACAGCAGAGAAGTGGAATAATTCTGAAAAAGCAGTCCTGGGACCACAGTCCAACTGGACAGGGCATTGAGATTGGACTATCCACAAGAATACTATCATCCACCTTTGCTTCTGAAACGCTGATGCCACTCCTCTTTCAGTTTACTGGGGTATCTTTATTTGTCCATTTTAATCATGATCAGGGCTCCTATATTCCTACCTGGGATTTCCTGGCCTAGAAACCTTGTACAGAAGAACATGCTTCTCCCAGGAGATGTCTGATCTGCAGGTAGATTGCACACATGCACTAAATCTGAGGCTTTCAAAGTATACCAGAATTTGTGCTTAAGTGTAAGTGAGCTGTATAGCTCAGGTGAAATTAAATTGATACTGCTGAAAGCTGTTGGAGTCAGAGGGTGCAGCTGATCAGCACTTGCACTGCCAAGGAGGCCCAGTGCTCTGAAGCATGAAGCAGTTAGGTAGGAGGGACATCTGCTTCCCCTAGTCTGCCAGATGCCCAGGAATCCTGAACATGTCTAAAACCCCCTACTATTCTTCCTAGACCACACTTATGAGTGGTAAAACAGTTTTAATGGTGACTTTGCCCACTGCAGTGGTTGTGCTATAGTTTTTGGGGAGCTGTGGCACTGTGCCTTGGCTCCTCATCTCCTTCTGTGTGAGTGGGGATCACAGGTTTCTGATCCTGTGTGACAAAGTCCACTGAAGCTTGTGGTAGCTTCCCAGTCACTTCTCTGTGGTGGGGATTAGGCTGGTAGTCTTCAGCATGGGAGTCTGTCCATCTGTCAAGAGCACAGGAAGACTGCAGGAGGAAGAGAGTGAAGCTAATGCACATTGCTCTTTTTCTATGCTTCTTCCACATGATTGTTGGCAGATG
Source organism: Athene cunicularia (assembly GCF_003259725.1). Taxonomy (NCBI): domain Eukaryota; kingdom Metazoa; phylum Chordata; class Aves; order Strigiformes; family Strigidae; genus Athene; species Athene cunicularia. The sequence goes on along the minus strand of NW_020799097.1, from coordinate 61,844,411 downwards.
TGACCCATGACAAATCTTTGAAATATGACTGTGCAGACAGAGATGGGATGGATCCAAGGGTAAAAAGCCTGTGCTTGGGAGATGCTGTGCTGTGACAGATTGCATGAGTTCAGATGTATCTCTCTCCCATCTCATGTTTGCCATTGCTTACTTAGAGGAAGGCAGAATTGCCGAGGAGGACGGCTGGACAGGGATCGTTTCCTTACTCCCGAAACCTATGGAGTGGGGAAACACATGCTAGTCCAAACATTGAGGCTCTCCTAACAATATGGATCATTTGAGACTGAGGAGTGGAGCTGAAATGACAGAGATAGTTTGTGCCAGAAGTGCATTTTTTGTGAATGCTGAAATCCTGACATTCCTGGCTAACCCAGTATAAATATGGCCACCCAAGTGCTGTGGCATTATTTGAGTTCATCTGCGGAATAGCTGTTATGTGGTTTCTTTGACAGTCCAGTGATTCCCTGAACTGACAGAAAACCATGGCCACGCTCTCTGTGGCTGCTGCGCGGGGGTCATGGTTTTCTATCAGTTCAGGGAATCTGACAGATTACAAAAAAAACAAAACATGCCGAGACCCTGCAAAAGCACATGGGCCTGCACATCCCTGTTGGCATGCGGCTCGCTAATGGTGCTTGAAGGCAAGTGTGTGCACACACCCTGTGCCAGAGCTGACTTCTCTCCTCCCTGCCTGCGTGGCTGTAGCGAGGCCCAACCTGGGAACCGATTTCCCCATCCTCCCTCTTAAAACACAAACAATTTCTCACAACTGTAACCGGAGGAAAAGGCAGCACATTTATATTAAGCTTGTGCTTGGCTGGGTGTGTTTATGCTTTGTTTCTGAACACTGGACTGGGCACATTAGTAGCACAGGACAAAGTTCAGTTTGTATGATGCAGAAGGCTGTGGGGTAAGGTGACCTGGAGGTCGATATCAAGGCTCCTCCCTGGGAATATTTCTACTTTTAATATTGGCAGTTTGTTGTAATCTGGTCCCTCTCAAGGGAAATAAATTGCTCTACTCAAGGCATTTCAGAAACTCCAAAGAGAAGCTCTTGCTTTGCTGGGACAAGAGAGAGGAGGAATCACAATATCACACAATGGCAAAGAAAACGTCATAAATTTCCATTCAGATACAAGGCAGAATTTTTCAAGAAGGGAAAGAAGAAGCCTCTTCTCTAACAAGCTATGGCAAAATAAAATACCAACACCCTTCTTTGAACTGAAAAGGAAAAATCAGCAGAAATGCAGTGGAGGCTGTGCATCAGGAGCTCATGGGCCCTAGCCTTCCTTCAGATGCTTGCCCAAGATATTCACACTGCTCAGGAGCTTTTTAGTCTCTCCAGCCATAATATAGGAGTCAAATATCAACCCACACAGTTTTTATGGTTAGCGGGTTGTACTACAGCACTGTCAAACCCCGCGGTTTTATAAAACCTAAAGCAGTGTAGAAACGCTGGAGTGAAGGAAGCAGGGAGTTTCACTGTCTCAGCCTAGTGAGCAGGCAAAATTTCCAAACTATCAAAATGATTTAGAAATGTAGCTCTGATTTATTTAGGGCAAGTCAATTAACCTGAAAGGATCAGTGTGTCCTTGCAACTTAACCACTGTAGGGATCCAAAAAAAGATAATTTAACCCTAGTTTAGGTGTTGGCACTGCAGCGTGCTGTTGAGAGGCACCCACCTTTGTGCATAGGCTTACACTTCTGAGCCACTTGGGTACAATTAAGTCTGTTACTCAGCCAGCACTTACCTGGGGCAGCGAATAGATAACGTCCTGCATTAAAGCCTCCACAGGCAGGAGGGGATGCTAGAGGGGAGCCAGGACATTACTTGTGTCCATTCTCACAGCTCCCCTGGCTGGAGCAGGGCCAGACTTTCTAACCTCCGACTACCTTGCTCAGTCCAATCCCACAGAATTTTCTGTTTGTTTAATGCTGTCCAGCAGCCTTGAGATAATGGGGATGTTGCTGGAGAGAACGGGGCCAGCTTGGGGCCAGCCTTGGGGCTCTCCAGCACCAAACATATCACAGCCCAGGGGTAATTCAAACATGCCAGATCCCCAAGTGGCCATGATGTCCAACACTGGCACGTCAGGACTCAACTGCAGGTTGCTTTTGGAGCTCTGAGGTGCCTGCTTGCCACCTAGCCTGTAGCAAATTCCGGCCTAATTCAATTCTCTTGGGGCTGTGTTGGTTGCTGAAATCCTGGTTAGTATAGAAAATGCTCTTCTGCTGAAAAGAAATGAAAATGAGTGTGTCAAAAATATCACATGTATGCATGTATGCACGCACATATGTAAGGATATGTATAAACTATCCCTTTGAGAGCCATGCTGGGGACGGAAAGGTTTACAGGCACTGCAATAGAGCACTGCCGTCAGGCGAGAGGAAAATAGAAAAGTGCAGCAGCTGCAAATCCTCATACAACATCTCACTTAAAATGTCATGTGTGCTACTTGGTTTAAATTGTCACCCCTCCAGCAACCACAAACAATGCAGAAACAGCAGATGTGTTTTCTATTTAGAATTAAACAGTTTATCTCAACCACTGTCATTGTTACGGAGGGAAAATAAATAAATATCCATGTTAATGTAAACTTCAAAAGGTACTTTCTGGCATGAATGGCCATTCTGAATCCAGATTTCACTGAGAAAACTAGGATTTGACTACAGATTTTTTTTTTTTTTTTTTTTTTTTTTTTTTTTTTTTTTTTTTTTTTTTCCAATAGGGATGCTGGCAACTCAGCATGTAGTAAAACTTAAGACTGGTCAAAAAGATTTTTTGGCCAGATATAGCATCCAATAATTCATGTCATTTAGACTTACTGGTCCAGAAAAATTAAGTAAACATCATAAATGTCTTTTGTTATTAAACTTTCCATTCAAACATTTTGTTTAACTCTTTCTTAATGGAGAGTAAAGATGACATTTTGGGCATATATTTACCTACGTAATAATCCTAGAATCACCTCATTGAGATTTAAAGATTTGCTACAATCTCAGCCTAGGCAAGCATTCAGCAAGAAGAATAGCTGGTGTGAGAATGTTCACCAGAGAAGTTAAGCTAATGATGAGTTTGACCTTTAGAGGTCAAGGTCAATTTACTGTACTTTATAAGTCTATCGCTTTCTACTTCGTAGAGACAAGCAGCATCTTAAGCAAGTGAGGATATGAACATTATTGAAATCTTTTTTATGTGTAAGAGGAGATGCTCTTTGTAAAGGGTGTTGTTGAATGATGTGGTTGGGATAGGCCTTAAAAAAATACAGTCTTTTTGTACAAAAAGCAAAAGTACAGCTTCTTTTAGTCATCGATGCCCTTTTACATCGATGCTTACATTTGAGATACAAAAACAAAGCAGAACTCTGTCTAGTTGTAAAGATATTTTGACTAAATGAAGCTTGATTTGTTTCCACAGCCCAAAGAAGGTTCCAAAGCTGAATACCAGTGTTCTTCTTTGTGTGTGACATGGCCTTCACCAATACCTTTCTTGTGTTTGATTTGCAGCCAGTATTTTAAGACCTCACCAGCCAGCTTGTTTCCAGATTTTATAATTTTACAAAGAGTTTTTTGTCTTTAGGCAAGCAAACACAAAAATGTTCCTGTTACTCTTCCTGCCTGAAATAGGCAGAAGAAGGCTACATGTGATCAGCAATAAGCTGTGAAGCCTTAACTGTGAGTAGTTACTTTATAGTCTTGTTACACATTCAATACAACGCCTGTTTCTCTGCAACTGACAGAGAGTCCTGCAGGACTCTGCAGGACTTCTCAGTAGTTGACTAGATATCTGCAGACAATGTAATCACCAGGACAGGCCCAAAGTCAGTGTTAGGATTTCTGAATGGCTATGATCTGAAGAAGACACTGTACAACACACCATCCTCCAGGGTCCCTCTAAGAAAGGAGCATTTTGAGAGCTGCATAGTTTCCCAGTGGCTAAGGCCAGAAGGATGCATTAATTCATCTGGTCCAGGGGTTATCATAAGCACTCAATCAAGATTCATCAACATGGAAACTCAACAACCCTTTTCACACGACAGAAAGCTGATCTAATTCAGTTGTCCTGTCCTTAGACAAGACCAGTCTCCAGTGACTGGGGGGATGGTATAGGAAGCCGTTCCTCTGGACAAGATGATAGGCAACTGGGACCAGCTGAGTGTTGCAAGGGGATTCCCTCCTCACCTCTCTAAGAAATTGCCTCTGAATATGAGATTGAAGTGCAGCCCTTTATCACTTTGACATATAATTTCTCTGTGTGAGGTACAAGCACTTTTCATCTGCCTCTGTTAGCTATCCTGGGGAGAGGTAACATGCGAGTAGGTGAGGGTAGAGCTGGTTTCAAGGAATCATAGTTCTCATCACTGGTACATGCTTGCTGCAGCAAATCTGGAAAAATGAGTGAAATCCTTTGGAATTAAAGCATCAGAGCTTCGTTAGGCATTAGGCATCTCTGCTAATGATTTTCTGTCAGCCTAGCCAATGTGGGTATCACAATTTCTTCTGTCAGTCTTGATTCTTCTTCTGGTTTATGTGACTTGAATATAGATAAGAAGTACTTTTCCAAATATGGTATCTTACCTAAACAATTTTTCCAAAGCAGCAATTCTGGATCAACAATCCTGAATAGTTCCACGAGCAGACAAGTTTAATGTGCAATAACAATATGTACATGTGGAATTACACAGAAAGAGTTACTGTGTTTAGCTTCCCACCTGAATTTGTGCCAAGCTAATTTTCAAGTGCAAATGATCCCTAAGAGGTTACCCAGAGGAGGAAATACATTCCTTTATTATAAGAGTGAACTTGTACAATTGAAGGAACAAGTAATACAAATGGAATGGACAGAAATCTGTTATTAAATCAGAACTGAAGAGCTTAATTAAGTGCATCACTGAACAACTAAGGCTTTTAGTTCTTAACGTTACTTTGAGTATTCATACCCATAAACATCCATAGTCTCCCAGCAACCAGATTTTATATTTACATATGTAATCTGTTCCTCTGAGTTATAGCTTGGAAATATTTTTTCTGATATACATATTATTATTATTCTGTCTCCAAGCCTTTAATTATTGACTAAAGTGTGAGTGAAAGAAGACTGTGGAAATTACAACTAAAGAGGCTATTTCTTTATTTTTTAAATGCTTCTGCACAACTAAAAATTGATTTGTGGTAACCTAGACACTTGAGCACATGACTTTGAAGCCAGTATAATTTTCTTATTTCTTCCTCTTATTTTTAGACAGCCTTATTTGAAATAATTTTAGGCCATCACTCTTCAGGGATCTTGAGATCATACCAAGAAACCTTCCAAAGCAATAAGAGGTTCTTACTAAAACAATGCTATCAGATAGGAAAAGTAAATGTTAATGTCAGAGAGCATGGATAAATTCTTCAACATTGCTCTGGCAAAATAGATTTGCTTCATTACTATGCAAACCATGCTACTGCTATTAGTCTCAACAGAAACAAAACCAGATTTTGACTCAACTATTTCTGTTTAATAAGGTGAAAAAACATTTTAAAAGCTAGAGGATAAGTAACAGCAAATAATCTGATTTGGTTCTTTGCCTTTTGGGGAGCTGCCTAGGAAAATCATAGAACTAGAATCATTCGGGTTGGAAAAGACCCTTGGGATCATCGAGCCCAGCCATCAGCCCTACTCTGCAAAGTTCTCCCCTACACCATATCCCCCAACATCTCATCTAAACGACCCTTAAACACATCCAGGGATGGTGACTCCCACCTCCCTGGGCAGTTTATTCCACTGTCTGACCACTCTTTCTGTGAAAATTTTTTTCCTAATGTCCAGTCTAAACCTCCCCTGTTGGAGTTTAAAGCCATTTCTTCTTGTTCTGTCACTAATTACCTGTGAGAAGAGATTAGCACCAACTTCTCTACAATGTCCTTTCAGGTAGATGTAGAGAATGATGAGGTCTCCCCTCAGCCTTCTCCTCCTCAAACTGAACAGTCCTAGCTCCTTCAATCTCTCCTCACAGGATTTGTTCTCCAGGCCCTCACCAGCTTCGTTGCCTTCCTCTGCACTTGCTCCAGCACCTCGATATCTCTCTCATATTGAGGTGCCCAAACCTGGACACAACACTCCAGGTATTGTGGCCTCACCAGTGCAGAGTACAGGGGGACTATCATCTCCCTACTTCTGCTGTCGCACTATTTCTAACGCAAGCCAGGATGCCGTTGGCTTTCTTGGCCACCCGGGCACACTGCTGGCTCATGTTCAGCTGCTTGTCAGTTAGAACCCCCAGATCCTTCTCTCCCAGACAGCTCCAGCCACACCTCCCCAAGCCTGTAGCCATGCAGGGGGTTGTTGTGGCCCAAGTGCAGGACCTGGCACCTGGCCTTGTTGAAGCTCATCCCGCTAATGTTGACCCACTGATCCAATCTATCCAAGTCTCTCTATAGTGCCTCTCTATCTTCATGAAGATGTCTTTGGTGTCCTCTGCGAATTTACTGATGATACACTCTATGTCTTTATCAAGATCATCAATAAAGATGTTGAACAGAAATGGTCCCAACACCCAGCCCTGAGGAACATTATTTGCTGAGGCTATTTTATTTTCTTAGCTTGTTTGCTACATTGAATGATACAGTTATTTATGCCACATATAGAGCTTCTTTGAAGAAGTATTTAACCTGTGTTGATAACATTACAGAGAGCATGCCAAAATTTCACTGTCTTGATTCAGTGAACAACTCTCAGACTCCAGTTTCCAAGGTTGACACAACAGAAATGTAATGTACTTTATTATTCTCTGATATTAAATAAAACTTCTAATATTGCCTTTACATCCTTTTCTCAGTGAACATGGATGGTGGCAAATTTATCCAGCAGAAAAAAACATGACCATCATGTTTTGTTGAAGTCATACCAAATAGATAAAAAGATAACTGTGAGGCAGACTTTAGTGGTAAGACTACAGCACTCAATTTAATCTTTATTTTATTTTTTTAAATTTTACCTATATTTTAAGACAGGTAATAGTATTAGGATTCCCAAAATGTCTTCTCCAAATCTTTTCTTTCTAATAAGTGACTATCTTAGATTAAGGGCAAGAACTGCTTCACCACTGCAATGTTATTTCTCAGAAATCACAGGGTGAAACCCTTGCTTTCCACCTCAGAAGACAGGCTCTGCAGTCTCACAGTACTAATGAAACAACTGCTTAAAATTCTGATTTTCTTTGAATCCTGCACCCTGACTCATTTTGCAGCTTCATCCCCAGTTTCAGCTCTCACTATCTCCCTTTTAGGGACTCTTAAGCATCCCTCCTTGACAGGGCTGACAACAGCCATCACACTCCTCACCAGCCTCTCATACCCACAGGAGTTTTGCTCAGGAAAAAAAAAAATTTCCCTTACATTGAAATGGCTACCCAGTCAAGCCAGAAAGAGTGAAGCCCTTGTGTCCCTCTGAGCAGTGAGGCAGGATAGAAAGTCTTCAGAAGCAGCAGTCACAATTTAAGAGTGTATTGGGTATCTACTCACTCCTAAAAAAGAAAAGAACATAATTTGGTTCTTACTTCTTTTACAGAGTTTTAAATAAATCAAGCCAGACCTCCTCAGAGCTCTTTTTCCTCAGCTTATAATGGGAAACAAAAGGGTCATGACATCTGTGTCCAACCATTTGCCCTTATCATAGTAAAATTACTGGGTTTTCAATGGAGGAAAATGTTCTTTATGATAAAAGGGAAGACAAAAGAACCCGGGTAAGTTGAAAGTAGGGAAGAGGAGGAAAGAAGGAAAGAAAGAAAGACTTCAAAGACTAACATTCAAAAATATTCATTGGAGGAGGTGGAAACCAGAGATGATGAATATGATGATGCTACTTGCCACCTTAAGAATGATATATGGTTATCAAGTTATCAAATTGTTTGGTTATCAAATGATCAAATTAATTACACTTCAGTATGGCACAGGAATGCTACTAGGATGCTTGTCTTTTGTGATTTGGGCAGCTCAAGTTTCATTAAGAAACCCAAGACAACTCCTACATTTTCTTAGCAAGTTCTGTCACTGGTGACCAAACTCTATTTTGACTGCTTAGATTGAAAATAGAAGAATTATAATCAAGATAAAACTATCACATCTCTCAGAATAAAGGTAAGATTTGCCTGAATTCCTTTCAAAATACGGATGGAAAGGGAAGGAAGCGCTAGCTATGAACATCAAAAATAGGAGCTGCCTCAGATCTCGTTCAAGAAAGGAAAGTTGCCTTCCTTGCATTTGTTTTCTAGAGACTGCTGAAGGTGAGTGAGGGGTTGTTTTGACACTGCTGGTGGTTTGCTATGGGGTTTTCTCATTGATTTGTGATTCCCACACCCTTTAGGGCATTTTCTGGCTGATGCACTTGGCACATACTTATGGATGCAGTTATATTTAAGAGATTACAACAGTGGCATATATAGCTGGTGTAGTTGTAGAACTTTGTTTTACTCGGTCTGACTGCTTTTTCTCCCCAGCACCTGGCAAGGCATCGTACCTACAGTAAACATTAGCAACAGTCACATCAGTCATGAGATATTAGGTACAGTGTTAGGATGGTGTTTGCTGTCTGATTTATGCGGGAAAGTTGGTTTCAAAATGAATTTAGAAGTATATGCAAGTAATGATCATGTAAACATTTAGACAGGCTGGCCTGACTGGATTTTTTTTCCATAATGAAATTAATATCTGTAATAGGCTTTGTTATCTATGTGGTCCAAATTTTCATGGCTGCCATTACCAACCATCCCATACAGGGTATGGCCATGATCCTCGGTGTATTTTTGCTTGGGATATTATTCAACAGACTGTGGGGTACCAGGTGTCTATGAACCAAGAGCAGAGCCAAAGTTTGGATTCTCTGTGAAATTCTCCTGGTCTGAAAAATGCTGTCTGTTCCTGTTTTTAACATAAAGATGCTCTCATTAGAGACAGTAAAATCTTGGGAGAGTGAAAGGAGTGTTAATTCCTATCTTGATTACCTCTTCAGCTTTAAGCTGGAGCACTCCATCTGGGGTGAAAGGCCTGTTCAGTGTCCTGCTTTCAGAGCTTATTGGAACCTGTTCAGTTTTTGAAAAGCTCAGGCAAAAAATACTGTTTCATTGCAAATTAGACCACTGAGGGACACAAAAATTATAAGATGAACTTCTGACTTTGACTGAACTTGGAATACTTATGTCCCATACATCTATTAATTTCCATATGTTATTATTAATTTCACCATTCCTTTATTTACATAATGTTGAACATTAAGAAGTATCATTATTTAAAAGCTAATGAAACCAATGACATTTCATACTCTGCACAGTTATTTGTGTAAGAATGACTTGTTATTTGTCTGTGCGTATGCAATCATATTTCCATCTGGGTGAAGCAGTCAAGGACTCAACAGTACAGAGCTCCTTGAATTGGCATGGAAAATGAAAAGGAAGGGGAGAGACGCCAGAGGAAGTAGTCCAGTGTTGTTTAGTCACAGCAGCAGCAGCCATCCCACAGGAAGTGTCTCTGGCCAAGATGGAGAGGGGTGGTCCCCCTTCCACTGCTCTGACCCTTGCAGTGTTGCAGAGCTGTCTGCAGGGTGTTAGAGCCAAGGAATATGCTGCTCAAGAAAGCCTGAGACTTTGGAGCAAAGCAGTGAATCACAAACTATGACTGTGTTTGCACTGGGTAGCAATCCTGAAGGTTTGGTGCCGTCTTTGAAGGGACTGACACGATGCAGATGGGCAGCAAGCAAACAGCTTTCAAAACCCCAGTCGCAGCCAGCACTGCAAACTTCACTGCTCACCGTGATTTCTTCATTGCAGCCTCCCTTCTGATTTAATCAGATGCCATATGCTAACGAGCACAGAATTTCCGCTTATCACTTACTAATACAGCCAATGTTAGACACAACAGTCGGCCAGATACAGATGGTCGCTTCCAACAAAACTTGACCACGGGCTTTGCCCCACACTTAGAAGGAGGAGAATTCTTCAGCCATGTAGCAGGGCCAAACTAAGTCTGTGTTTGGTTTTTAAAAGGAAAGCAAAATTATGCAGATGTAGAATTTTGGGAGGCCAGATGGATTGTATCTGGAAGTGTTTATCATTTTTAATATTTTGAAACCAGATGTTGATGCACAGACATTGCTGGTTGCAGCCATAGGAAGCTGTGTTAGAAGGACACTCTCTAACCTTTGTTAAGAAATTACAATGTTTTGATCCAGTTAAGATCAACTATTAGTACAGAACTGGCCAACCACTGCTGTAAGCCGTTAAAAAAATAGGAAACAGATGCTCAGTAGAAAGAAAGCTATCAGCCAGAGCATTCCTGATCTTTTTATAAAATGTAAACCTAAATACTTTATGTGTCCTTTAATGAACTGCTATGGAACAATGTTAGTAGTCAAAACATTTCACAAGATTACACAAATGCAATTTGTCTTTTATTAATATTTCCACAGAAGTGGTGTCCCTGGGAAAAAGGGCGCAGAGGTGGCACATGCCAGGTGATAAATGTAAAGCATTTCTAAGACAAGAACTCAACGCAGATCTGATACTCATAAGATTGATGGCATTTTGATTGTAAGAAAGCAACAGCTTTTATCCCTCAAATAGACTGTGGCTGTGGGGGAAGGAACAGCCATATCTACATTATGTGGCAACATCTATAAATGTTAACAAGTATATGATAAATGATCATATTTACAGGAAGGACAACCACAGCAGTGCTCAGAAACTGCAAATGGAGTAGAGATTTTGCTGTTGAAGCCCACTCTGTTGTTACTTTGAAGGATTAACTCTGCTTTTCAGGTTTTTTTTTCCACTGTCTAGCCAAGTTGAGAGATCTGGTCTTGCCCTGTTTTCCTAGCTGAAAATGACGATGAGTGGTGGGCCCATGCTAGTGCAGCACCTGCTGCCCTCCTCAGAGCTCTGACTTCTGTGCCAGAGAACAAATGGAGCTGGACAAAGACCATGGTATAAGTAATATCTGAGTTCCCCATGTTTTCCTTTTTTTTTTCTAAAATGGTAATAATGATGCTTCCTATCTCCTGTTACTTTGCCCTTTTAATACGGATCAATAATGGCAATCACTGCCAAGTTGCTTTGAAATTTAGTGGAGCCAAAACAGCATCCCTTCCTTCAAACCACATTAAACAGATTGACTTGCTAATTCGAGCAAATTGGACAGCTGGATCTTACCCTTATGGAGACAACACAAGCAAGTTAAAAATTGAGACATCTTAAAGGTATTTCTTAATGGGCTCTGGAAACCAAGGCAGAATGCTTCTTCCTTATAGCAGGGCTCTTTTGCAAAACACTTGTGGAGAAGCACCCAAATTGCTGCCTGTCCTGCCCACTCTACCCATGCTCTCACAGGTTGGGGAACAGTCGCAAGCAGGCAATGGGACAGACAAGCCAACCTGATCTATCATACATGGTCCTTCTGGGTTTCCTTCATTGTCTATATGGCTTGAAGGAAAGGTAAACTCAACAGTCATAGACACAACTGAACATAGTTATACTTGACTTGAGATAGATTTAGATTTAACAGCAGTAGAAGGGAGTTCAGAATAAGATTATTTGTTCTCTTTCTTGGCCACATAGGCTGGGGTCAGTTACCATAGTTAACTGAGGTTACTAGTTCCAAGGTAATTCAGGCCCTCCATCCTGCAGCATAATCATGGGACGAACTGACCATTGATGTAATGTACAACTAACAGAGGGGCTCTCAGAGCTGTTCTCTTGTTGTGAATTGTCCCAGCTGATTCACATTTTAAAAGTGCAGTTTCTCAAACAGAGCAGCAGTAGTTTGTTAAAACATTGGACTAAATTGCTGCACAACCAAAATAACACGCCCCAAGGTCTCCTCCTCATTTAGCACAGCCTCCAGTGTTTATCATATGAATTCAGCACAACCACAAACTGTATTATTTTTTCCTTTTTCTTTTCCCCAGATTAGATGCGATTTGTACATGGGGCAAAGGGAGGGGATACCTCCTTTGCGTGTATTATAGCAACCAAATAGTTTAGTCTTTTGTTCACAAACAAGCTGCTGCTTCTCTTCTCCCCATCCTAGTTTTTGGAGGCTATCCCACATTTCAGCTCATGCTAACCAGAGCTATACTACATCTGGCACTGTCCCTGTGATTGCTCAGGCAGCTGGAACAAGTTAGATTGCATTGTTTCCTATGACTTCCCCTTGCATATCAGTTGCCATTACTCCACCTCTGCTGGAGCATTTTTCTGTCTATGTTCTCTCCTTCTGTTCTCTGCAAACTGCCAGAAGTTTTCACCGTTTCTTCATTTCCACTGTGAAGCACATAGAGGGCCAAACATCCAAAAGCAGATGCTAAAGAAAATATAGAATAACTTTTGGACCAAAGCAGTACAGATTTAAATAAATGCTACTGTACTACTGCATTTGGGCTTGTCCTTGTTAGATATAGGCACTTCTCTTTCCTGAGGGAGGACAATGTGAGATCCTTTTCAGCATTCTTTGTTTAGTTTACAAATCTGAACACTTCCAAACAGTGGCCTAAACCCCAGGTCCACTGTTCACGTCAAGCAGCAGTGATGTTAGCAGGAAGGTTTTGGCAGGTGATAACTCTGTGAGGGGAAGCTCCCCAATATCCCTTTCCTTATACGAAGTGTTCATTGTCTTGAGAGTGCTGATGTGAAGCTATATCCCTGTAAATCCAGCAAAGCTGCATTCTCTGTCCTCTCTGAGAGGTAGAAATGAATGAGACATCTGCTTCAGCTTCTGTGGTGAGACACAGCCACTAGTTCATATTTCCCCTGTGCCATCACATGTAGCTTGTTCCTTCCCTGCTAGGTGTGCCTGCTGGGCAGACGCTGGGCCCAGCCCAGGTGGGTTTGCAGTAGGTGCTGCTGTAGTTCCAGTTATTGCTGCCCTGCGGCATTTGTCTAAAAGGCACTTCATCACCACAATTCCCACCTCTGGATTATGGCTGGAGCTACCATGAAGGATGGTGTTTTTCCCTGGCAACCCTGTGAGCTGTGGGCTGGAGGCTGTATTTTCTAATTGCGATCGTTCCTGGTTAAAAAAGAAAGAAGGCATTGCATTTGATGTAGCATGAGTAATGTGGAAGAGGTATAAGTTTTTTATAAAGTACAGATACACACTAGCCATTAATTTCTGGGCCAGATTTGGATTACTATTGTTTATTTGTTAAGTGCCAACAATGTGCTCAGAGCTGTAGAAGACTTGAAACGAAGACGATCCCAGACCTCAAGAACTTGGATCTGATATCCTCCAAAAGTCAGAAGAGGGTTTAGATCAGGTGTTCCAGTTCAGGCTCATCCCCATTATGAAGTGGTGCTGAAAAAATCCAGATGCTTAATAAATAATCGCTGCATTTTCTTGTAAAAATGTAACATTTATTGTAAATGACTAATTTTTCTAATGAATATTTTGGAAGTGACGTCCATGTGGAGAAACTATAAACTGCAATAAATTGCACAGGGGTTGCCTGATGTTTCTGGGGGCTAAAGAGAATGGAAACTCTTGGCCAAGATGATGCAAAATTTCAGACAAGCCAGGGAGTGAGTGCCGACATGGTGTAATCTTAGGCATCCATTAAAGGGTTCAGGCTACATTATCTGTGTAAGTGCTGGATAGACATGGACTGAGGCATCAGAGCCTGTTATAGCAAATAAATGTTAAGGCTGTGAGAAGAGCAAAAATCATGTGTTGATGTACACTGGGAACCAAGGATATCTCTCTCTTTCCAGCCATTCTCCCTGAAAAAAAAAAACAAACCAAAACCAAAAACAAAACCAAAAGATGCATGAGTGACCTGCCCTTTCCTGGTGAATTACAGAGAAAGATCAGAAAGGAATAGGTTAACTTTCTGGTGGGTATGGTTTAGCACACATTTCTTTGCCCAAAGCAGATCAATCCTGTGTACTGCATTGCTCATGTATGAGATGAAATCCGCAGCCATAGAAAAGCAGCACACAATGTGTGTGTGCACATTTTACCTTCCCCTAAACTTGCACCTCTGTTCCTGTGGGATTCTGGGTCCCAAACACCTTGCATTTAACGTGGAAAACACTCATGGTAGTTGACAGGAGGTGCACATTTATTAGATGTGTAACCTGCTTTAACCAGAAGCAAAGCCCTGGGTATTCTAGCCTCAAACAATCTATTCCTCATTACTACTCCCGTGACAAATAAATCTAGCTGACACATGTGGCATGATCTGAAGCCCGGGGAAAGTTCCACTGATTTCCATGCCTTTTAGATCAAACCCTCACTAGCTAGAGAATTACTTAAATTTTAAATAAGAATTATTATTAAAACCAAAAATCCATCACTGTTTTGTATATGTCAGGGGAGAAAGCAAACACCTGTTCTTGGTAATTTTATTCCAAGTTTGTGTGAACATTTTGTTCAGCTTATTTTTCCTTCCATATTCCCTTCTTTCCCCATCTCCCCAAATCGGTCACTTCTGACGTTGCATTAAAATAACTAATCTCTGGGTGGAAAAATTACGTTCCACAGCAGATGTCTCTAGACTGAAGCAGGTTGAGTGACACACCTGTGTACTAGACCCACTGCATTGTTTATCGTGGATAATAAATGAGTAGGTGTGATTTGTTCAGGGAATTACAGGCAAATACTGTAAACCGCTCAAAAGCCTTTCCACCGGGACAGATCCTCCTGTCTTTACTCAGAGAAAATTCCCACCACTTTCCTGTCTAAACACAACCTTATTTGCAGTTCAGGTTTATCGTAGGCAGTCGGAAGGGAGAGAAGGGGAGAGGTGTTGCTAGTGCTCTTGTGCTGAGAATCCGGTCTAAGGGGGAGACTAAGAGTGGAATGACCCCTGGTGCTTTGGTTGGGAATTGCTGCCCTCCGGTTTAGCGCCGAGCTGCGCTTCCAGCGGCGTCCCACAGACGGGCCGCAGTGCTGGAGCAGCGCCACGGGCAAAGCGGGCGCACGTCCCCGCCGCTGTCTGTCTCCCGAGCTTTGGTTTGCTTGGTTGGGAACGGGTTTTTTAACGGCTAAACGTAAAGGTGCACGAATTTCTCCTGATATCCGGCACGCATTAGGGTCGGTTTTGGAGGAGACAGTTGTGCCGTGCCGCCTGTGGATGCCTTCCTCCTCCAGGAAAGTGCTCCGGGTGCGTGGGTAGAGGGAGGGGGCAGGAAGAGCACAGGCAATTTACCGATTCCCGTCTACCCTGCTGTTAATGGTGGTGCAGGTAAGGCCTGTGACAGCCTACTTCGTTCTTTCCTATGCCTCCCAGGCTCCCTCTTGCATCTGGGCTTGTTCCCCTTTACCATCTCCGGCTCCCTGTGCTAACTGCTACTACACGCGGCAGCCCAGAGCACGGCCTCCCACTGCTGCCTGCCAGGCTGCCCGCGGCCAGGTCTACAAAACCCCTCTGCGACCAAAATGTGTGAACCAGCCTTGGTGCCCCAGGCACTTTCCCCGCAGCCTCCCCAGGAGATGCGGACACGAAGCGCCCATCCACCCGGAGCCCGGCGTCGGGAGGTGGCAGTGTCTCCCCGCCGACGGCTGCCCCGAGCCTCCCGCTGCACACAGGGCCGCGGCTGCACACACCACAGCCACAGCCAGCGGTCGGCTGGTTCTTCCCCTGAAATACGCTCAGCTGCTCGTTTGCTTGAGAAACTGGCGCTGGAGGAGAAACCCGGAGGCTGGAGGTCTGGGGAGCAGCAGCGGGACCAGGCTGTGGCACCCGCTGAGCTGGAGCGATCAGTCTGCGCTTTGCCACGCAACGAAGTCTGGATCCGTCACCCCCCTCCTGCAGCCCCCCGGGTGCCAGCCCACCCCAGTGCCGCTGCCCACATGGGCCCCATACGCTTACCAGCCATCTGGGTCAGGACCTACACAGGCACAAAGCCAGGCTGAAATGATTCCTCTGAGCTCTGTGCTGGTGATACAGAGAAATGATTACTTGTTTGATGACTTATTTACTTACTTATAACAAGTTACACTATTTTTTAATATTGCTAGAATCCTGCTTGCCCAGACTGTTCTGTGGAATTTTACCAAGGACTACTGTGTTCATAAAACAAAGCAGTTCACTGTGAACTATAATGTTCAGCAAAATATTATGGTTTTGTCCTTGGGGAACAGGTGTGCTCTAACTCGTTGGAGTCTTGGTAATGAGTAAAGATAGCCATATACAGATGGCAGAAGTTCTACTGGTTCTCTTAGATAAGACAGAATGAGTAAACCGGCTGAAAGACACTCTTGTTATTCACGAAATTGGCCAAGGGAATCTGTGCATGCTCTGGGAAAAAAAACAAGGTGAGAAAGACTACGAGCCTTCTTCCCAAAGACCCCCAAAGACGACCACCAGGAGTCAATGCACAGGTAAAAAGAGAACATAAACTGTTTACATCAGCCTTTCGAATTAACCCAGCCTTACTCATGCATATGTATGTTTGTGTTCTGTAATCCAATGAATATGGATATTCACACTCTATGAGTTTTTGGTAAAATGTGCGGTGGGTGTGCAAGCTTTGTGGAGAAATCCTCTTGCACCCCGGTGCCAGAGTAAACATACCTGCTTTATAAATCTATTCGAGTTGTAGAGTCTTTTTCTGCGAATCACTGGTGACACCAGTCTCCCCCAAGTATCAGTCATCAGACCAGTGCAGAGAGCTTTGGAAACTCCCTTCAGACGGTGAGCTGAAGGCAGCAATTGCTGCTGCACAAGGCACAGAGAAAGGAGAACCTGGTGCTAGGCAGGTGGGCACACAAGCAGTACCTCCCGTCTTCTGCAACAGGCAAAATGCAACTGGCTATAAATGCTACATGCAACCAAAGAGAAGCGCTTGGGCAGCAGAAGTTTTACATTCCTACCCAAACCTTCCCATAGTTCAGGTATTGAGAAACACGATATCAGCAATTGCAGCAATATCTGCATGGGATCAGACTATAGGAAAAAAAAAAAAAAAAAAAAGGGGGGGAAATGTGGACAAATAGCATACTATTAATATTCATGGGCTTCACTATTCCAGGCAGAAACAATCACATAGCTGTTCACCTGTCACCTGCAATAGTTTATCTCTGCTACCAGGGGCTGAGTGATAAGAGAAATAACTCATCTTTTTCTGGAGGGGTTCTATGTGAGGCAGAAAGGGAGGCTGGCATTCTCCATCTCAACACCAGCCCATGGCTGGAGAAGACAACTGCTTTCCATCGGCACAGCAGTTCAGGAACACCTCATACCCCAGGTGCTGCTGCAATAGCCACTATATAGATCTCAAGCCCTGATCTGTACCAGCCCCCAGACCTGTCCCAGCTCTGCTCCATGCTTCTCCCACATCAGTTTCATCCCCAGAGCTCTTTGTGCACCTGGTTCAATTCAGCAGTGGGCAGGGGCCACGCTTCCCAACCTCTTCTTCCACTTAGCATGTCTCCTCCCTTAGCCAGTCCCATGTCACATTCCCTCACCTGCACCTCCCTAGCTCCCAGGGGCTCCCTCGGTGAAGGCCAGAGAGTCCATGGGACCCTCTAGCTTATATTTTTTTTTTTTTAACAACATCGAAAAAAGTTTCTGCAAAGATCTTTCCTTCCTTTCTGGAATTATTCTTCAAAAGGAGGAAATTTATCTCTGGATTTGTCTTTTTTATTGGTCCCTTTTCTCTCCCCAGACTTTTCAGGACTCTTCCACAGATAGTCCAAACCACCTTTGAGAAAGACAACTGACATCTTCTGACCAACATTAGTAATGTGTCTATCTGAGACTACTAGTCTGCTCAGAAAGTGAATGGGTGCCTCCATTAATGTTTTTTTGTGTGTGTGTCTGAGATGGTGAAGCATTTCACAGAACCCTGTGCTGCAGCATCATGTTGTTAAGATCAGTTCTACTTCTAAAATGAAAAGCTGTAATCTGCTTGCCATTTCTGTCAATCTGTTTGTGTCAGGGGCTGAACAGTGGCAAGGCCAAAGGATCTAGGGAATAAAACATTCATCCCAAACTTCTATGTATTTCTTCCGTTGGGGCAGCTGTTCAAAAGTATGTTATATCCTACATTTAGATTTCTGCTATTACCAGTAAGTTTCAGTCAGCTCCCAGAATAAAATGAGCAATGGAAAAACGTGGCAACAACTGTGAATTTTTTAAAGGAACCCTGCAAGGATTTTCATTGCAATGCTGTAGCCTGCATCGGTTTGCTGTTCTTTCCATAAGTTTTATCAAAATGATGAGTGGTAGAAAAGACTTCAATAGGTCGCTATAGCTAGAAACCGTTGGAGAGGCATTCAATAGTACGCTATTTTTCAGGAAACAAATATATCTAGCCTCACATCTCTCCTCAGCCCAACAGATGCTCTTGATCAATTGAAGTATGCTTAAAGATGTAATAACACTGGCAAAGCCTTTTGGAGACTGTCAACTACTGTGAATAATGCTATGACTAAGCCTACTATTTAAATGGCTGAGGTCCAAGGAATTTGAGGGTATCAGATACCTACGAGACTGGCCCACCAGCTCCATTTCGTTTGCTTCTACAATGAATCCATACAGAGAAAATTTGTGATCTCAGACAGGCATCTAAAAGAAGACAGGGCCACAACTTTCTTAAGGTTGCTCTCAATTTGTTTTGCAGAAAGCCCCTCTACAAAGAAGAGTATGGTAATGCTGGTTCTTTCTTTAAGCCAGAGAGAGTCAGGAACATTTGCAGATAACTGAATTACCCACTCTCAATATGCTATGACCTCAGTAGAAAGGAAGTTCATTTGGTGAAAATATGGTGTTTTTCTCTTGGCTTCTTTGAAAATCCAGTTCTGGCTTCAGAAATCTTGTGAAATGTCTCCTGGGAATGCCTCTGTGGCCAACCCGTTGCCTTGTGAAGCACAGGGTGATAAAGTCACAGAGATCCCAATCTGCCCATTTTATCTCTGCCTGTTCTAACACATTGAGAACCAGAAAAGCCCCACACGCTGCAGAGAAAACATTCTTTGGACCTCACTCCTGTCATCTCTGAAGGCTCTTTCTTTTACTTCTGCAGGCAACAATAGGTCTGATGCATTTTGCTGATAAATTATGCAGTTCATCTGAGACATAAATTGGCTTACAGCAAAAACATTTGTCTCAGACGCATAATGTAACAACAAATGTACTTATTAGATTGTCTACCATCACTGAAGTCATTGCCTTCCGGCTGAGGCCAAATGTTAGGGTGCATGTCTCCCCTCATCTCGCAAGCAAATCACAAGATTGCTTACACAACCCTGAGAAAACTTGACTGCAGATAGCATGCTAAGGAGCTGACACTTTGGTAATGTTACACATGTGTGATCTCAGTTTATTGGATGACCGTCAGCTTTAGAGATAGCAATTCCAGGAGGTTTTCTCAAGTAACTGTCTCAGATACTCTCTACCTCTCAGTAAATGGGCCAAGCAGTGTAATTTTCTCTTCAAACGATTTCCAAAACATTATTGCCACATCCTAGGGAGATGTTTGACTAGTCCCAAAGGTGGACTAATTCTGAAGCAAAATGGTTTTTTAATCACTCAACCCCCAAACTTGCTCAGCCATTGTTAAAAGGTTATCCATTGGTGTCTCTCAAACTTAGACTGTAAGGGCCATCCTCAGACAGTTGGAATTTTGTTTAAATCCCTGTTTCTACTATTCTCCATGGACTGGAAGCAGCTAGAGCACACATTAATAGAAAGAAAAGGTTAGCATTGTTTCTAAAAGGAAAACAGTAATTCTGAAATCATGCAAGTTCCTGTCTAGAATTAAGTAGGAGAAAAATAATTTTTAATGCACAATAGTTACAAAGTGGACTAAAAAGCATGCTAGAGATTGACAACAAAATAAATTATAAAAGTACTGTATGTACAGAGATACTCCATCAGCATGGGGCAAGAAGCAATATAATATCTAAATGTTATTTCAGGTATTCCAGCCATCTTTGCTGAACGCACAGCTATGCACTACAGAGTATACAAGATAATTAACCTCATGAAAGGTGGAAGTAGGGAGAAGGGGCCAGGAAAAACACAGTGTCGTTACCAAGTACTACTAGCCTTTTCTGACATGCCATGTCCACTTGATAGAAGTAGACAATAGTTGTTGTTTTAATTTCCCTATATTCCACAATTCTTCATTCCCCATAATATTGAACAGGTAATACCAAATAAAATTGAGAGAAAATTAATAACAGGAAGAGATATTTTTTCAAAACAGTTGTAGCTGACCTGTAATTTTGAATGCCCAGTAAATTTTGAGGGAAAGAGCATGACAAGTTCAGAAAAGACCGGGGTTTTAGATGATGAGTAATACTACCACCAGTTTCATCAGTGAAGGTAGTTACACCAGCTGCTAGCCTGCTTTCTTAAACCAGTAGCTGCTGAAAGGCCAGAAGAAGCTTGTTCATGATGGGGCACAGCCTGAAAGTTTTTTCTTTTTCCTTGAAATATCTGTTGCTGGTCCCTGTCAGACACGCTAGACCTGATGGATAGTTGGTCTAATCAGCTCTGATATGGCTTTTCATAAAACACATGGCACCTACCTAAGTTCTCCTGAATAACTCTGGAAGAAAGACTGAAATGATTTCCACTTGTGAAAGCATCCAGAGAGTCCTCAAGCAAGAAAACCCCCAAGGTGGAACAAGCTTTGAACATCTGGGCCACAGCTGACTGCAAGGAGCTGGCAAGGGAGTGCAGCTTTCAGTATTGCTGGCCCTGCATTTTAAGCCATAGAACTGGCCTTTCACTTGGCTTGTTGCTAGGCTTTTTTCCTTGTTCGAGACAGTTGTCTCAATGGACAATTAATGTAATGATTTCTGTGGTTTTAAGAGCAGTAACAGAGAGTCTTTTGCAAGGGAGATCAGTTTATCTGAAGAAATGACTGCAAGTAGGCAAGTGGAGAGTGGCCCTTCCCACAGATGCAGGTTTGGGACTGCTGATGGTGCTCCAAGCATCTGCTTATATCTATAGCAAACAAGGCAGTCTTACTTTCTTTAGTCAGCCTTATTACACTGAAGAAGCTTTTCCAAACCAGGCATGTTACATAGCAGTAGGCTGCTGTGAAAGGGAAGGTACATGAGAAGCCATGGGAATGTAAGCTGGACCATGAGAAAAGCTCTGTGTTGGGAAGTAATCTACACATTGAAAACCACCAAGGAACTCTGGGTTAAGTAGAAAGGCGGAGAAACAGGAAAGAAGCATAGCAGCCAGCATCACATTACAGAGTCGGCATGCTGTGTTATTCAGTTTGCTGTTTTTAACAAAGCAAATATCAACACGTTTGTTTTGGTCCTGACTGCTCTAATAAATCCCAACATTATGACAAGAGTTCTGGCTTCTTTGATTAATTACATTATCCTGAAATCCACAATGGTAAAAGCTCTGAAAGCACTACCTCTTCATATAAAAAAGCATCATGAAGATTGTTATTTCACTACAGTGAGAGTCAAGAAAGAAAGTTTGATGATAAAAAAGACTTCCAGTACAAGGCTGGGAGTGTAATGTGATGATTTCTCATGATAAAATTTTTCTTATAATAGATCTCGCTATTGAAATCAATGGTTCCCAGAGAGAAGAGGTTCACCTTGTTTTAATTCAGAAATATGCTGAAACAATGTTAATTCACTTCTTACACACCTCATCCTCTTAAAACCATTAAAAGCATCTTTTGTCACAGGGTCCAATGGCTGCTTTCTATAGCCATATGTTTTATTCTATGGTGTTACTGCACCATAACAGAGCTCACAGCATTTGTGTCACTGCAGAGATCACTGTTGCAGGGTCTTCGTAGCAGAGACAAGATTCCTTTATTAATCCCAGCAGTCAGTTTGAGTGTCAAGTATCTGTAGCTTTGCATGCTTAAATGCAGGAGCTGCTGTCTCTCAGATCTACAGGTGCAAGAAAAGAGATTAAGCTCAGGACTACCAGTGGAATTACAAGGAAGGCTGAAACTAGCCTTCAGCAAAGACAGCCAGGTGAAGAAATTAAGGGACCACATGTTCTCCAGATGTTTTCTAGCATAAAACCACAGAGTCGAGTCTGTTGGTTGTTCAGCAGGAGGGGGAACAAAAGATGGCTACCATTTAAAGATATATATTCTACCTGCCTCTATGAAAGTGGCCAAATTAATAGATAGAAATTCAGTATGTTCTTCAGTAATTCTTCTTAAAAAAAAAAAAAAAAAAAAAATTTTCGTTATAGACCTTGCCAATCTCTGCACATGGAGCAGAACAGAAGCATTCAACAAGGATAAAAGAAGTCACATGGGTCCTTGGCCAGAGAAGAGTAGATACTGGATTTAGCAGCAGTTAAGGGCAGAGAGATGAGGTTAGTCTGGGACATGTGATACATATCCTGCCATGCTGTGCCACCATAAATCATTTGGTGCCTCAGTTACCTGAAAGACAGCACCTTTCCATTCAGTAGGGAAGACGTAAGCTGTGCCTCTGTGCCTAGGCTTGCTCAGTAGTAGAGCACCACAGCTCTTGGTGGGGAGTCCCACAAAGGGCTTCAGCTTGTTGGAAAACTGGAGGATTTCTTTTTTAGGGTAATTTAATACAAAGGGAAAGAAAAGAAAGGAAAAATTCTGGTTGTTAAATACCAATAAGATTCTACCTGCCTACTCTGACTGCTCTTTTCTACGGGATTTGTGAGAATAACCATGCTGGGACCCAGCACCAGGTAAACATGCCAGGAGAAGGCTAAACTCGCCGATGCCATTAACACCTCTGAGCAGACCTCCGTGAACACATTGACGGGTGATGGTGTATTTCTGTGTGGGAACAAGTGACATGTAAGAGGTAAACAAGGTCTTTCTCTTGCAGAGCACAGTGTGTTCAGGCCAGCTGCAGTGAGGTAGGAGCTGGCTTGGGAAACCATATATAAACCGTAGCCTGGCAAGTGTTACTTGCCAAAGGGACTCTGCCATTATCCACTTTACTGGAAATGACCGAATCTTCCTGATTTTTTTCTGAGAGGTGCACACCTGACCACTGAATTTACAAACTAGATTAGGAGACAAAAATCTTTTCTTCTCAAGAAGAAACCACCATAAAACTGGAGTTTTCCATCACCTACATTGCTGCCCAGGATGGGACAGGTTCCTGTCCTTTAAAGGAAGGATCTCAGGCAGTGTGGACACTTCTCACTCAGGGCAGTAGTGCTGTTTAGCACCGTGGACTTAGGTAGCAAAATAGCTAGCAGTGCACATGGAGCTGAGAACAGCACGGCTGAGTGCCAGGAAAAATGTGATGGTCCACCTGTGCGCACTGTCCCTGCTTCAGTGGCAGCCCTGGAGACTGGCCTTCAAAATGAAGAGGACATCAGCAGCTGGGGCCCAGGAGCCTGGCAAGGGTCCAGGCATTCTGCTTCCAGCTCTTTGCAGTGGGACCAACAGCACTTCTGTGGTGGGACCAGTAGCACAAATGGGATTTGCCTGAGCAGCACAGAGGTACCCACCTGCCAGGGGGTTTCCTTGTTTCCTTTGCTCCATCCTCGCTGCCACGTGCCTGGGGACCAACTCTTTCCCTACATGTGCCCCACTGCTGTGGCTGCCAGCAGCAAGGAGGGAGGCCTCTGCGATATATTATTTATGGTGAATTTGGGGTTATTATTACATGGCATTCCAGTATGCAGACTCCACAGCATCTTGTGAGGAGATTGCTGTGTGATGAATAGACTGAGAAAGGCCAGGCAAATGATATTATTATAACACTACATAAATATGTTTTTTTTCATTTAACATTAAAACACCTGATTTCCTTTAACATTGTAAACATGTCACCTTATTAAGTCGGGGAGAGCTGATGAATTTAAAGTAATTTTCAGCAAACAAGTGGCAGCTTTTCTGAGTTTTAAATGGAAGTGAAGGAAAGAAAGCTTTATCATGAAAACATATGGAGGAATAAAAGGGACAGGAAAAAGCTGTCGCCTGGTCTGAAGTTTCCTATAGAAAGGGGAAGAGCCACCCAGGTGATATTGGTGGAAAACAGTTAGAAAATGGGGGAAATACAGGATATAATCTCCTCGAAACTGTTGGCACAGTCTCTATGTTTTATAGCTAATAAATTCAGCTTTCAGGAGGAAATTCAAATAAGCTGCATTTACTAGTTTTTAAGAATGAAAATGAATGCATTAATTATGTACAATATTACCATCTGCTAAACGAGGCAATTTTGCCCAGAGCTTGGCAATTTCTTCCCGGACATGAAGTTTAAAACCAAGGTTTTTCAACCATAAAATTACTGCCCTGTAAAAGGACAGATAAATGTCTAAGCAAGCGCCTCATTACTGTCAGAGCAATGATTTGTTGTTTCATTTTACTGTTGTGTTTTCCTGGTTATTAGCGAAGGTTGAGTCAGCCTTTCCATTATAAATAAACTGCTTTTAAGGAACTGCAGTTTAACCAAGAAAATTCACTGTGAGCATTTAGGTAAAGTGAAAAAAAGCACTAGCAAGTGCTTTGGGCTGAGTGGTTCCTGAATTCTTGAGGGCCCAAATAAGGTGGTTTTTCCCCTCTAAGAATAGGTTCCTCCCAGCTAAGACCTCTGTTCCACTGAGAACCAGGTTAGTCCAAGGAAGGTGTAGAAATAACTCAGATAATCACTACAGCACTGGGAACTTCACTCCTTGCTTGCTGGGGGCTAACCCCTGGGGTGATGCTGCCCAGGCCATTGCCCTCTTCCCACTGGGATGGTGGTAAGTGAGGTTGCGGTGAGCAAGACAAGGAGCCAGGTGAGCAGGGTGGGTGTCCACCCTGAGAAGGGACCTAGGGAAGTTCAGCTCTTTCCCCTCTTAACTGGCTGTGGGGGCTGGGTGGCTACACAGCCTCTGTTTTGGCCACCAGGCAAGTTCAATGTTGAATATGTTCTTCATCAAGACTATTCAGGGCTTGTGATAAAACCCTCATTTAACTCCCAGTGAGTAACAGGAGAAGTTGAGCTTTGCTAATTACCTTACCTCCATCAGCTGCCATGTGTCAGGGGCCTGTGGTGATTGTTGAGAACAGGATCACATTTCATAAATCAGTGTGCATATGCTGTTCAAGCGGAGCAGCCCCCCACACTTGGCTCCATTCTCCTCCCTCCCCCATTTTTTTTCTCCTTGTTTTGTTTTGCTTTAAGTATGAGTGATCATGAGGCACGCATGTCATTAAGTGTCTCTGGTAAATAACCTTTGCATGGGTTGCAGCCATGGCTTGTACCATAAAACCAAATCAAACTAAAAGCTTTCCATCTGAAGCTGATGCACTCTTGTAAAGACAGGGTTATAGGCTGCTCATGGGATATGCTGATGAGATACAGGCAGAGGCCTCCTCCCATGGCACCAAACTTCCCCAGCATGATGTGCAGCCTTGCTCTGGCAGGAGAGCAGGTTCTGGGCATGCCGGCGAGGGACTGTGAATTACCTTGCCCTCCCTGAAGAGGGGTCCTGAATAAAGAGGATGGGATCAGGTATGATAGGGATATATCAAGCTACACCAGCAGCTCCTACACTCTGCATCTAAAACAGAAACAAAAAACCATTTCATTGTTGCCATCTCATTTTCCTCCAGCAGGAATGTGTTCTGTACAGAGAGACTAAGCTGGCAGCTCAACCAGCACCTCCAGTCATGCCTGAAACCTTTCCTAAGGAAAGTGCAACCTGAGAGTAACAAGTCAGAACTGTCTGAAGGAGGTGGCACAGAGGGATCCTACCACCAGAAGCAACAGCTTTTAAGCTGAAGCAAGTTTCTCAGAGCAATATGCACACATTTGTCATCACTGGTACAGCATTCCGCATGGGTGAAAAAAAACTTCCTACATTGTTAAAAACCACACTTAGAAGATATCCATTTCAGTCCCTGTTCACTACTGCTCATACCCACCAAATAAACTGTTTATTCCATGAGAAAAATTATATATATATATATACACACACAGAGATAAAGAAATGAAAACCATCTTTTTATCCCATTAGTGTGTTGCAATGGCTATGGATTAAATCAACTGCAGCTGATTGATGCTAAGGTTTCACCATAACAGCAAACTATTTCCTGGAGAATTAATTTAACTGTCTGCATGTAGCAGACATCATGAGGCTTGTGAATTGCCATACTCTCATGGTTTGCTAAAGCAAACATCTCAGTTGTCAAATGGTTGGGATAGCTCTTATGCACTTGGTTGGCATTTTACAAGTGGCCTGCTAGTTTCTCTGCTGAACATTCAGATCTTGATGCACTGGAAGTAGTGCAGGGCATGAGGATGATCTTGGGCACATGGGCATTTCAGTGGGACCTCAGGCCTGCCTGGTGTCTTGGGGCAGATGAGGTGCTCCTCTGCAAGCTGGTTACAGTGGGCTGGGAGTGGGGCTGTGGTGGGTGTGGGATGGAGATGGGATGGGAATAAGGCAGAAGGACAAGGAGGCATGCATGATTGGCAGGAGGTGAAGAGGTATGGTCATGTCTGTCTCAGTCAGAGATCAGGAGTTAGACCTGCTGAGACCTTATCTGGCAGTTCTCCAGCATCAGGTTTAAGATATGCTGGGACCTCTTCATAGACTCTGGGTAATTTTGGTAAAAGAAAAACCCTGTCTGCCTCTGCTCTTTTGCTTGCAGTTAAGTCTGTGTGCTTCCTCCTGCTAAGACTTGTCCTTTTTCATCAGGCTTCTACCATTAATAAAACCCATGCAAAACTAGAGATTTGACATTGTGTTGGGGATTTTTGAGATGCACCTCCCCTCTCACCCCATTTTGGGCACAGGTGGCCAGGTGCTGGCAGTGGGGGAGCTGCAGGGCAACTTCTGTGAGGAGTGGTTGGGGCTGCCTGTGCTGAACATAGACAGTTCCAGCCAGCCTATGATGGACCCACTGCAGAGTATGGCTGACCCTCTCAGCTACAATAGTGGTGCTTCAGAGAGGGTGTGTGCAAGAAAGGGCAGAAAACACCAGACAGGCAGAGATGGAGGGAACAAAAAGAGTTAGAAGCAGCAGACGGCATGCCAAGGTCAGAGGAAGAGGAGTCCATGGTGGAGCAGATATCGACACGGCAGACAGTGGGGGACCAGAGCAGGTGAACTTTCCCTGAAGGAACTGTGGCCTGCAGAGAGGAGCCCACACTGGACCAAAGGAGGACTGTACGGAAGAAGAAGGAGCAGAGGGAAACTGCTGTGTACTTACTGACTGTAGCTGCCATACACCTCCATCCTGCCTGTGCTGCTCATGAGCCATAGAGGAGTTGGCATTGAAGGAGTGAAGTCAGGCATGGGAAGGGGGGGAAGAGAGGTGTTGTTTCAACATTTTCCTTTTTGTTTCCCACTGCCTAATACAGTGAATAAATATTTATTTTAATTGGCAATCAATTAATTGTCTCCAGGTGGAGTCTGTTTTCCTTGTAACAGTAATTGCTAAGCAATCTCCCTGTCTTCATCTCCACCCACAAGGTTTCTCATTACTGTTCTTATTTCCCTGGTCCCACTGTGGGGAGGAGTGCGTGAGAGGTTGGGTGGGAGTTTGACTCATGCCCCCCCAAAAAAACCTGCAAAGAAGTCCTGCTGCTGAGTGCCTGGTGTTTGCTTGGCTATCTAAGAGGCTCACGATACTAGACACAACCTCCCTACTAGTGTACCCGGCAAGCTGTACTCAATGTGTCACCCCCAACCGCACGAATAGACACATTCATTGTGTGTGTGCTTCTCCCACAAATCCCTTATGTTTACCTTTGTGCACAAGCCTTTGCTGCCAGTTTTCTGCTTGTGCTCCCACCCTGGAAGGCTAAATATGTGTTGTGTCCTGCTGCTCTGCAAAAGCATATGGCATCTCCCGCCTGCCTGCTCTTACAAGAACAACAGTTGCTCCCTATTGTATGGCTGTAAGCAGTGGCAGAGGGAAGCGTTTCCAGCCCTGCCCACCAAAGGGAGAGTAGCACATCTGGATGGACTGGGGCTGCTGCTTATGGCTAGTCCTGTGTGTGCATCTTGTTCCCCTACAACCCCGTTATCCCATGTTGGCAGGGAGGCAGGGACTCGCTTCTGTGGGCCATGTAATATGACACTGCTGGAGCCCTCTTTATGTTTCCCACAAAAGCTGTAAGGAGCTGATACACTTGAAAGGCTATTTGGGATCCTAGCAAATTCACAGACAGTGAAGGGCTGCAGGTGCAATAATGTAACAGAAAGGTGTAAAACCAGAGAGAAACAAAGAATCAAAGATGATTCTGAAAAACAACATGAACCAGAGTTGGTCGGGCAGTTGGAGGGGGTACCTGTATACACTAGGACTTCAGAGCACAAAGAACACAAATAAGGCTGTGCTGTAAAACCGTAAAGATCCACACACTGTCCAGGTAAAATGCCCTTTCTGATTGCTGGTCTTTCCCATGTCTTGTCTGCCCCTCCTCAGCCTGCAGCCCACTGACCAACTAACCATAGCTTCTCAGTGGCTAAATCCTTTCTGGGAAGCCTTTTTTTTTTTTTCCCCCAGAGCCCTTCACAATGGACATAGTGGTTTTAGTTGGTAAGGAGGGAGATTTTTTTTTTTAAATTTTTTATTCCCTTCCCTTATCTTTCACTCTCATTCTTTTACTGATTTCAGAAACATTCCCCTTCACTACTGGACCAAACTAGCACCTTTTTGAGCCAGAAAGCTAAAAACCAGTGTCGTAACCCAGATGAGCTGAAAGCAAAGAACCAGGGGCTTGATAAACCAGCCGAGAGCTGCAGTCACCAGACTCCTGCAATGGCTCAGACATTTTTCTGGCTGATGTGGTGTGGTCCTGATTCACTCCTTCTCTAAACATGACTAGAAATGTTCCATTCATTGACATTGGTGTGTGCAGTCCCAAAACACATTTTGGTTTCAATGAGTCAACAATTTCTAATATTTTCCAAGTAGCTCCAGTTGGTTTTCGGGTTTTTTTTGGTTTGTTTGGGTTTGGGTTTGTTTTTTTTTTTTTATGTAGAAAAAGTGTGTGCTTCCTAGTGAAAGGCACAGTAGGTTGTACAGTAGCCTAGGAAACATGAAACACTTTTCCATTTGCCACTCCTCTGCAGCACTTTATTCTCCCAGACACTGAGAGTGCAGAGAAAAAAAAAAAAAAGTCTAATTAATCTCCATTCTCAGCCTGACTCCTTGATATGATATAGTTCATTTAAATCCTGTCCTTCATGCTTCTCTGCTCTCTTGCTTCATGTTTATTAAAGTGCATATGTGAATTTCCAATAACCCATGTTTAGATGGATGTTTGATGACTAATTCATCTGGCAAATTTGAGAAATGGTGCTTTGTTCAACAAAGGATTTTATTTCTTGTTGACTTACAAATCAATTTGTGATACTTTCCAGTGTTTTCTCCTTTTCTCCCTTTTCTTCCCAACCAGAAAAAAAAAAAAAATAAATTTCCATCTTCATTTTTTATTAGTGGTTTCAAGTAAGAGATTAAGTTCTTGGAAAATCAAGACTTGAAATTGGTAGAGAAATTAACATACAAAAACAAACTATTGAGATGTTTTGACTTTCTCAGCATTCCTCCTACTGCCTGGGCTTTTGGCAACTGAAACAATTCTCCTAAATTTATAAATATTTGCAAAACGTTTCTGAAACCATTATTTGTTTGAAAAAAAAAAATAAAAAAAAGAAAATGGATCAAATAAATCAACCCTAAATCTGCATTCCCTAGAGATATAACACACTGGCAAACAATGGAAGACACACAGATAATTTCATTCTGAATTTCTGCTTGGTTTTCCTTGGGTCTTCTCTATAGGTAATGGATAATGAGGAAGAGGTATTTTTGCACCCAGATGAGGAAGAGTTATTTCCCCACCCATAAATGCTCTCAGTATAAAGCTTTTCCTTTAGTTCAGTGCTGTGAATTGTCATGTGCAGGACATATTGACAGCCATTTAGAGCACTGAGTTTCAGCAATGAAAAATGAAGCTAATGTAGTGCCATATCCAGACAAAAGCTCTTAAATAAAAGCCCCCAATATCTCATTTTTATCCTGTTATAAAAAGGGAAAAGTTGTTAAATCTCCCACAGTTTTAATAGGGAGGAAACCCATTTTCTGACTTCCTTTTATCTCACTCTCCTGAAATGGTACTGAGGATTCCTCTTCTCCTGCATCCCATGCAAACCCACACAACGTTAAAACCACTGTTAACTATGGGTCAGTCTGCTCAGTAGATGGGCTGCCTTTGTATTTTGTCCATGCTATTTTTGCTATATCTTCCTTTTCGTTCCTAAAATTGGAGTAGAAGGCAGACGTACATACAGAGCAGTTATATTTGTAACAGTCATGCTTTAACCTAGCTCCCGGGAAAAATAATCCACTATTTACAATCTGTCTCTTGTGGTTGAAGCACTGTGGTTACCAAGTGTTGTTCCCAAGATCATAGTCATGTCTGAGCGTGCTGATAGACCTGCAGTCCCGCTTTTGCCTTAAAGCCTGTGCAAGCAGACTGTGGGGAGACTGTTTCCTTCACACCAAGGTTAGCACCTCACTAAAACAGGAAACACTGCTCCCAAAGACATCTACAAAGTATTACGAGGTTCAGCTTGGACTAGAATGGCTGCTTCCTTCAGTAGCTGTCTGTCCCCTGAACAACCCATGCTCGTAAGAAGTGTACTAGCATAACAACAGTAAGTGAATTTAAATAAAAATACTATGTGTCAAGACCATCAAATTAGTTTGACCTGTGTTTTGCCCCAGGGACACTGGAATAAAGGTGTTAGTTGTCACTCAGACTGCACCTGGAGAAAGGCGCCTAGGGTTCTTGGTGAGGAAACCTTGATGCAGAGCAGAGGGAAGTTCCCTCTAGAGGCTGCACCCTGCAAACAGCACGCAGGTGAGCCAGTCTCTACCAGACTACATGCGCACAGGATTTGATCCAGGCACAAACCACAAAGGCAGTGCAGACATACTTAAAAAGAGTCTAAGGTCATACTCGGTTCCTCTAAGAGACGTTGTGTATGGAGGGTTTCAGCCACAAACCAAGCATCTTACAACATGGTATAGTGCAGAAAATGACATTTCCAAGTGTATTTATTGAGAAATAGTAAAGATGTACATCATTTTACAAGCTTTTCATTTTAATTTACATTTTCTTAAATTATGTAGGCCCTAATAAACTATAATCTGCTAATACATGACAGAGACCCTTGGCTTCAATTATATGTCCAAAATGCTGCTATTGCTGGGATTTTGGCTCATGTCACTTCAGCTTCTCTTCAGAGATCCTAAATACCATATTCACTTAGAGCATATGCTTGCTGTCAATCCTGTAAAGCAGAGATGACTTTTGAACCAAAACCCTGGATCTAGATACAACCTCACAGCTAAATCTAGCCTTCCTATCATGGGCCAAGTCCATATTCTCCATAAGCTCTGCAATTCCGATTGGCTGCAGGATTTTACCTACCGTGAGATGAAGTGTGCTTGTATACAGGATTTTGATTTGGCCTCATCTCCCTTGTCAGTGCTTACACTGGAACATACTCCGCATCTGGTTTAGATGCAAACACTGCTGCTCACACTGGATTCTAATGAAATCAGACTTAGGAGCTGGCTGCCACCTATATCTTTGTGCACCATCTCCATAGACATCTAAAAATAAGCATAATTTTTAGTTTTTCCTGTCCTTTTTACTGATATACTGGATTGCACAGTTATATCTATGTAAGATACTAACTCGTGACTGTGATCACACTGCATTTGTATTCTGCAAGCTGGCTATTCAAATGCCTAATGAACGTTCAAGTTCTGTACTGACTGAAAACTGCTAGAGTAGCAGCAAAAGGCATTTTATTCTATGCTTCATTTGCCCCAAATACTTGCAAATGTGACATTGTGCTCAGTCTTGGTTGTTGAGGAGAGGCTGCAGCGAAGGCAGTTTCTGATTAATATGCTGTTGAATTAAAATGCACTCAGTGTCAAAATGACCAGCCTTTAATTTAATCTACTTAGGCCCATCTGGAACAGTCTGGCGTGACCATGTCTCTGCCTTGGTTATTTTTCTCCTCTGTATTGTTCATGCAGGAAAATGTATTAGAGTAATTTCTCTCTACAAGGCAGGCATGTACTATACACTATTATTTGAAGATATATAACAATTTTTGCTTAGCAAGAGATTATTTGCACTCCAAAATGTTGTTTTAGAATTTTAGTGTTGCAAAGTCTTTTGAGCTAAATCCTTGAATTTTCTTTGGATGTACACTTTTGTGGATTATTTATTTTTATAATTAACTTCTGCTATGGTAGCAAACAATCCAAGTTAAAATCAGAACTTTGCCATGCTCTGTAAAACTTCCCTCCTTTCACCTCCATCTCCTCTCTAGAAGTCCAGTACTAATAATTGAGCCATACCTGCCACAGAGAGCTAAGCACAACTCCAATGAAGGCTCTGCAAACCTTTTATAAGAACCAGTGGTTGTTGCTGTTTGTTCTTACATCTGATTAGGAAAAGAACACTGAAAAGCTGAACAAATAACTTGAGAAATAATATTGCTTCATGCATTTAAATAACACTATGAATCGTCGTCAAAAAAAAAAAAAAAAAAAAAAAAAAAAAAAAAAAAAAAAAAATAAGCTAGTTCACCATACCAATTTTTGGTTTTAAAAAGGCTTTTATGTTGAGATTCTCATGCAATGTCATGATGCTGGAACTTGAGAAGGGCCTTGTTTGAACTTTTTTCCTATTCTGGTTGAAACACCTTTTTCCCACCTGAAAAACTACAAAAACTGGTACTACAGCTTATTATGAAAAATGTACTTCCAAGCCAAATTTGACTAGACAGGTACTGTAAATATAAAGAAAGTATGCATAATTTTTCCTTTATGGACACACAAATCTATCATCCATATAGCTGGTGTATAATGATTTCATATGTGACAAGTCTTGTGTGATGGCTTTAAATTTCCCTGTGATAATAAATTATATTTCGTTTGTTGTGTGGTGGCTTGTATATCCTATTCTAACACAGCAAAGTCCCATTTTTATTAATATATAGAGGACTTTTGCCTTGGACTTTTAGTGGCTCCAGGCTTTCACCTACCAGCTAACTTTCACTTAACCTACAAAGTTTAAATCAACAAAGTGACTACCTGGTAACTAGACACGTGGTGGCTTCACAGCACAGAGAGGGATAATCTTCACCTCAGTGCCAACTACTGTGTTTGTGTAGGCATCCTGGAGTTTACATTTAACATCTTCTCTTGCACACACCTCTTCATGCAGTCAGAGCACTGGCAACCTCAGGTGTTTCCACATACAGTGTTAAAAATCAAAAAGCAGTTTCCATCTTCTGCCATGAGAAATGAACCACACTTGCTGTTGTTTCAGAGTGCTCAAGCTGCACGTGGAGCACAAGGGACCCCATCTGCAATAAGGACCTCGCTTATTTTCCAAAGCTGAAAAGTAGTATGTTCAAGACTTGCAAGGTAATTATCACTGTATGGACCATAATTCTGAATAGAAAGGATCAAAATTAAGGTAATACATTTCTCAATATTTCTTCATAAAAATCTCCTCCTTATCCTCTCCTCAGATGCCTGACATGCTATTGAAATTGCTGATTGAAAACATTTAGGGTTGCTCCTTTGTAATACTGTTCTACAATCAAAAATGGATGAGGAAAATCATGCTGACCCAAAACAGAAGACACATAAATGTGGAGCAGAATGGAAAAGCTACCAAAATGCTGTTACATTTACCAGAGTGAACTGTGACCCTGAAATGGCCAATGTTATGCCAGCAATTTCAGCAGCTTGTGTTGATCCTGAACTTGCTAAAAGTAGCATCATTTGTGCATCTGATTGGTGAAAGATTCTTTAGTAATTTTTCATTCATTTCAAGTTCGTGTTTTATTCCCCATGTGGGCATCTTAAAGAGCTCATGTCTTATTCCCCATCTGGGCTTAACTCCACATTTTTCACCTTCCAGTAATGCCATTTGCACACCTTGTCTGATGGGTGGGAATTTGTTCTTTTATATATACAGCAGATGCACTCACTGTATGGCTTTCTGTGGAGTAAGTAATTCATGAATATGGGTCATTAGTTCTCTTGTTGGAGAATCAAGAAATTATGCTGAAGGTGTTAGACACTTTTTTTTATCTTTCAAGGTAGCGGTCCCCAGTATCAACCTCCCAACATACTCTTAACTTTCCTTAAACAATCAGTGGAATTATTCAGAATCCAAATAAAAACACAAACTTTCCTTTATTATTTTTTCTTACTGCAACAAATACTTAAATGCTTTGGTGCAGCCCTGATCTTTGATTTCTCTGAATTGCAAATTTGGTCATGTCAAAAATTATCACAAAGGTTTTTTTGTTTATCTACATAGTTTTTAACCAAAATTACATTATAACACACGAACACAGTCTTCTCTTTAAGGCACAACACATCATTATGCACATTCTGTTTGCCAAACTTATAAAAGAGACAATATTATAACCCTCTCCCTCCCCTGCCCCCCCAAAAGAAAGAAAAATTGCATCCACTTCCAAAATCAGCTGCTAATAAAGTCACAGTAAATTATTTTCATCAATAATTTACACAAATTACAGGTCTAGACAGGATTGTCATTATACAGTCTGAGTGCATTCCAATTCAGATTTTCTGGGTTAGGTAGGCTAAAGTCTGGTTCAAACCTCAGTGCTGAGAATATATCCCATTTTGAGGAATGTTGTTGAACACCACCTTGTCGGCTGGAAAACGTGTGTTGGTGCTTTGCCAGTTTGAGTCCTTTGTTCACGCCAGTCAGGGCTCACTTGGTGTGTACCAGCAACCTCCACAGTTTTAATTCATTTAAAAATGTTGCATATGTAAGACCATAGAGCTTCCTTACGTAGCACTAATGTTTTAACTCCATTCAGCAATCTGAATTCTTCAATTTGGAATTTTTAATTCCAAATATTTCTTCCCTTCTTAAGACAATTCATATGTGTAAAGCCAGAGGCATTGAATCACACATAAAAATTCAGTGTACTTGAAATACATATATAAAAAAAAAGATCGCCAACTTTAGAACATAGTTACAAATACTCTAGTTCCAGTGCTTGATGGAGAGCCAAGAGGTCCGAATGACTGGATATCCTCCAGAAAGGCATGTTGTGCTGTGTTTGTTAGAGGGGGGAAAAGGTCAGGAAAGATGAACACTGTGACACAGGGTGGTATATAACACATGAGGATAGTCAGATTACCACCACGCATTTTACACCACCGTGTTTCTGGATTGATTTTTGCTAGTAAAGTACTGACAAAAATCAGACCAAAATAGATCTGAGCTTAATAGTTCAACTGAAGTTAAAATAATTGGTCTTTCATAGCAGTTTCTTTGGAAAAAGCCTGATACTTAGTAAGGGCTATTTGCTTATTGTTAGCATGCATACCCATATGAAGGAACGTTAATAGGAAATCCCTTTCTGTGCCACATTTAATAAGCCTTGCAAAATACTGAATGATCTATTCAAAGGGCTATAAGACTTTCAT
Source organism: Athene cunicularia (assembly GCF_003259725.1). Classification (NCBI taxonomy): domain Eukaryota; kingdom Metazoa; phylum Chordata; class Aves; order Strigiformes; family Strigidae; genus Athene; species Athene cunicularia. The sequence continues at coordinate 61,808,984 of NW_020799097.1, read as the reverse complement.
TAAAAGAGGCTTCACATACAACACTTTGAAACAGAGCTGAATTACATTTTTCTCCATCTAGGGGGAAAAAAAGAAATCTCTTTGGATAAGAAAGTAACACATTTCTGGTTTAAAAAAACACATAATTTGTGTTGCAGAAAGCATCAATGTCTGTGAGAGATGCAGATATATTCACTATTTTCCTTCAGCAATTCATCAGATCAGAAAAACCCCCATACTTTCATGTTGTGTTCAGATCTATTTGTAATCTGCGATATTCATCCATCTCTCTGAATTCTGTATCTATCCATGCAATATAGCCAACGTTAAGAAAAAAAGCATGCCAAACTGGAAAGTACACAATCCAACCACCTTTGTTTAGCACAAACTATAAAAGACCCATCACCAGTACCATACCTATATTAAGGAACCATTTGGAATGAGCATTTTGGTTATTTTCATTTTGTTTCCATTTCAGCTACAAAACTAAAGGGGCACTTTATTTTTCTACTTCTAGCACAACGATATTTACATCACTTGTCCATTACAGACATCGTGAGTCAGGTTTTCAGTTTCTGCACACTTCCAAGGTTATACTGGGAAGTATTGTGCAAATTATTATTTTACACCGTTTCTGAACACTGAAAACTTATCTGGTGAAATTTAGACTTGAATTATTATAATGAGAACATTGAATATTTCTAAAGAAACAGTTCTCTTTCAGAAACACAGATTTGGTGCACAATCTCCATCTTGTATTCTTTCTCCTTTTGCAGGTATGTCTTGTAGCAAGTATGTTCATCATATTCGTTTCAGTAAGCTAAAGATCTTCACCCATGTTAGCAAAAAATTTGCACAGTCCTTTAGAAGTTTTTCCACATTCTCTGGAACACTTTTCATGAAACCTCCTTGATTTCACAATTTAAAGAAAACCACCATCCAACCATCATGTCATAGCCCTTTCTATCTCTTTTATCTTTAATTTGCTTGAAGCTAGTCAGTCATTCTTGATTAAATCCTTTTTCATTTATTTTAAAAATAATTTTGGGGGTTTTTTTATTTCCAAACTGAAGTGAAACAAATGCTAGAATCCAAATGGTTCATTTTACTCTAAGTTTTTATCTTATCATGCTCTTGTTGCCTTGCATCTGTGGACTGGAATTATGTGTCATTCTGCAATTATGCAACACTGACAGAAATGCAAACAGAAAGGCTTGCATTAGTAGCTATGTATCACACCAACATTTCAGAAGACAGGTTACCTTTTTTGCTGCCTGTTCTTCTTCTACACCATCCCCAATTACAACATATACTACTTTTCTGCCAAACCTTTGCATTATTCGTTCAAAGCAACTTTCTTTTCCTGGAAGATAAATGAGATAAGAGTTCAGAGTGAAGTTACCTGATTAGCTGCATGTTCCTCATCTCGGCCATCTCCAATCACAACATAAGTTATGTTAGTGCCAAATCTGGACACTATACGCTCAAAACAGCTCTCTTTGCCTGAAAAACAACGCACTACTTATTCAAACTATCAAGTGAGTTATGGTGAAGCCCTACAAAGGATTATTGCAGTGGTAAAACACTGTTACTACTACTTTTTAAAGGCTTCCAGCCTTGGGATTTAGAGCCAAAACTGGTAAGAAGCAATTAATTCCCTTAGTGACACTCAGCTGTTCCAGGTAAAACTAGCTCTCTTTCTTAATAGTTACTGCAAAAACACTAAGATAAAGGAATTAACAGCGCTGCAAAAATGAATAGGTCAGTGAATAAATAATTGAAATATTTCCCTATTATTGTAGTAATATTTTTTCAAGGAAAGCAGAAATTTTAATTCTAATGTATCTACAACGAGTGATGTAGCAATGTGAAAACTGTTCGAAGAACAATGGACAAGAAAAATGAAATTAGACAACAGGTTCCTGGGAGAACTTCATGAAGCATTTGGCTCTTTTGGAGAAATGTGGAAGCAAGCTGGCTAAGCCAGTAACAGCAGTAAACAGGTTTGAAAAGAACCAAGCAAAGTCCTCTACCGATCTCATTGTATTGTGGGTTCAGTTTTACCAACAAATGCTTGTGCTATTGATCCTAAAAATGTACTAATATGATTATTTCACTGGTTCCACAGGCGATCTCCATATTTAATTAACCCTTTCCATTAGGAAGCTTGTCTTTGACATGCAACCTACACATGCCCTATTGCAGAGAAATCATCACCTATTTTCATACCTCTCATCAAAGTAGAGAAAGATTATTTCTCTAATCTCCACAATAGTTTTTTATCTTGCTTGTTATTATGTCTATCCCCGCCCCAGGTTTTTAGTCTCTTCTCACAAGCTCATGATTTCTACATCACTGATTCTTACTGCTCTCCTCTTGGTTTTGTTTTTTGTTTGTTTTTTTTTTTTTCAGCTGGCCCACAAAATGGCTTAAGATTAGGAAAAGCATCCTGTGTATTAACTGTTGAGTGAGGACCAGATTTCAGTGTGTGCAAGCAACAGCTGTACTTATAGTCCTGTGCTCAGCACAGTGTAGAGATCATTGAGATGAAAAGTAGAGAGAGATCTTGTACCCAACAGAGTTTGCTGTGCTCCTGACAGGGGTGTAACAGCGGCCACACTGTTCCCAGAAGGAATTCCTGGTGCAGAATTACTTCGACAGAGCCTCCAGAGACTGTGCTTCACTTCACCACCCCCTTCTGTGCTGTCGGCACTATTTCTTAATGCTCCTTCCTTTGGTCCGAGTGCAATCTCAGTGACTGAATCCAACATGTACAGGCTGTATGACAGATGACATTCATTCCAGAGGCTGCTCAGTACCATGTGGTATTTGGGATACTTTGTGCCTTGACTTAAGTTTTTAAAGTATTTGAGGAATTTCTGTCTAGAGGACAGCTACAGCTAATTAGAGGATGACTGAGGTAAGAGTTTTTCCTGACACTGTTAGAATATGCATTGTTTTTTCACTTGTTTTTTCACAAGTTTTTTCACTTTCCTAAAATCATTTAGAAATATATTGTAATGCTTTTGCCAAGGAAGTGTCACACTCCACATTATTTAAGGTGGCATGGGTATGGAAATTGAGCGTTCTTGAATTAATAATTGGTTAATCATGAAATCTGCTAAAATTATCAGTTGTAGGTTGTGTTACATTTCACAGGAATAATAACTTGTCTTGGTTTACAAGACAATTCTGGGTGCCATTTCCAAAAACCGTGAATTTCCACACTGCAATACACAAGAGGTTCACCGTTATCAACAGAATAGGGAAGTGCTCTTGTGGCATCCATCAACACAGCTTCTGTTGTTAACAGTTGTCATTACCATTACTGATGTACTATGCTTCCAGAAAAAGCTTATGAAGCAGTGGCCTAGCATAAATAGAGCTGAAGGTCAGAGCAGAGGCTATTTTAACAGAAGTTCTGCTTAGATTTGGATTCACAAAACTCTTTTCTTGATTCTTTTCTGCACATTTTATGTTTTCTGTCCCATATTTAGGAGTTTCCGATGGTTTTAATCAGTATGGGGACCTTTATTCCTTAGGCATCACTGAAAATAAGCTGAATTTTGAATTTATTGACATAAACGCATCTCAACATATGCAATACCTAAATCTTATAACTAACACTGTAAGTGTCAGGGAAGTGGCATCCATTAGTGGCAAAAAAATATTGGTAATGCAGTGTAGTCAGTATGCATGAAAAAATAATTTTCTTACCTATTTTGGTTGCACTGTAAATATTTTCAATAGGAAAAGCTCCTCCTAAGCTGTATAGCAGGACTTTTGCAAGTGCTGGGATAAGCTGGGTTGTTGTTACCAATACATTTACACAGTTACTCCTATAATGAGAGAAATAGTTAAAGTTTAAATAGTTTAAAACCAATCCTCAAATGCTGATGAGGTCAACCAGCTATGGAGAGCATATTCAGGATCCCTCACCATTTACTTTCACTCACACAGCAATGCTGCTCAGCACCATTACGCCCAGAAAAATGCACATAAAGCTTTTTGTGAAAACCTTTTAAAATGATGCAGGCCTGATTAGGAAATATTCCACACTGGTTTATAAAAAACGGGTCCTTGAAGATGGGTTCACTAAAATACAGACATTTAAGATCACTAGCTGCCTTCAAAAATAAGGCATTCTAATGCTTTGAAAGCATAATTTTCACGCTTGCAATTACTTGGCAGTAGCTAGCAGCCAAATAAAAGTGTTAAGAGAAAGCGAAAACTTCATTTGTTACTTCTGTCTTGAGGGGAAGTAAACAGCAAATACATTTCTGCACAATGACATCACTTCATGTTTCAAGAGTAAGAATATTTCTGAGAAGAGGAAGAGATAATAATAATCATGTTAATGAGCTAGCTAATGGTGAGGATGAAAACTTAAATGGAGAAGTTGTGCTAGCAGTCACACAACAGAAAACTCAGAGCCAGGCTACTTTAAGCTGGAACATGAGCATGTGAACATGGAGCTGGGAGCAAGTAGTTGTGATTTTTCCTCCTGGCTCTTCCAGAAACTCTAAGTAAGACCTTAGGCTACTATTTCTGCCTTAAAGTATCTCAATTTCCTGCCAGTAACATATAGGTGATGTTTAGCTGCCTCACGGGTAGCTTCTGAAGATTTATAGTGGTACAGTTCTTTGAAGACAAGACAGAAGACTATTATTTAACAGTCCTGAGTAACTGATAACAGTTTTCTGGACTCATCCACCAATGCTCAACTGACCTTTATTACCAAATGTCTTTTTGCAATTTGGAAAGAAATGCAGAACTTCCTTGGCATACAAAAATTTTTTACTTTTTTTCTCTTGAAGTGCTTAAGACACTGTTACATAAACAACAATTAAGAGATACACATATTGCAAAACTTGTTACATTTAAAATAAGTTTTTCACATCTTTCCAAGTTTGTTCTCTCCACTTGATGCTGAGTCTTTCCCCAGACATGTTCAGAAGGCGAGATGGCTTAACGCTGTTCTTTTTATGGTTTAAAATGAGAATTTGAGGATTTCAGGTAAGATATATATTGCATGACTAGCTAAGCAGGAGCAGTGTTCACAGTTTTATAATTTCAAAGGAACAATACATTAATTTTATGTCTCACTACTGGAGACCGAGAATTTTAACTCAGTTAAAACATATTTTTGTTCTTCTGAAAACAGATATATGCTTAAGCATACTGATTTGTCTGGTAGGACAGAGAAAAATGCTTTTGTATTCTGGGATCTATACAGTATTTAGGTAGCACTGTGCACAGGCACAAACATTGAAGGTCAGAACAGACAGACGTGGAGTTCAGAGGATGTTGCCCAGAAGATAAAACATTACAGGCTATCTCAGAATTCTACAATACCCTTTCAATGTACACAGGGACATTTATCACATTTTAGAAGACATCTCACATTATCTTTAGTAAATGCTGAAATCACTGAAAATGAAATCACTTTCCATGGAATTTTTCCTATGTCCTATTCAAAAGTTGTATTAAAACTGTTCTGTTCCTTAAAGGTGCTAATTTGCTATAACCTAAAATGTCAAAAAAATAGCCATTACAAAACCAAAACTAAAAACTTTCTTACAGTAGACTCAAATACATACCTTGTGCTGATAATTGATAATGATTTAAGTGCATTTGTTAGCCAGGAGTCTGTCAGAGCTTCAATCTCTGCTCTTAATTGCAACCATGCATCTCTTTTAGCAGGACCCAGGAGTCCTTTTATGTAAAAAAGCAAGAAAAGAAGAAAACCAAATTAAATTCTGTATTAACATGAATGTATAAATTTTATGGTCATTGTTCCTACTTTAAATTCTACTAGAACTTGAAAAAACATCAAAGATAAAATCTAGTCTTCAAGGCTCAGTAAATTGCTCTGGTTTTATTTGCACTCCACTCTATGAAGCAATGTCAGTGAATACTGCAGATACTAATAATCAGTCATCTGAGTTTTTGTCATCTATTCAGGCTACTTTATTATGTTTCAGAGTATACCTTTCAGAAAGACATATTTTTTAAACTAACTGCTCACATACATCTTACTCTCTCGTTATCAGAGGCAGTGGCAAGAGATCCATGCCATCGGGATCATAGGCAGAGACACTCACAAGAGAAGAAACTTGAGAAGAAACTTTAGAATAAACTTGCCGTTGCAGTATCTGCATATGTTTAAGACTGCCCTGCATATGATTCTGTATATAGGTGAACTTCAGGTTACACATATGAAGATACATTTGTCGCTGATGGCTTGCTCTTTGTGTCCTGTTGTAGTTTCTTTTATAGCATTTACAGCCCTGAAATGGCTGTACATCTTATGTTCTCACATCTCAGTTAGTCCTTAAAAACACCTTAAAATCTCCTTTGGGGTATAAATGGTCAGATTTTTAAAAATACCCAGTCTGTTGAATGTTGAGACATGAGTTTGGAACCAAGCTATTTTAAATTTAGATTTGATCTAAATTTCTAGATGGGGTCATTTCCTGGAAGACCAGGGAAGCAGGCTTCATGACCTTTAGTATCCCTCTTCTCTTTCATACCCCATGTTCCCAAGAAGTGGTGATATCTTCAAAAATCTGAAATGAAGCAACCTAAAAATACCTAGTTTGATCTAGCATTCTGTTGCCTTCTAACAGTTATTTTGAAATAAATAGATATCTATGTGATAAAAAGATTATTTTAAAAGCTGAGAGGTAGAGGATGAGTGAAGGAACTTGCCTGCTAAGGATGGAACCTATTTTAGAAGCAGTATTTGTGGGAGAGAATAAAAACCTTAATACAATGCACTACATATCTGCACTCTGCCTTTGCAATGATTTGTTCCTCTTAGTGTTTCCCTATGCTGTGCTCGTGGATTTAAGCTCTTACTAGTGTTAAAGGTTTTATGAAATACAACAGCTTTAGAATCTTAGATGCATTAGGAGATATAAGAAAACCCAATAAACTTTTGGATAACATAGTTTCAAGGATTATTAATATATAAGAACTCCATGACACCAATAAAGGGCAAGGCAGGGCAAGTGAAAGCCAACCATCTACTGTTACCCTTTGGTCCTATTGCTTCTTCCTGTGGCAAGTGAAGACTCTGAACCACTAAGAGTGAAAATATGCATTCCAGATTTACATAATTTAGAAAATATCTGATTAAGGTAATGACTAATTCACTGTCCATATTATTTGCAATGTTTCCCATTTCTGAGAGACTGCAGGAAGCACTAAAAGAACACCAACTGTCCGGTTTTGCTGAAGATGAGCTCTATTTTGAATTTCAGGTTCCTTTGAAACAAATTTCAGAAGAGTTGAAAATGACCATGCTATAGAATGGGAGAGTGTACACTTGGGACTCCTTCCTGGTTGCGTGGGCCTCATCTCATCCTCAACTGTGGCCGTAGCAATGCTTGAAGATTTGTATAGTACTCCCTGTTCTCACAGTCTCTTGACAAGGGAGTCAGTTGGCATATTCCCCTCCTAAGAAGGGGGCTGGCCATTTCTGCAAGTCACACAGGACTCTCCAGAACAGATTATTTCATTTCTGCTGCTTGATTTCCTACAAGCCTGCTGGCGTGGACATGAGTGAGTCCATGAATGAAAACAGTAACATGAAAGCTTTCAGTTCAAAAGAGACTTGGTTTTCTTGCTGACACAATTGACTGTGTAAGCTACAGAGTCAACAAAAAAAGCTAGTGGCATGGCAGTGCTAAAGTTTTCTTGCATCCACCGGTGGAAACAGACTATCAGGTACCCAGCAGAGAGTTTAGCACACAGTATGTTGTTACCAACCAGACCATGAAAATGCAGGATGGAAAAGTGCAGCCACAACCAATTTGTACTGTGGAAAATATACAACCTCTTCCGTAGAGTAACAGCATATCGGAGGTAGAATAAGTGGCTCAACCAATCAGTAAGTAAGTATAGCCAAGCTGGGTCTGAAGAAGAAAAATGGCTCTCTGGAAGCTAAATGGAAGCCTGCTTGGCTTCCCCATCTCTGGTTCTCCTGCACAACAGAGCAACGTTGGTTCTGCCATTATAGTCAGTAGCTTTCAAGAGCCCAAGGTCCAGTCTCATCACTTTCCATTAATCTGTGGCTTCCAAGGCACATCCCCTTGGCAGGAGTTCATTGCCATGCAGTTTAGCCTGATCAGCATTCTAAATTCATTTTGACAATTAAACTCACCTCCTATGTTGTTCTTGTAAGTATTATACAACTCTTTTACTCTTCTGTAACGGAAAGCCAGCTTCCTCATCCAGTCAACCCCTCCTCTTACACCTGTTGGCAGACAAAGGTTTGCACTACTTGCAGCTGCATGGAAGCCATCAGTTGCAAAACTGTAGGTACTGCAAACACCCAAAATACAGTAAAAATAAATACAATGTATTCCTGTAAATGCTCAATTTATTTAATCTTTGAAGAAAAATAAATGAAACAAATGCTGTATTTTACCTTAGGTCTTGTCCATTATCATCAGAAGAAACATCATCTATATGAACTTGATCACACTCCTGTTGAAAAAAACCCAAATGATAAATTATTTTATGAGACAGTACGCTCACCATATGATTAGTTCTGGTGCAGACCACTAACTGGACCAGAAGATGGCAGCATATGTACACTTACAGCTTCCTATCACCATCAATTTCTTTAAAATAATACAACCTTCAGCTCCTACACTGTCTAAATTATTAGTTGAAATAGGCCCTTAGAAAAGCTATATGTAATTTTAGATTAAAATTATTTTATTGAATAAAACCCAACAATTACAAGTCTCTCTTGCAGTCTCTCTAGTATACCAATATTCCAAAATCACCTAAACCTTATTTCTCTGCTTTCTGAAAGATAGTGATGATGAACCTCAACGCGTATATAACTTCTGTTAAGTGTCTAGGAGTTTGAATGCTTATCAGATTTTTAAAAATTGATTTATCCAAATGCCTGTGGCTGGAGAATCACAGATAATCAAGCAGTCTTGCAGAACTTCATTACTTCCCGGTTTCAGAAGAGATGGAAGTAACTCCATGGAACTGAGGTACATTGGAAAGCTGAACTCCCCTCTAAGCTGGTTTTATAATTGGATAGCTATCAAGTATTCTTTTCTGCACAGTAGTTAGAGCAGAAAGATAGGAAAATGTGGGGGAAGCATAAATAAATAAGTCAAGCCATCATGCAATAGTAAATACGAACAGGCATTGTATTACGGTTTTCTGTAGTTGCTAGAAATAACATTTTAGCCCAAAGACACACCTGAGATTCAGTGTCTGGAGATTTTACTTTTTTATAAGTAAGTAATTTTTAAATGTTTAAAATAGCTGTTGTTAACATGATCCTAATATAATTTATGACATATTTAAAAATTAAGGATGTATTTAAAAATAATCTCATATTGTCCAACAAAATTTAATCTCGTCACTAAACCAAAATGAGGCTGAGTTTTCAAAATGCCCAGTTCTGTGCCTCAAATGAAGAGTTGTCTGAGTCATCTATGCCAAATGAAGTTGCTGACTAGCAGCACTCATTTCAGACTCTGTGACATGCAGGAGTATGCAGTTCTCAGTTTCCAATCTCAGTCTTGTATGAGTGCTAAATTGTCCAGATGAAGGATAAATCTGAATAGAGAAGTGATTTCCAAATGTGTATGCCACAAGTTCCTAGAGTGTGATTTTGGGAAATTACCATTTCTTCTTTCTGTTTTTTCTGCTTTGCACTGAATGAATATTTAACAAACTTTTACCCACATGAAGAAAGTTGTTACCAAAAAAAAATTAGCATTTTTTGTATAAAATTAATGCATATAATTTCATATTCAAATATATAATTTCATTGCATCATACAAGCAATCATTAATCCATTAAGACAGGCATGAAAGAGCTGTCTTCAAGGAACAGAAACGAAGCATTCGTCTCCTCACTGAAGGAATAAAAAAATAAAACCAAAACAAAACAAAACCCAAAATAAAATAAAATGATAAAATAGGTTCTGTCTGAGGAGATTATCTTGAGCAGTAGAGTATTTTAAAGAAGCTGCTTTTGGATGCAAATAGCAAGTGAAAAGAGAAAGAAAAGGGGAAGTGGCAGCTGAAATAAAAGATTAATTTATCTATCTTTACTTAGTATTTACACTCCGGAAAAAAAATGAGACTATACTCCACCCAATATAGGACAGGAACTCAAAAAATCAGACAAAAAGCCCCACTGGGATAAATTCTAAGTCTGTATTTTGCAATATCTGAGCAATATCTAGCTTCCTAATCATCTTCACAGATTTCCCTGGAACTGGTCAAAGCATAAGAGAATTTTAAAAGTTTAAAAGTCAGTCCTGTGGATTTGAAGGTGTACTAATAAAAATGAAGGGCACACAGAAGGCCTCTTAGATATGAACTGTCTGCTGCTCTTTGGGTTTTGTTAAGCCCTTCAGCTACATTGTTCCAGCCTTGAAAATTCCAGATAACTATTCTGCTGCTAATTTCATTACTAAGTTAAATATGAGTGGGTGGCAAAGGCTCCACTGTTTGCTTTTATTTTTTTATCTCACAGTTTGTTCATTGACTCCAGGAACAGGAGATGAGGGGAACATGAAGTTTTCTGATTACTTGCCCTTTGTCCCTGCAAGAATGATGTTAAGTTTATAAGGGGATCAAACCCAACAGCACTTTCCAGCTTCCTCTTTTCCCCCTTCTTCTTCTCCTCTCAGATCTATGGCTCAGCTCCTCAACATACTAGCAATACACATTTGCTGACCAATAACAAACCCATGTGCCCACCATTCCTTGCCTTCTTTTGTTTTCTCATTTACTAATCTAGTTCAACTAAAATGTTTATATTTTATAAATTCACTTACATGGTGTGAAAAAACTTTCTTGAAAAAAAGAAAAAGCAGATGTTTTGAGCAGATTTGAGATAGTTCTCTACTTTTCCCAAAAGAAACAGGAGATAGATGGCACAACACTACATCTGAATTTGCTTGGAAAACGTACCAAACAGTTGCAGTGAGGAAGGGAAGAAACAAAACTCTCTATCACTTTAAATGTTAATATAAAGTATTTTTCACATCAGCCATACTACTGGCTACACTCAAGTCACAGTGGCTGATTGTCAGTACAGGTTCAAAACTAAGAAAGATAAAATATATTTCCTATTACAGAGAGTAAAGGAAAGGAATCTAGGTACAGTAACTGGCTTTTGCTTCAAGAAATACTGATTTAAATTGTATCTGAGTGCAGTCAATTCTTTGCAGCAATTTTTAGAGCCTGAAAATTTGAGAGTACAGAATCAACAAATCATCCAAAAAATTTTCTTCCTGGAATGGACAGTAATTTCATTATCCAGTAAAAACACTGACTCACCACACTGAACACAAAAATGTTTTTACTGAGGAGATATTCAGCACAATGCTTTCTCAGGCTATACAGAACACCCCTTTCTCTGCATATGCTTCAGCCTCTGTTAAAACTATTTTGACCTGCCTCTCAAATTTGGAGACTTACCTAAATCCTATTTTTTATTTCTCATTGCTATTTCTAATGAGAGGAAAAAAAAAAAATCTAATTTAAATTATGTTGGATTATCATAAAAATGGAAATGCAATTCAGTTTGTTTAAAATATTCTTTTTTTCTTCATCATTCTGAGAGTGGCAGGAGATAATGGAGTTGGAAGTTTCATGTCCAAATTCCTGCTTGCAATTTGTGGAAATTAGGTGTTTTGTGTGCATAGTATGCGCTACCAACATTTCTAAAAGCGGTCTTAATACTGAGATAGGGAGAAAAACATCTATTTATTTCTTACCTGTTTGAGAACAGAATACATTAGTCTGGACATTATTACAGAACTGTGTCCCATGTCTAAGCATTGCTCAGGCACATGAACTTTCTAGAGCACCAGACTCCTATTTTCATGGCAAAACACCAACTGCCCTCCCAAGCGATACTTCTCAAGCTAACTAAAATTTATACACTGAGAATGAAATAGCTGGAGAACAGCCTAGCCTGAAATAAAAGTGCAGCTTGGCTGATTAGAACATGGGTTACTGGGTCAGCGGGGAATGTCTCAGCAGATCGGAATTTCTGCATCAGCAGTCACTGTAGTGAGACAGATTTGCATAGAGGAAGGAAAACTTTATTTTTGAATGTGATAACTTTCAATAACTTGGTTATTATTACTAGACCCTGGTATGCGGTGTTTGCAACCAAGAAGGACGGAAAAAAGAGAGCATAGAGGATGTAGTGACTGGAGTCAGTATTACAGGAATATAGTTTTTTTAGTACATTACAATTGCCATGTCTGGAGCCATGAGCTTTACTGTAGGATGAAGATGAAAGCAAGACAGAATGTATGGGACCTGATGGCTCAGCATTAAAAAAGTGAGATGATGAAAGGATAAGTAATCTGCCTATTGAATAAATGCCTTATCTCATTTCCTCCAGTAAGAACTGAAGATCTTGTGTCTTGATGGCCATGACAATCAACAGCTCAGCACTCACCTCCCCTCTCCTGGGAAGGATGGAGAGAGGAAGACAGAGAAATAGACATGGAGAGAGGGGGAGAGATGAGAGAGAGAGACCCCAAGTCAAAACTGGGGAATTCTCAGAATTCATTACACATTCATCATGCAGATGCACTGTAATATTCCGTAATGGCCATGTGTTCTGCAAACATATTTAAACAGACAGATTTATTCATCTGCATATTAAAGGATGCCTCTATATACTTTGGCACAGAATGACATGCAATTACATCTTATTTGCTAAGACAGAAGATTGTTGGTCTTCTTGCATATGCCAGAATATGTGCATACAGCTCATTTCAGAACAAGAAGTTTGGAATTTTGGTAACCTTATAAGAGAGTTGGTTTTGAAACAAAGATGAATTCTAGACTACAGAATACATAATTGCATATAGAAATTGGTTTTAATTTTAATGAGATTCTCCAAGAGAGTCCCCAGGTAGTAGGTTTTGATTTATCTAAAACTGAAAACTGTTTGGATAACTCTTCCAGAATGAGATGGAGTATGAATATTTGGACAGGATATTAAAACCACCCTATGAAGAATATACAAAATGAGACAATTCACCTATGACAGCTGAACGTGAGATCTACAAAGAAAATAAATAATGAGAGAAAGGAATGAAGCTTCAATGACTATAAGCAAGAATAAAGAGGTATGGAAAGAGGGCAAAGCTCCATTTTGATGAACTCTTCCACTTGAACTCAGCACAAGATCGAAGAACTCTGGGCATATGCTACCGAACAGCTTAAAGTTCATTGGGTGTCACGTGAAATCTGAACATGCTGGGGCAAAGGTCTGCTAAAAAGAAATTTAAGCAATGCTTTGAAAAATTGGTTTGGAATCTATCCCTGGTATGGGCCAGCAGAACAACATTCACCGAATGCACTTGCATTGTCAAGTGATTACTCACTAGGACTGCAATAAAACACCGACTGGCGAAGGCATGTCCAGGGCTTTATTTTCTTACATTTCTGCTGCTGGTAGGAGGAAGTGCAGCTCAGGTAGAGGGTGTAGTAGATATCAGTTTCTTGACTTAAAAAGTGCTAAGAATAAATGAAGTCTGCAAAGTATGACAAAGACAACCGTAGCCTGGTACCTTCTGCTTTTCTTATTGCCTACAGTTGACAAAGGAACAAAAGAAGTGTACACTAGAAAAATCAATGTCCCAGTGAATGGAAAAAATCTCACTTACCTTATTTTTTTTTCTATTCACTCAGCAGAGACCTTTTTCTGGCATTTTAAACAAAACCTCAGTCTTCCAACTGCCATTAGTGGCAAAATATCTGTCCATGGAGAGAACTCTGGGATCCACTCCGAGTAAGAAAATTAGTAATTTAGACCAGGAAAAGGTCTGAAAAGTCCAGAGTTTGAGAACTGCTTTTCACCCTGACTCTTGACATACACGGTTGTAAGACTGTCACTTTTCACATTAACAGGTTCAGACTCCTGGAGTGAAACGTAAAGTCCATGAAGCCCAGCTGAAGAGCCTGTTTCCCAGACTGCTGTTCTTGTGGCAGTCCATCTGTGTGCTTCTGACAGGTGAGTGGTTCACAGCAGCCACTCTATAGGATGAAGCCTCTCCCTTTTCTGACAGGATGACAAATTGCACATCCTCGGTACATGGTGACAAAACATGAGGTCACCTGGTTACCTCAGGAAAAGACATCACTGATGAGTACATCTATCATAGCCCAAGCTCTCTGATGCTTCAGTTTATGAGGTAAATGAAGAATATTCTGCCTTTGAGCGAGAATGGGGAGTCTGAGGCCAAAAGGCTACTCAGGTATGGGAAGAGAAGAACAGCCTCTTGGGGTCAGATGATGTCACCCACTAAAAGCAAATGTAGAGAACTTCAAGAGAAAGAATGGGAGGCACGTATGTCCCCCTCGTGGAATTGACTGCAGACAGGTCTAAACCCATGAAACCGAAAAGATGGCCATAGGACCAAGAGAGGAAAGAGTAGTTTGCAGATTCCATCTCTCACCCAGTTTCATGGAAGGACTCTGGTGCGACGGGAAGTCACTCCCACCTGGCTCACCTCTCTCTGATTAGAGTCTGACAAACCCAAATTCTAGACAGGCAGAGAATGTCACACGCAACAAACGCTAATGCACAACAAAACCACTGTGTTAAAAACCCAGGAATAACTGTGTTTATGTTCCTTTGATTCTTACCTCTAAATCATTAAAAAATAAATGTGTGTCAGCAAGATTAAAAATCATTTCTTCCATTCGCAGTCCAAGGGTCACTGCCATTGGTGGATCCTTAAAAAACAGAAAGCAAAGTTACTGTTTAAATACCTTTAAGTTATATCAGAATTACTTTGAAACTGCTGTATGCAAAGTCTTTTGAAAAATTAACACTGCAAGAAATTTCTCTAAAATCCTTTCAATATTAAGCGATTTTAATATAAACTCAAAGAAGAGACTGATGGACTTGTGTGAGAACATCTGGGGAACTGGGGATGTTGAAATATTGAGTTTTTTGAAAGTCAAGGCATGTGCAACCTGGCTAAACTGACAGGGGAAAACCTGGTGGACTTATGTAAACCTGCATAAAGAAAGCTGTAAACAGGAAAGAAACTTCTCACAATGTAAGAAAACCAATATAAAAGTATCTTGCCTGCCAATTTGTGGGCAGAAAAAAAGCTAAGCCATGGAGCAGTAACTAGTTTTTCTGACCCAATGTACTGAGTGAGCAGCAGAGGTAGGAACAAAGTTACTTTATGTAACACCCAGTCCACTGCACAATTCCTCTGACCTCTTGGCTTTTTTTCCCAATTTCTGGGCACACAGAAGTCCTCACCAAGGTCATGCTAAACTGGACTAGGAAAGGTAGTCATCTCTACTACATGGTTACTTTGTAAGCAATTAGCCTACTCTGTGATAGGAAGGTGTGATTTAAGAGGCCTTTTCAGTTTCTAATGTCTCTGCTTCACAAAAATACAACAGGTAGTCAGAATCTATGCCTATTTCCCCAAATTGGGTTTCACTTTGGATAAATCATCACTGCCTGGGGCCTGTGCTTACGCCTATATCACTTCTTTCTCACACTTTCTGCTGCTCCAGGGTGTACTTTCAAAGCCTGCACTTGGTCCTTCCCGGTCTCAATATTTACCCTTCTTCCATGCAGGCACTCACTGATGAATTTCTGGGTTCTACTTTATGATTTTACTGCAGATATTTATTCAAGAAAGTGCCTGTAAATGTTCTTCTAAGTGTTGTTCAGGGTGCCTACAGTCTATGGCACAATTCTTTAGGTGGTCCACAGGAGTGGGAAGGCCTATGCAAGTTTGTTTGTTTGCTACAGATCATCCCTTCATTTCTGATGAAGTTTGGGATTCCTGTCCCTGGATGAGATTCATTCAAAATGTTGCATTTTTTTGTAGGTCAGCTCTCACAGTATCAAATCACTCTACCTCAGCAAGATACCACAAAGCTACTGATCTGCAGTATCAGTTTGAGAGCATTTATTGTACAGTAAATGTGAGATAATTTAACTTTGCTAGGTTTGCTAGGAAAGTTTAAGAAAATTTGCATTACCTTACATTTGTTTTAGAATAAGAATGCACACAGACAGTTGTTGATGCTTGGCTGACACCTGGTAGTTAGTTTTATCATTACCTTAATCATCTGCTTGAGCTTGTGGGGCTTAGTTAACTTTTTAATATTTAATGTATCACAATAGGCTTTTAAAATAGATGTCATACTCTTCTCATTAAAATAAGAAAAAAAATAATCTATATTTCATCATTTAAACTCTGATTGACACTAGCAAGTTTTCAGAAATCCCTTCTTAAATACCTGGAGATTAAAAGTCTAAAAGTTTACCAGCATCTGGCAATAAAATCACACAAAACCTCAAATGATCATTTGTTAGTATTAGGATCAAAGGCTTCCCAATCAGGATCAGACATCTGCTACTCCAGGGCTTCGCAGTGACAGAATAAAAGATGGCTTCTTCCCTCAAGCACTTAAAAACTAATGGTAAAATCTGAAACATAGACATATTTTGACCCTTGCTCATGAAAAAGTCTGACATGAAGAGGAGAACAGTGTACAAGAAATTGTAATGATCCGAAGTTAGACCCCATTCTCTGGCAGTGAAAGGAAATATTTTTATGTTGACCCTTGAACTGGTCTAGACTACATTTCAGAAGTAAAAACCGAACGCAGTGTCTAGTAACATAACTTCATTCCCTACATCTTCCACAGTTGTGTTTACTGGATCTGAAAATAATGTGTCTGAAGGCAGCAGCAAGTGTAAAGGTCAGTTTTCCAATGGGATGATTAAGGAACATAGGCTAACAGATTTACAAAAACTCATGTAAGATACTTAGAACAAAAATCATCAGAATACTCTGGACTCATGAGATTCCTCATCAAGCCATAACGCTTTTATCAAAATGTCATCACATATAAACATGTGTTTCTCTCTCCTTTCTCTTGAGTTTTTTTCCATGCACAGTAAATGATAAATTTTTCTTCCTAGATACAGTATAATAAAGAGTATTTGCAATATGCTTCTTTACCTCAATCCTACAAACACTAAGGAATGTGCATAACTTTATGCACAGGTGGTACCTCATTATTATTTATGTGAGTTAAGTTATTCACTGGAGTGCTTCCAAGACTGGAATCTCAGACTTTTGATTCTCAGTCTCTTTTCTTCCCTTCCTGGGTAGTAGCAGACTTAAATGTGGAAATCTGCTATAACATATTCCATTATAATCCAATTTATTTTTACAGAAACTACCAACTATGTATCACAATTTCCTGCCTTGCCTTGCATAGTTGAAAGACGTAAATGTGACAAAGCTTTTATGATTTTCTTATTAGTAGTATTTTTGTAACCAACTATGCCTGACTTTATTACTGTTAAAAATGAGATTTCCTATGTTGCTGTTTTGACAAAGGCAGGCATAGGATATTGCTAGGTACTATATGTAAAGTAAAATAAAGCAAAAAAAAATAATTTCAAGTTAGCATGAAATCAGTCTGGAATCTCCCCGTAACAACTTCTGCTAAGAAGAGTCACTGTAATTGAATTCTCAGACATGAACAATTCTTCTTTAAATAAATTGGCCAAAACTTACACTGCAACTGTTTAACAAGAATTAAACATCATGTTCTAGCTCTTGCCATGTTAAGTTCATTCCTTCACATACAAAAATAGACAAAGAAAGAAGATTTGTCAGGGTTTTGTGGCTTTCTAACATTTGCACAATGTGGAGGAACATCCCAATCATCATTTTACTGTCTTTCAACTTGAAGCAGAAGTTGCAGACTGGCTCCAGTGGCACAAAGAACTGAGTGTTGAAAAGAAAGTAAGAAACATGTGCATCTGATACAGATTTGAGCACAGCAAATTGAGAAACTGAATAAGAGGCAGACTGAACTTCTGCCAAAGTGGTATTTTGTGCTACTCTGCACAAGCATACACAAAAGAGAAAACAATAATAAAGTAAAATCTGGAAGGTTTCTCCAGATAATTTGCAGAATAAAGGACAACTCTTTGGCCCTCAGAGGCATGATTTTAGCCAGATTATCATTAGTGTGCAAAAGAATCAAGACCAGCTACAGCACTTCTGTATACCAAAATACAAATGACTTTAGTTATGTTAGTATGAAGGCACTAAACTGGAGCCAGACTGTCTGTCTGTGGACTTCTGCACTAGACTGGTCCATCCACTGAAATGCCTCCTGGGAGACTAGGTAAAAATATCCTGGAAGGACCAATATTTAAATATTCTGACCAAAAAGAAAGTGACTGGAATAAAGCCCCAACAGCTCAGTGTCCATTAGTAGAAGAAATCTATTCAATATTGTCTTGAAAGGTCAGGCACAAGATGCTCAAAATAATTAATTTCTGGGGAAAAAAAAAATTACAAATACACTAAACTGGTTTTTATAAAACCTCTGAAAACAAACAGATAAATAGACTGTCAGGTAGATTCATTGTGCCAAGAATTTGTATGCATGAAGCCTTAAAAGTAAGCAAGAAAACAAGCAAAATGTATTAATGATATGATAAAAATAGATTTTCAATGGCTGTCCTGAACAGACTCACAATAAAATTTACCCCTGGAAAAAGTAGAAATGCTTAAATACCAATATTTTTAGCTTAAAGACACTTCCCTACATTGTGTAGGAATCTCAGATTTAAGTTCAGCTTTCACTCTCTCACAGGGAACACTTGTTCCTGGGAGACCTTCATGTGGATGGCAATGGAGGAAGAGAATACGTCTCTTCTTAATAACTATATCTGGTGGCTGATGAAGGAAAACACATACTCCATATGAAGCTTCTGTTCCACACTCTCTAGAAGGAGGTAGGAAAATGGACTCAGGTCTCAGCCAATGAGGGAGTGAGTGGAGAGGACAACTGGAGGTCATGAGAGATAAACTATTAATACAGGCAGTCAAAAGCATATTTAGGAGTGAATTTGGGAATGTCATCATGGGTGCTGATGGTGACAAAGTTCTTCTGTTTAATGACTGGACAAGCAGAGAGTGAGCAATAAAAAAGCTTCTGAGCCCTTTTCAGAGTGTGCAGGGTTAATGTGGCCTCCCCAGCAATTTTCTGTCATTGGCAATGCTGTTAAAAATGTCCAAGTGTGACCATCAGTTGTGGATTTTGCACTTTAAAATCACATTCCCCCCTTCTAAGGTCACAAGGGACTTTTTTTTAACCAGTTGCACCTTGAGTCACTGCATTTATCTGGGCATCTTTGCCCTCTGGATTGACCTGGGAGAAATGAATGAAATGGAAATGCTCAGAGGTAGACTAAACTTCAGTTTAATCAGCCTTAGATGAGCAAGAATAACTGGAACGCAATGGAACAAAGAATATACACTGTTCACAGGGTATAAGAATGTACCTCATAGACTTTTAACAGATGATGACATCTCCTAACACATGTCCTGTCACATCAACAAATCCTCACTTAAGAGCTCAGCACTGTAGAAAACTGTATCTGCCAACTGGTGCTCAGCTGCAAAAAACATCATCAGCCACACAAGTCATAATGTAACAGCTCAAACGCCAATGTTCATAATTTGCTACTGCAGTAAATAATTAAAAATATAAATGTACTAGTTTTATGAAGTATGAAGCAGATGAGCAAAAGCTGAATGATGAGAGGTACCCTTACTGCTGGGAGGCAGCACAGTTTCCCTAAAACCTAACAGTGGTGTAGTGCAGTTTTTATTCTCTTTTTATGTTAGCTTTGACCAGCCCAATAAAATAACCATTACACCAAAAGTCAGACAGAAACACCCACAGGTAGAAAACAGAAAGCTGCAGAATATTCCTCTGGCTAAGTTTTATAATTTAAATATCAAAGTGATGCCCTGACTAACCTCTGGCCAAATCTCTCCCGTTGGTGGAGTATAAAGCCATACTCTACTGGTGCCCAGATAAGAAGGAGCAATTTGCCCTGTGTCTTAAATGAGATGATTACAGCTGCATCCAACAAATTAAATCTTTCAGCAAATGACTAGTTTTGATTTTAACATGATTATTGCAACAGCCCTATATGATTCTGAAATTGAATAATTATAACATGTAAAGTGCTGGATGAGTATATACTAATGAGACTGTCCATTCTCAACTTCAGAAATCCTCAGGCATAAGTCAGAAATCTGTTGTCCTCTTGACAAATGTTATGACCTGAAACTTGCCTACTGGATCCAGGCCTTCCCACACAATCTCTGCCAATGAATGCCCTTGTTGCCTATGGGGTGTTGGTTTGTCTTTCCTTTTCCTCTTCTACTCCAGACACTTGTTAAACTGTAGAAATCTTTCGAAAGAGAAACTGTTTGTCTCCCAGTTTGTCTCAAGCACTCTTGCACTTACACATTTCTCCCTCTGCCTGGCCATAACAGCGTGATGGCCACCTCCACATGCTGTACCTCCCCTCACTGCATTCCCTGCACAGACTGAATTGCAGCAAAGCAGAGAGACTAGAAGACTAATTTCTGAATGTTTTGGTTTTGTCCTGTTACTGCAAGAAATAGGGTAAAGAGCTAGTGAGAAAGGGGAATGAAAGTTTACGTGTCAAAGAGTAGATGGGAAAGAAATGAAGGTGAATATCTTTGCCTGTCTGTATATTCACACTAGCTCTACACCCAGCATGTCACCCCTTGAAAGTATGAAGCGATCACATTTGGTATAAGAAGATGCCTTCCCTTAAAGCAGTGTTCACATTAAACACTCACTAATCTCATTTAGAATATTTAAATACAGGGGAAGGGGAAAACTTTTCCTGTGATTTTTTGGGGTGTGGTTTCTTCTTTTGAAGTAACCTGATTATATTATAAAAAATGGGCTCACAAAATACATAAGGAAGGCACAGCAGAGCATCTGTATAACATTACACACCTCTATTTTTTAAAAATCTGATAGCAAATCACCACAATTAAATAATTTAGTAGGACCATTATTTTATATTACCCTGATTATTTTTTTTTTCCACTGGGAAGTAACAGTTTTATAGCACTTCTCAAGGATAAACAGCTCTCAACACTTCTGAAAGACCTGTGTGCTCACAATACTTCCACTCAGAATCTCACAATTCATGGAGTATTTACTCTCACATCAAACCAGTTCTTGTAACAATCCAGACTTCAGTCTGGATTAAGAACTTGTTATAGATGGAAATCATACTCAGAAAAGAAAGGGCCACATCTACTAAAGAGGTCATGTACCAGAGACTGGCTGAGGTCTAGCTGTGCTATCTTTCCCTTCTCTCCCTTAGGCACTTAGGCTCAGACACATCCCATCTTAAGTTTAGGCAGCACTTAATGACATGCAAAAGTTAAAGCTTACTCATGATAAACTCTCCCTGTATTCCTTTTCCTGCTGCTCTAGCCTCCTTGCAGTCAGCAATATATATATTTGAGTTTCATTGAGTTCCATTGGCAATTACCTTCCCAATGAGTTCTCTATAAATATGGCAAAGGTGGTCACTGCAGGAAGGAAAAAGTCTACTACTTTTATTTTACAGTCACTGGAAATGAACACATTTCCCTACTTGTATGGATGCCACCTATCAGTACAAAAAAAACCCCAAACCCGAAGGGTTATACTTAAGAATCCCTCTCCTTTTGCTTCATGGCTGTTTGTGACACTTGTTTACTGATGCTGATCTCAGCACCATAACTACATTAATTTCACTTGCCCTTGAAATACTATTGTTTTATACAAGCTAACTTTATCTGCTGTCAGTACTACTGGCTGTTAATATGCCATTACTGTTTCTAAGGTCTCTGTATGGATTCTTTAAGAACAGTGGTACTGGGATTTTTTAAAATATTCCTACTCATAACGAAGTGAGAAAACAGGAGGAATTAATTTCTCTTTCTGTCTCTTAAGTTTTCAAAGTTATCCATAGAAGTTTGTGAGCTACAAAATGTGCTCTGATTTTTACATTTTGTATTGAAGTTGGCTTAGACTTTAGACATATATTATATGAGATGGTGCAGGAGATGTAAACATCCTAAGGGCACACACAATCAAAAAAGGATGAAAGGAATGACTGCCTCACTGGGGCAATTCAGCAAGTTCTGTGGCAGTATATGGGCTACACTCAGAAGTCATATAAATGTTCATGTTCAGCTAGGTTTCTTGATAACTGTAAGTTAGAAATGGTTCTGACAAAGTCACTGTTGTTACAGTGTTTGAAAAACAGCAGAACAGGAGTTTTGACAGAGTACTGAAATGTGCAGTGATTTGGCACTGTGAAGCTGCAAAACAAGCAGGGCTGTTTTTTACAAGACATGAATAACTACCCTTATCTTAGCATTCCAAAAATGCAGATTTTTGTTTGGGCCTGTGAGTTTTCCTGTTAGCTTTCTCTTTTAATAACCACAAACAGCTGTCTCAAAACATGGAGAGCTGATCCATCTGTGGTTATAATCCACAGGTTCTTTGGACATTTCTAACCCACTGGCTGGAGCGGTGGGTGTGGAAAGCATTTCTCTGATGTACTGCTTCTCACACCCTTTTCTTGAGCATCTGATTCTGGCTGAAATAAAGAGGCAGGAAACTTATGCTAAACCAGCCCTTCGTCTGACATAGCATGGACACAGTTATGTTCTTAAAAAGGAATACATTTGTATAAGTTACACTCGAATAGCACACATAGAAAGCCTACATCCACGTATGTACATACCAACATTCTTCCTGTCCATTTTCTTCCCTTCCATACATTTGCCCTAATTTTTCGTTTCATCCAGGCCTTTAGCTCTACCCCTCCCAGCAGTCCGCTCCTGCTGCTATGCACTGGTCTTCCCACCAGTCCCTCCTCCCCTTGACTGAGCACCGTTCCTTGGGTACCCACTACCACCCCAGTGGGGCTTGCTGCTGACTCATCAGGGGAGCTCCTGCTCCTGCAGGCTGTGACTGCCTGTCTGCCTCCTTCGCTCTTCCTCCTGCTCTCCTCCTCACTGTTCCGTGACCTAAACTCCTGTTGGATCTTATCAGAGGGGAGAGGATGAGTACAACTGTCAGCCTGGGAGAGGGATTCACTCCTTGGCATTACTCACCCCAGAGCCAGCCAAGGAAACCAAAGATTCAACGGAAAAGCTGAGGAGTCAAATAACATCTGCATCTGGCACTGAAACAGGTCAGCCTCTTACTTACTCATCCTGATCCATCAATTTCCCTGTAAATTCACCCGTTGCTCCAGTTTATTTCTTATTTTTTCCTTTATGCATCCAGATACTGTCAGTTATTTCCATTTGCCCACTACATCTGTTACCTCACCACAATGTCTCTTCCAATGTACCTCAGGAACCTCATCCTTGTTCCTCTATAAACTCTTTGCTCATTTGCACCATCTGCTTCCTGGCTCATATATTGTGCTTAGGGTCTGTGTCTCATTTCTCACCTTGACTTTTTCACATTAACCCTCTTAAAACGGGGTTTACTGTACACTTTCCCTCTAACTTCACTCAAGCCACAATGAACACAGAAGGTGAAAAACACGTATATGCGCAGGCCAGATAACTCTGATACAGTGAATCAAGGCAGAATTCATGACTCACATACCTTGCCATACTTCTGTGCGTAGGATCCTGTAAGCAGTGAATGAAAAACTATGATTGTTTCATCCAAATCCCAAACAAATACACGCTGAAAATAGAAGTGGGGATAATATTATTAAACAAATAACATCGAAGTCCCATCACCATCCCACCCAGTGGGGCTAAAAGTCAGCTGAGTCTTAACATGTAACCAATCGCTTAGCTGGTTTTCTCTGAAAATCAGCAAGAACAGTGTATCATGCATGGTAAAAAGTTAGGAGAATAACTTTTGTACTCTTCAACCATTTCTTATTTGTCTTCTGAAAAGCTTTTAAAAAAAGCTATATAACACAGATTTCAGAAATGTGATGGGGGTCAAACATAATTGTCAACCTAAGGATAAACAGTACTCTCAGATATTTCTCTGCAAGCCTTATTGATTCAAGGTTCTTTATTTCTACTGTATAGCTAAAATTAAATCTTGGGTAAAAGTGCTATATGCCATATATAATGACATACAGAACTGAAATAATATTGTAGGATTATTCTAACTCAGTTAAAAAAAAAGGAAAGAACTCCTTATATTGACAAGGGGTTCATTTTCACTGGTAAACGATAAAAGAGACAGGAAAACTGAAATGTTAGAGTCTTTTCCCTGGAAAAGTTAAATCCTTCCAAAAGCAAAAAATTTGTAGGTTTCTGTATGAATGCAATGGCATATAGCCTAGGACTGCAGTCCACCCTGCTACCCCAGGAGTGGCTGTGTGGCCAGCCAGGTTCCAGCAAGAGTCTTGTCTTCTGCTGTACACAAAGCTGGCAGTGGGGCTGGCCAGTGCTGTTCGCTCCCAGTGCCAGTCTGGTAGCAGGAGGGGACACTCCGCACCAGTAGAGGTAGCACCTTCCTCTGATGCAAGAGCTGGAGTGTTTCACACAAACACAGGCACTCCACTTCCTCCTCCTCCTCCTCCCGTCACTCTAAGGCTGTGCACTGCTAACAAGAGCAATATGACTATAATTACTCCGTTGCTAAGAGGTCACCTGTGTTTTAAATCGCCACCCCATATATTAGGCGGGTATTTCTTCACTGAGGCACTGATCTTGCACATACTTAAGTACAGGCATAACTTCACTGATGTAAGCTGCCTCACTGAAATCCACTGGCATTACTTGGTAGCACAAGGACAAACCTGTGCCTAAGTATTTGAATTATGGCCAGATGATCCTGAATATTTACACTGCATTCATAAATACATGTAATTAAGCTGAGCAATATATTTGAGATTTTCTATTCAAAAAACTAAAAGAAAAGGTGACAATTTTGAATACAGAACTCTCACAGTTTTATGATTCTATTGCATGAGAAACTGAAATGCAAACTTAAGAGATAAAAAGTGCAAGGCTGAATCACATTTACTTTTCTGCCTAACTTTGTCATAAAAACCCAGAAATGTTTCTTTGTACAGGTATGTTAAAACAGCAACTAGTATCTGTTATATTCAGTTAGTGAGACTGAGTCCATGATGTTTTTTAAAATGCCTTAAGCTATTTCCGCAGAGGTATTTTTCAGAATTTACTTTTCATCAGAAGAAACCTCCGCATTACCATTCATCAATTACCGCAGGCATACCTCCAAGTCACTGTCCGGAGGGGGTGATGGATTATTCTTCCGCCCTCTACCCCGAGACTTTGACCCAGAACTCCTACATGTTCTCTCATCAAGATCTTTGATTGGCGTGGAGGGGCTCTGCACTGTGTCAAACTCCCCTGTGAAGTCAACCATTCATGGCAAAATTAGTGCTGGATTTTTAAATAATAACTTTTTTTTTTTTTTCTCATAGCTAGACATGTCTGTATGCAGACTCAACCACAAGATGCACCCACAAGTTGTATAAAATGAGTGATAACATGGTTTGTCTCATGTAGGTGAAATCAGCAGGTGCCACGTAGACTTTTGACTTCATCAAGAAAACATTATAAACCTTGACAGAATAAGAGAAAGATTTAAAATGACACACATGCATGTGCAGACATATATACAAATACACATGAGCGCATGCAAAATATTGATAGATCTAAGGAAGATGTATTTTAGAAGTCACATGAATAACTTTTCAAAACATGAAGCGTCTTTTAGTTGAAGTAGTTCATTTCCCACATTTGGAGTTCAGCTAGACTTATTTCCAAGTCTGGTGCTCTTTGTACCAGAACACCCTTTGGCCCATGTCCAGACACCAGAAGAGCCAGTCAGCTTCCCGCTTCATCTCCTCCTCCCATGTCACTTCCTCTTTAGTAGAGTTCACTTTTTTCTCCCACCTTAACTCTGCCCATAAATTGGCAGAGGAAAGTCATAATATTTAATGCAATATTCCAGTTACTACCAGAAAGAGGGTGAAGTCATACTTGTTGTATTCTGATCATCTTTCTCTAAGTATCAGGTACTGTCAGAGAGAATATGTGCTAGAAGGACCTTTGATCTGGCATGGCATAGTTGCTCATAACACTCAGGTCTATCCCTAAGTTACCCAATTAATCTACTTTGCCGGTAACAAAGGGCTTTAGACGTGATCGCAAACCAGTAGCTAACTTCCCCTTACAAAGTATTTTTATGACACAGTGTAGTGAACAGAAAATATCCTTTTCTTCATAACACAGTACCTTCTGTGCCCTTTTAAAACTGCTAGCAATAAATGCAGTTTGGCTATGTTCCCGAGTGCTAAATGACATAAATCCTCCTTCATCATCTATCCCATTAGCTATTTTATTTTTCTCCATTAAAGAAGAAAAGCGTACAGCTTATATCTGACATCTACTACAGAGTTTAATTCAAGGGAATCTTTGTGCTGCATGTAATTGTGTGTTTCTGGGCCACTTTGGTAATGTTTGTTAAAAGTGCTCATGATGACACATCTGCAGGATAAATTTACACTTGGTACAAACATTTCCCAAGAATCATCTATGATGCACCTGATTTTGAGCTGGAATCTGAACATTATTAATTTTTACAAAGGAGCATCACTAAGGTCACCAAAGTCCACCAGGCAACAGAGAAAGTTGCCAGCAGATCAAGGAGAGTGATTTTTCTACTTTGTTCTTGACTTGCAAGACCATTATCTGGAAAAATGTCTAGTTTTGTGTCCCCAAATACAAGACAGATATTGAGAAACTGGAGTTACTCCAGGTAAGGGCCACCAAGATAGTTAAGGGGCTGACAACACAGGATGAAAGTCTGAGTGACCTTTCACAGAGGTATACAGAGAAAGGACAAGAAAGGACAAGGACAGACAGAAATCACAGCAAGGGAGATTCCTGTTGAATACAAGATAAAAATCCTTCACTGTGAGAGGGGCCAGGTCCCCAGAGAGGCTGTGCAGTCTCCATCCTTGAAGACTCAAAACTCGATTGGACACAGCCCTGAGCAACATCATCTAAGTTGGCTCATCCATGAGCGGGCTGGGCCAAAAGACCTACAGAGGACGCTTCCAGTGTGAATGACTGAATGTTTCTGTGATCTTCCCTGAATCATTCATTTCATTCTCCCCCCACAACAAAGAAGAAAACAATTCTAGTCTAGCAAGTTCTAAGAAGAAAAAATAGACTTCAGTCTCAATTAAGGGCCTGTGCATAATGTAACACAATAGTTAATTTCTTAATCTATTCTATAATTTATTTATACCTTACAGAGAACCACGTACAGAAGATTATTAAAATAAATACACTGGGAAGATATATTTGTATATCTTGACTGGAAAAATACTGTTGTATTTCTTGGAAGAATAAGATTTAAGCTTGTAATGTCACGTTCCTGAATGGGAGCTCTAGACATTGTGAAGAAAGAATTCCAAATTCAAGGAAAGGGGAGAACAAGAACAAAGATCCCAAGCCTATTGATAAGGTAATTTACTTGAAGAAGGACATATCTAGGTTCCACTGCCTTCTCCAAGTTTATTTGACTGAATGACAGATATATGAAGTATAAAGACATATTTTCATGACCAAGAATCTACATCCCTGAACCCTCAAGTGAAAGGTGATGAATCCTCCATGAAACAGGAGGAAATCAAATCTGTGTCTCTCACTTCTGGGGAATTACACAAATTATTCTGCTATCACCTGGAAGACGATGCTACTACTTTTTTCTTAGACTAGGTGATGCTAGTTCAACGTTGCAAAACCAATGTGCTTCTCTGCTTGTACAGAACAAAGACAAACTTTCAGGCAGCAGCTGAAAAGAGATTTTCAAAGCTGAAATTTGACAATTTATTGCAGATATCACTTTAGGTAGGTAGGTCTGTCCTGATTTGGATAAGGATCATATACATTCTATAGTAGCTTCTCTTCAGCCAAAAGTCTTATTTGCTATGAAATGAGCAGCAATAATAGTATCTAATGAATAATGTTCCCATGCTGGTTTTTCTTTGTCCCTACAGAATGGAGAGAGAGTTCTTGTTGACTAATCATTTCTATTCCCAGCATGGTGTTGATGTCAGTAAGGACACTGCAGGCAGTGGACTGATCAATAAGGTCACATTATCTTAGTTCTTTCTCCATAAGAAGAACAGCAAAACATACTTTGGAAAGAGTGCAAATGTACAAAAATATGTTTCATAACCAGAATCCTCATGTGGCAAAAACTTACACTGACTTCAAAGTTCTGAGTATGCAAGAGTTCTGTAAGAAAATATAATTTCCTAGATTTTTCTGACAGAGTGGAAAAAATATCCCCAAAAAGCCCCAAGAAATGAAAAGACAAAAATTAAATAAGTGAAGATGGATGTTTACATTCTTACCACAAGTCTTCATATTTATAACATTTCAACATTTTACAATAAAATCAAGACTCATTTCTACAGTAATGTACTAAAACATCTGTTCCCAATGACTGTATTTAATCTACAAAAAAAAAAAAAAAGCAAAAAAAAAAAAACCAAAAAAAACCCTCTGTTCTAAATCTTCTCTGAAAGTATCTAACAACTGAAGTAAATAACTTCAATTTTCATTTAACATTAGCTAGTACCAGTTGCCCCAAGCTTCTGATTGGGTCAAAACTGTACATGATTGCACTGTCATGTTCAACTGTACATGATCCATTAATCAGTACTGTAACTAATCACTGTACCTTGTAAGTTCTATATATTTAAAGCCAACTTTATTTCATTACACTAATCTCTAAATCAGAATGAGCAGCTGTCTCTTACTTGAATGCAAGGTATGCATCTATTTTAGAACTGCAGTAGTCAGTAGTGCATGTTTTTTTGAACAACTGTAGGCTTAATTGCTTGATTTGCTTTTTACCAACAGCAGGCTAAAGGAGCAACTGCATTTTCTTATTCTCTGTTTGTTTTAGAAAGTAGGTCAATGCTGATAAAAGGAAAACTTATTAAAAATTCTGCCATATAACATAAAAGAATGTGAGAATTTCTAGCACCAAAGCATACTGAAAATCTTATCCTCATGAAGAGTTCTTACTGCAGCTCATATTAGACAGTAATTTTTATTGTAGTGTTTGAAATTTTTGAGCTTTTCCAATATTCAATACATGCCTAATAAATACATTTCATAGCCTTCTCCCACCGGAACTATGAGCAGCATCAGAGATCCAATAAAACAAGAGGAAAATGTTAAAACTAGAACACAGAATGACCACTTTCCCACAGATGTTCATACACATACACTGGTTCATGTCCAGCATGAAGCCTTTCGTGCCATGGAGACCTTGCAGCAGCTCCAGTTAGAGGACAGGGAGCTACAGCACCATTGTTCAAAAAGGAGGTGGACTTTTATATCCAGAACACTGTTTCCCATCTGCAGTTTGATGTGAATATCTACTCCTCCCTGTTAAAACACAGTTGTGCTACTTAACCAGGAGAAAAGAGGTGTGGGCACAGTCTGCATATAGATAGACCTTTGCACTGTTTTTCATAATGCCATCTTCTGGAGAAGCGGCAAAGGGTGAATTCACTGTCGTGGTTTAACCCCAGCTGGCAACTGAGCCCCATACAGCCGCAACTGAGCCCCATGAGCCACCATGGAATGGGGGAGACAATCAGAAGGGTAAAAGTGAGAAAACTTGTGGGTTGAGATAAAGACAGTTTAACAGGGAAAGCAAAAGCCATACAGTCAAGCAAAACAAAACAAGGAATTCATTCACCACTTCCCATCAGCCGGCAGCAGCTCAGCCATCCCCAGTAAAGCAGGGCTCCATCATGCGTAACGGTTACTTGGGAAGACAAACGCCATCACTTCAAATGTCCCCATCTTCCTTCTTCTTCCCCCAGTTTTATATGCTGAGCATGACACCATACGGTATGGAATATCCCTTTGGTCGGTTGGGGTCAGCTGTCCCAGCTGTGTCCCCTCCCAACTCCTTGGGCACCCCCAGCCTCCTCACTGGTGAGGTGGGGTGAGGAGCAGGAAAGGGCTTGACTCTGCATAAACACTGCTCAGCAATAATGAAAACATCCCTGTGTTATCAATGCTGTTTACAGCAGAAACTCAAAACATAGCCCCATAACAGCTGCTGTGAAAAGATTAACTCTATCCCAGCCAAACCCAGCACATTCTCCGCCCCTCATTCCATCATGCTCAGGTACCAAATTAATAGAGACCAAGCTCTGCTGCACCCCAGTAACAGAGTTGTAGCTAATATTCTATGAAATCACCTTGCCTAACACTGAACATATGAAAGTGATGTGCCTAAACATGAAACCTTTACCCAGGCTCCCTGTAGACCTATTTCTTCTGCTGGAATTTTATCCATCCTAGATTAAATGTACTTACGTAGTCATCAAATATATTCAAATGTACTCACCTCCTGAAGCAGAATCCCTTAAGGATTCTCCTGACTTATCCCAATATGAGATGAAGTGCCCCAGGAGATACCTATTTGTCTCACAGATACTCTGTGGTAACAAATGCATTTCCAAAAATCTTAATGTAGGGCAGGCACAATACAAACGCAAGAGAAGTCCATGGGAAGGGTAAGGAGCTGAACCTTACACAGATGTCAGATGGATGAACTTATGCACCTCTCCATACTCTCCTTATGGATTGACTTTTGTTACATATTCTTAGCAGAAAGAGCAGCCAGAAGATGCCTTCAACATTACAAACCTTTTTTCCTGGCTTGTAATGTGTTATTGCTTGTTATGAGTAGCAGAAAGAGTAAAGTCTATTTCAATTTTCATCCCATTTTCTTTACTCAGTCAATAAATAAAACTGTAACTGATATTAACTCTTGATCTGATGGGGCTTTATTATGAAAACAAGAAATCCTCTATGTGTGGAGAGTACTAGAGCCTTTGATTAGTTATTTGAATTAACAGCTACAGAGATGGAGGAAGAGTGAAGTGCCTTGCTCTGTTTAATCTTAGGTTTTGGTCTTAAGGGCTGAGTAATAAAGGCCTGTTAAGACAGCAAGTGAACATGATGAGTCCTAAAGCTCTGCAGTATGATCTACTGTATCTGAAGTGATTTCCAAGACACTGCACCTCATGGATGGAGATTTATTTTTACAGTGACACAGAAGGGCACAGGCATGTCACGTATTTGCAAAGTGGGTGTTGCACTCTCAGCAGAGGGTCGCATGATCAGTGCAACACTTCACAGAAAAAAGGAGTGTGTGGGCAGATTTGTAAATTCACATGCACAACCTAAATAGAAAAACAAGTTCATATGCTTAAACAACCCATAAATTAGAAAAATCCTTACTGTTTCATAGATTTGAAGTCTTCAATATTTTTTCAACTTGTTCAAGCTATGTAAGATTTCTTTCTTTTGTCAATGCTATTCAATACTAAATGAGTTTTTAATACATGATAGATTTATACAGCATTCCTAGGAAACACAGATACACAAGAGACAGACTATACAGGAAACACTGATTTTCTCAAAAATATGGAGGAACAACAAAAAAACAAAGAGAAGTACACAGAACATGCATAATTATCAAAACATCAGTTGTGAGTACTCTTCACACTCTTAAAAATACAGATGATTTGCGTCTTTTATGGGTGTCCCACAACTGCTGAAATTTCCCTTGATTTCAAGTTCTCTCTTAACTTTTTCTTCCTAAATTTGCATTCTGAGACTACTGAATAATGTTTTACTTTCACCAAAAACCAAGGGAATGTGTATCTTCCCATACCCATTCCATACCACACCATAAACATGAGTGTGCACATGCGTGCACGCAAACGTGCTTTAAACACCAGCCTCAGGAAAACAGTTGGCAAGGAAAAATTTCAACTCATGCCATTAAAATTCCAATGTTTTTAGTAAATTTAAGCAGTTTATATGAAGTATGAGGCCCTGCTTATACTCTTCTACACAGCATTACCCTTCCTTTGTTCAAATTCATTACTATAATAAATTATTTTTCTACTATACTTTTCAGTGAGATGTTGCAGTTGGTAGGATAAGAATCAGGAATATTTATGCAGTAAGTCAATTTTGTGATTAAAGCTCATTTCCCCCCTATTCAAAGCCTAATTCAAAACCCAGTTTGCTAGTCTTTTTTAAAAATGCTCGCAGTCTGTTGGTAAGGCAGACACTACCCACTCTGCACAAGTGAAGACAGTGTCCCTGGAAGAGACTGGTCTAGCATCGCGGAGTCAGGCAGCTGATAGTCTCTCCCATAGATGCCACGCTCAGCTTTAGTAGGCATAACACTGAGCTACATCTTTAAGAAATTCCTGTATAATAGAAACAATACAGGAAAGTGAGCATGAAAAAGCAAGCTCTGTTTACCCAGTAAGGATACCACACTCCACTGACTGTGACTGGGAATTCCTAAACTAGCCCACCAAGAATTTCATAGTTCTGCCGTATACTATGCATAATGCCAAATACACAGTTTTAACTTTTCTTTTCTTTAGTCCCACTTATATTAAATGGGAGAAAACACATTGGTGAGATGTTCAGGAACTTAGAAATCCAGCATGAAACAACAAAAAAAAACCAAAACAAAAAAAAAGGAAATAAGTCCATATTAACATTTGTTTTTATAGAACACGTAGAATGAAGCAGGTAAATGACTGTGAACTGGGTTATAACGATAATGAGAAAAAATGAAGAGCTGCCATCACCCAGCAGCGGTGCCCCGAGGCCAGTGCTGTGCAGCAGGACACTGTGCTGTGGTGGCTGCGCGCGAGGGGGCAGGGTCGGGCAGGGAAATCGCATCTCCTCGTGTCTCCGGAGAACCTTCATGCTGCAACTTCAACTACTTCAACACGACTTTTTAAGAGAGACCTATGCTAATAACCAACTGCTCTATTCTCAGCTACCTGAATTAGCCAGCACGACTTGTATACATTTGAATAAAGCCCATGTATAACCGTACTTTGTTTTAAATTCTTTACAGCAATACTTCAGAACATGTAAGTAGATAGATACAGGAATGTTCCTCTGTCAGTAATAGGAGAGCTCACTGAACTTTTATTTCAAAATTTTCTAAAGGTTTATCACTGTACGGTTGGTTTTAGTCCTAACAGATCCCCACCAGACGGCTGTAGCTTTTTTCAGGCCTCCTCCTTCCACAGACAACCATCTCAGTCTGCAAAGAGCTTTACTTAACTAACAAACAAACTAGACAAGCTTCCTAATTAAGAAAAAAAAAAAAGCAAGCTCTTTTAGGTTGGTTTGCCTGATAAAGTTTTTTGAAAGGCATGAACTTAAAATGTCAATATTCGAACAAGGTAGATATGAAAATCGTGTGTTTATAGAAGTACAGAATAAAATACAAAAATTGTTTTCACCTGAATGTAGATCTGTACCTGGTTGACTAGTCAGGCCAGGGAGAGAGTCCTGTAACTGGTAGGTTGATGATGATGAAGTGCCATCAGCCGTGTTGTTTGAGGTCATATATGCACCATATGTTGATGCTGAGTAATACTGTGCATACTGATTTTGGCCAAAAGCTGTGTATGATGGATAATCCTAGAACAGCAAATGCAGCAGAATACTTAATTAAGTAATGAGTGATTTTCCCATTAAGTATTTCTAAGTGTGTGATGACATGACTTTTAAAAGAGTTTTGGGGGTTTAGATTTTTTTTAAATTTAAGGATATATAACATTTTTTAAATTAAGGCTATTTACTAGAAGACTACAGGGAGGTTGGTAAAGTATTTAAGGGCCAAAAGAGGCAATGGGATTTTGATCACTTTCTACAGAAAACAGCATTGAATCACAGTGAATCTAATTCAACATAACAAATCTAAATTAAAATGACACGCTATCGTTTGAGTTATAGAAATCATTTTGTAATTGACAAACAAAAATGTTAACATTCATACCTGTTGTGAACTACTGAAGTTTGTAGAATTTGAAACAGAATTGTTTGCATAAATAGTAGATGATGGTGTAAAACTAGAACCTAAAATTCAAAAATACAATTAACTGTGAGAACTTGCTCGTGAATCAAAATAAAATTCTAAATACAATATTCCATGTTAAGATACAGATACGGAAGAACAAACAACTTTTATTTTCTGTTTGAACTATGAAATACTGTAACGAAAATTTAAAAGAAATGAAATGCTACTTCCACACATACAGGCATACATTGCTCTTCACATCATGCAAGGAAAGTATTGGCAGTAAGTCACTGCACTGATTGAGAAAGCATTTTCCAATTTATTGCAGTGTCTCACCTCTCCTCAAATATTGTTTTTCTCTTTTGCCTTCATTTCTAAGTTCTAACACTTTAGAGTATGTTCACTTATGAAATAAAAAAACTTTTCAAACAATATTTCAGCAGTCCAGGTGTTTTTAATCGATCTGCAATGAGGCATGTCCTTGTTTTCAACATAATTCAGGTGATTTTTATATTATAATTCATAATATTTAAAGGATTAACTGTTGTATAAGCTTAAAAATTATCCAAATATAACAGCTTATCAATGATCAAAGGGTAATAAATGAATTAATAATCGAATAATAAATGAAAGAATAAATATGAATGAAGGAGAAATTCTAACAAAATATGTTAATCCAGAGAGAAGCAAGTATCAAATGATGTCATACTCGGAAACATGGAAACAAGGAAAAGAGACTTGTGTAGGCTAATAAATACAACAAATGCTTCGTGTCCTGCCATGTGATTTCACCCCATAAAAGAATGAAGGTGCATGAGCATATCTAAATTAACAGATGACCAAAATGAATACATATATGAGTATAAATACTGGAAAAAAATACTTAGCTTTAAATTTTACAGGTAAAAGTATTGTCAATGATAAGCGTATTTGCTGGAATTCACAAAAATGAATGGAAAATACTTCACAAATATGAGGGAAGAGGGGGCCGTCAGCAACAACATGATGGAATGAGCTCTGATGGCGGTGGCTACTCACCTGGCATCTGATAAGAGTAGGGTGTTTGGCCTGGCTGTGGGGTGGAAAACCCTGGGCTGTAACTGAGGCACCCGCTCTGCAGTGGTGATTGGGTCTGCGAGAGCCCACTTTCTGTCTTGATGCCTGGCAACATTACACCCAAATCTGTATAAGAAATTAATTTTCAACTGATTCTTTAAAATATTTTCTTACAGTTGGAAAAATAAAATAAAAAGCAAACACACAACAAAAGCAAAAACTATTCACATCAGCATTGCTCTTACTTCTACATAAGGTGAAGTAATAAGAGGTCAAATACCGTAAGTGGGCAAGCTGTAGGGCTGTCCTGTCTGTGAGTAGGCTGTATAGACCGCTGGTTGCTGCATTCCTGAATACTGGGTTTGTCCGGCATAGGCAGACATTGTTTGAGCTGCTGGTGTAGAAAGAATGTGTGGATAGGGCCTAAATATTAGGAAAAATAGCATTACTGTGGCAACAAATACTTTGTATGTTGATTCAAGCAATAAAGTAAAGAAAAAAGGTTTAAAGATGTCCAAAGGCAGTTCATTATTCTGCCAACTGTTACTCTTCTGGGATTTATTCCATCCCCCACTGAAATAAGATGAAAACCACTCAGGCTCACATTCCCCGGGGTGAATGTTTTGTGCTGTCCCATCACTACAATTCAGTTTTCAAGCTACTGTGTCCAGCTCTAGGTGGACTGTGCCACTGCTATATGGCTTCATATGGACTTGACACCTTTCAGCCAAGTTTAGCATGCTTAAATCAGAAAAGCCCCCATGTTTTTTTAATCCAGTGGAGGGTAAATTGGACTAGAAGAATAAAAGAAATACAGAGGTGAACATTAAAGCTACTACACTGTGTCCTCTGTGTATGGTTCTGCTTCAATAGACATCTAGCCTCTGGCTTAAATGAGAGATGGATCGCGCCCATTGAGAGCAGGATGAAAAATACTGACAGCAATATTTTGGTAACCAGACAGGCTTTAAACGTTTGGAAAATATGGGCTAGGGAAGTAGAATGGAAATAAAAATGGTTTTTTATTTATGAATACTGGGGTTTTATAGGGAGATTGAATAAAATCAAGTTTAAAATTTTTGCCCTCCAGAGTTGCAAAAGCATACAGAGAAACATTTGTCTTGGATTGTTTTGTAAGTCAAATAAGACTTTATGGACCAAGAGCTGAATAAACACTGTAGAATTATGCTAACTGAAACTTGGCCATTAAAAGCCATGACTAAATTTCAGATTCTAATTTTTTTAATTTTTTCTTTCTAATTAGTTCAATACAGTTGGCAGCAGTTACTATCAGAAAAGGTTTACTCATTAATTTAGATGCCAATAAATTATCACATTAGATTAAAAATTACATTAAACTTTGTAATATATTTGGCCAAAAGTATATGATACATTCTGCCAAAACCTGTTTTAAGTCGAATGAGGGCTCTTTGTAGTTCAGGCACCTACTTTCTGTATCAGTAAATAATAGCTACAATGATATGAATGCAAATTTGTTAAAGAAACTTGAAAAAGCCTAATCAGCTACAGTTTCAATGTTTTCTCTGCATCAGAGTCACACAGGTAGCTATATCAAATATATGGAAACAAATAGATGGCAGATTGAAATCAAGCACCCTTGTGCACAGCACTGGTTGTGGGACCAATAGACTGCCAAATGCAGCAGTTTCATATAACATCTTCGGTGCTTTTTCCTGAAGTTCCCACTCCTGGATTCATTTGATTGCCCAGGAGTCTGTTTTCCTCAAAAAAACAAAGAAATAAATTTTCTATTCCTAACAACGCCCATTGATTTAGAAATTAAAAAATGAGATTAAATTCTAATCCAATTTATTTGATTTTTAAATCTTATGATATTGGAGAAGGAGGAGGAAAAGGTGGTTCATGACTGTGGAATGTTGTGACAGGGTAGTCACTGGGAGTGTCTGTGACAGGGTTACCCCTCAGTACGCATCTTGCACACACAATTGTGATTTCTAAATATAAACTGTCTTCTTCAAAATATGTCTGTATACATTGTCAGCACTTTTAAGATTCTGATGTCTGAGAATGTAATAGTCCAATTTTTTTTCTTTCTGTGTGCAGATATTCGAGGGTATATCTTGTGCAGCAATATTGCACAGAGCAGGATCTTACTCTGCAGCCACGTCAGAGAAAAAGAAGTCAGAGAAAGAGCTATAATGGAGTCAGTACTGAGGCTTAAGTATTTTGCTTTCTCCCTGTTTCTTTTGCTGATGAACACTTGTTTGCAACAAACCACAGAACTGCCTGCAGCCAAGGTCAATTCCCTACAAAAGACTAGAAGAGGTGCAGACACTAACTTGGAGGGATATATCTGTGGAGAGTACTGATGCGCTGATCTTGGGCTGTAGCCACTACTTGTTATTACTGAAAAACAGAAAACAAGAGTACAGCAGTTAGAAACATCATGAGACCAATACAGACAAACAGTCTGAATACTAACGCAGCAATATTAGCAGAGAAGCTTATTGAAATGGACAGCTTTTCAACAACACAGATGTCACCTGAACTGCAACATCTTAATACAAAAATTAAAAAAAAAAAACCCACCCAAATCATTCATCATCATACAGAACTCTCTAGTTGGTATGGGTGTGTCATGCTTTTTCAGCTTGACATGTTTCTGAGTATATTGCAGAGGCATATATTTCATACATCATCCATGACCCGCACACCACAGATCTTTCAAATTTGTAAGTTGTTTTAAAATTGGTAATTAAAAAGAACCTTGTGATTTAACATATGGTATTGCATGTGATTGAAATAACACACACATACATTTAAAGTCTCACATGAACAAGTTTAATTTTAATACTGGATAGGAAAAATATATTATATATGGGTGTGGTTAATTTTAGTCAGGTTAAGTGATGGAAGATACCAGAATGAGTACTAGAAAATGAATATTCCTTATCAACAGGCCAATTAGAACATATCCACTGATAATATTTTATTTAAAAAGTAAGCATAAGCAGTCCTATCCGGGAGCCATCAAAACTGTGTATGTCTATACTATTGACAGATGCATTCTTCCAAGAAACCTAACAGAATGATAGTCATATCCCATTAAAATTTCATTCAGAAGCGGTGCTCACTCTGGATTAATTCCAAGTGTTTGGAAGTTTCTCTTTCCTTTAGCCATCTGTCTTGACGAAGACAGATGTATTCCAAATATATGTACTCTGAAGTGTCGAACCAATCCCTTCAGAGCAAATCCATACTGGGCAACATACAGAGTGTCTTTATTAGGCCATCTGCT
Source organism: Athene cunicularia (assembly GCF_003259725.1). Classification (NCBI taxonomy): domain Eukaryota; kingdom Metazoa; phylum Chordata; class Aves; order Strigiformes; family Strigidae; genus Athene; species Athene cunicularia. The sequence continues at coordinate 61,770,839 of NW_020799097.1, read as the reverse complement.
GTTCATTCACTTTTCAAAAGATTAAAGTAGTACACAACGAAGCACTGGAATTTCTTTAGTCTAATCAATCATAGTTGTACTTCAAAGTGTACCCTCTTCTTGAGTTGTTTGTAGTGGTAGTAGAAATGAACTTTCAGAATTATATAAGTGACAAATAGGTTTAGCTTTCTAACTGTTTTATGAAACATGATATATTTCTACATCCAAGGCTAATTAATGTCTTTGAGATCTGTTGCTTTGAACATATGCAGAACTTCATATCTTTAAAGCTAGTTTAAATGCATTTAGAACATGTAGGACTTAAAAGGAAAATACAGTAGAAGAAAAACAATTAGCTTTTTTTTAAATGTGCAGTTGAGTATAACTTGAAAATAAAGACGAATTGGATAATAATTTTTGGAACACGTGCCACCAGATTTCATAAAAGAGTTGCTGTTTGAAAAGATATTAAAGGTTTGTCTGTGATGGAAATCTGCTGAATATGTGGATTTTTTTTTTTTTCTGAGAATGCCTTTCTGTGGTTTAAATTCAATCCACGGAGTGATCCATTAAGTGTGCATACAGCTATTTCTAGAGTTAGATGAACCTATAGCTGTACATATCAACATAATCAGTCCATAGAACTCTAGAGGATACTCTTAGTTATTTAAGGCTTAAAGAGTAATTAGTCCTCCCTGTTGTATTCCTACAACCTTTCTGAAGACAAGCAATAGCTAACAGTGTGACCTTGGTGATTTTCAGGCAAGGAACTTTCATGATCTGTTATCCGCTTATCAGATCTTTTTTGCCCATACTACTCCACTTTTTGACCATTTGCTGGATGACAGGTCACTTGATTAATCAGTTTGGTTAAAGCACATTTACCATTCCAGCACATCTGATGTAAACTACAAAAAATTAATTAGTTCGCTTAAATCACTAATGTTTTTCAGAAAAAACTGTCCTGCCTGCTTTTTAATTCTTTCTGCATATACCTTATTTTATAATTTCAGATAAGAAAGTAAAATACTTTTGGAATGTATCTTGTTTTAATTTTTTTTTTTCTTTTAAATTTCCCTCATGATGCTACCAGTTGTAGGGAAGAGAGAGAGAAAGAGGCAAGCGCCCCCAAAGCTTTCAACCTACAAAGTCTGTTTCTTTCACTCTTGTAGCTTGTCTCATCAATTTGTGCACTACATTATAGACTGTGAGATATCTGAGAAACACAGTGTGTAAGACCTACCACAAGAGAACATTATGACTAAGTAGAGCCTGTGGACTATCCCTGTATCTCATAGATCAGATTGGTAATTCTAAGGGTTATCAAACAAACAACTTTCACTGCTAGATAGCCTCCCAACCCTACTTCTCAGGACTGTTGGCAATGGAGGAGAAGGTAGAGGCAGGTTGCTATTGTTTTTATAAAGGTGCTACTTTATATAGACGTTTATATGAATGGAGATAAAGAGTGTTTTACATTGCTTGTATTAAAAAAAAAAAAACAAAAACAAACAAACAAAATCAAAACTGTTTCCTCTCTGAAAAATTCAAGTATTTCTACAACTTCACTGCTTGAATTTACCAGAGGAATGCTCTTCAGGGCAGGTATAAGGCCCTTGATTTCTAAAGTCTCTCTGTGGCACTGAGGACATATTCCAGTCACCACTAATGTTGATAGACAGGGGACAAGAAGCTGACAGCCACCTCCTACCAGTTACCCTGTTAGCTCAACTGGCCAAGGTGGCTGTGGAGAGTTTAAATGACCATAAACTGTTCTGACAGCATATGTTGGGTTCAGTATATTAGCACGGACTGGAATTCTGTATTTTTTTCATTACGCATCTGGAAAATTATGTGCAAAGAGTTTAGGTTAAAAGGATCTCACTTAAATAACAAATCACAATGTCTACACATACGGGGACCAAACGTAGGTTATACAGCAGTGGTGTTTCCTAACTTTGCCTTTGTAGCTATAGAAAAATTGTTTTCTATATCCTTTTTATGTGTAATAAATACTAATTAAAAGGATGGTGAGAACTTCAAACGTCTCTCTTTCTCCGCTCCATTAAAATGATAAACAGTTCTCAAATTAATCCAGTATTGTAAGCAATATAAACACAAGAATGCATGCACTGACAGTACAGCAGCTGCAGCAAATTCACAGAGTATGAAAATGCTCAGTTCAAGGCTGTTCAGCTCTCCACATCCTGTGAATACCCACCCCAATGGGAGTCTGGACCCAAGGCTTCAAATTGAGTATACTGATATTAATTACTGTCACTCTTTGAAGAAAAAGGAGGAGGAAGAGGGGTGTGCAACATGACTCTCCACCTGCCTAATCCTTTGCTAGAAGGCACAGTTTCTCCCAGGGGCAGCTCTGCAGGACAGAGGAACTGGAGCCCTGAGTGTGAAATGCAACACATGAGCTGCAGCCCTGAGCAGGATCTTGCCCAATGGGTGGGGCAAGGCCACTGTGGCAACTGTCACTCTAAACTCAAGAGATCTATGTGCTTTACTTTTCAACCAAAAATTGGGGTTTAGCAGATTTACCTGTGAAGCCTAATGTCTCTCCTGCCCTATACCTCGCACAGTCTGTTTGACCATCACCTTCTGTGTTACAGCTGGTCATTAGGGACAGAGTTGGCTGCTTTACACCCCAGAGGATTTATTCAGCCTTCTGGTCAACTCCAGGACATGTCACAGGTTTTGATTGCCCTTGGAGCATGGAAATCAATTTTAATGGGTAGAATATTTGAAGGAGAGGATTTCTGCATGGCAGACTCTCAAAGGTGTCTCAGCACCAGAAGCTCCCTTTTCACTCGTGTCTCATTTCATAGAATATTTAATAACATAACTAAATCCTTCCCTACTCAACAAAGGATGCTTCAGTCCTTCTGATCTATGCTTGTATAAGACAGCAGGTGATATCCCTGCTTGTATATCTAGGCATCCTCACAAAATGAGCTCACAGGTGCTCTGAAAGCTGCAGGAAAGTACTAGCATTATCACTTTGTCATAGTTTGGAGTAACACACGTATGTAACTAATTATTAGCAAAAATCAAACTGTTCAGTGTTTGGCTTCATTATGCATTGTTTTCAACTGCAGCTGGTTTGTCTGAAATGACATCTTTTCTACTACTCAGTATTTATTGTTTTTGGCAACCTGTTAAACTTCCCAAATAACCAGTTAGCTTGGAAAGTCAGAGAAATACTTTTCTGGTGAATTTTTATTGTTCTTTAGCACTCCTTCCACATAACTGAGACATCCAAATTGTCCTATTTGCAAGTACCAGTAAAAGGCGAGTGTGAAAGTAACAGATTTACTCTTTACAAAAGGCTCAGTGCTTTATAAAGGCAGCTCTGTGTCTTGCTCTGATGATGAAGACTGCACATCACCCAGTCAGGCAGACTATTTGTTTCCCACTATGAATGACCATACTCATTTACTATTTGAGTTTGTGGCCTAAACTGAGACTCAGGTTAATATTTCTTTCGAGTATGCAGGTGGCTAACAGACAGAAATGATTGTGTAAAGCTCAAATTCCTGTCTTTTTTTTTTGAGGCACTGATTGTTTCTAAACCTTCCAAGTGTAGAGATCTCAACACTTCTTTTGAAGTCAGTGGAAGTTAATGGGTGAGCGGCACCTGGGGAAATCAAGCTGTTACTTAACCATCTAAATCCAAACTAGAGGCTAAAATTTCTGGTACCCCTTCAGGCAAATGTTGCTTAGCCATGTTTTACACATGGAATCCAACTCAGATGTATTAAATCCATGGCAGAAGCTGATAAAATTTCAGCAACAATGACAAACTCATATATATGGTTGGACATTTTCTAATCTCTAATCATTACTAATAAAAGGATAGAGTAACAACAGAGTGAAAAAGGAAAGCTATTTTTTAGCCAAGACTATTCATTTTTTTATGGAACTTGCTAGGCTTTACATTGATGGTATTCCTTTCAGTATAATCATAATGAGGACAATGTTTTTATTTTTTCTAGTCAGAAATAGTATATGCTTACTTTACATCTCAATGATATTTCAGCTAGGCCATCACTGAACTGGTATTTTCAGATGCAAAATTTATTCTCCCCCCTCTCTTTGTTAATATTATTGTTATCAGGATTTATCTTAATGATTAGAAGCCAGATTATCTGTACTTTTCCACAGTTCAGCATCTTTTAATAGTTTATAGGAATCTACTTAAAAGTTGTTGTTTGTTTGAATTTTTTAATAAGAAGTAACTGAAACATGATTATTTGAAGTAAAATATACTCTTTTTCATTAAAAGGAAGTAGCTTATGGCAATCTGGTCAGCGTTTAACACACTGCTCATAGGAATAAAAAGTTTAGCACTGAAACATAACCCTTAAGATTTCAAATTTTACAAATTAGAATAGCTGTTACAAATGCAATCAGTTTTTTTCTTCCTAAGATTGTGCAAGACTAACACTGAGAAAAATCTACAGTACAATAATAACACTATAAGATTTTTGCATACAGTAATTGTCTTAGGCATCATTAAAGCTTCTTTAAGATCATAGCTCATGAAAACTGTAGATTTTAATTTTCAAAAATTAAAAAGCTATTATTATTATGTATTAAAATGTTACTTTATTGTGTTCTTTTAAAGATGGCTTCCATGCAGTGAAATATTCATTAGTGAAGGTTATTAAATGCTATATTAATGTGCATCTAACAATACATGATCTTATTATGGCTTTACCTGACCCAGTAAAAGTGTCAAGCGCTCCATCTCCAGTTGTTGCTGTTGTTTCACTGCTGTTCATGGGTTCTGTTTTGACTGCAAGAAGAGACACTACATAGAAGAATAAGTAGACATGAGTTTTTACTTCTAAATTTATACTGGAGTCCTCATGCCAGTATCACTAGTGGTAGTCCAGCTGAAACAAGCATGCAGCGCAAGAGCTTCAATCTTTGCTCTACCACTGTATTAAGACAATCTACACTTGCTTTGCCTGGAATGGTCATGCATCTACATAACTTTTTATCCGTGCATTCGTCTATCTATTGGCAACTGGAATATCTTCTGGGGAGATTTCAACCTAAATCTAATTGATTCTAACAATTCCCTCAGAGTAGCAGAGAGGAAGGAAACATTAGCTGTCAAGGGATGTAACACATAACAAAAATAGTTTTGCCTGACAAGTGAAACAATAATAATAAGGTTACATGCTCATATAGAAGCAAATTACTTTCACAGTGCCAGCATTCTGCCTTTCCCCTTTTTCAGAGTCTGTGGGGGGCTTTTAGAGCTAGGTCACCGGCAAGCAATTTTCCACAAATGAAGAGAGAAATTTAAAAGAAAAACAGGCAAAAGAACTAGAGTAGGACAAACGACAGCCATGACAAGTCAGCTTGTACCTCAGAGGTTATCAAACATTTGGGTCCACTCTGGACTTAAATTATTTCATATGGATCATCATGCACTCTTACCATCCAAATTATAACTGAAAGCACCACAAAGGCAATCTAGATTTTACAGTTTAATATGTTGCCTGAACAGACCATCTGGCACAGCCTTTTGTAATGGAGTTTGGGAACCACCCTTCTAATTGATGTGATAAGAAACAGCAGTACAGAATACACTGTAATTGTTATTAGATGTTTGACTGGCAAATGTGGAAACCCTCAATTTATTATCATAATTTCTTTGCAAAGGTCAGGTAGGGGTGTGAGTCAGCATTTATCACATACATATCAGGAACTTCCTTACATATACCACAGAGGGGTCCATGCCGCAGGGTGCCGAGTGAAGTGGCAATGAGGACCTGCAGGAGCCACTCCCATGGTTGTAGCCAGGTATCCTGGGATTTGTGGAGAAGCCCTTGCTGTGACAGCAGGGCTGTCAGAGCCCTCCCCATAACATATGCCAAGCAAAGGCATTTTCTGCCAGCTAGCTACATGACACCTCTGAGTGACATCAGCTAAGCTGACCAAAGCTCTTGTCTGTCAACATCACTGCATTCACGTTTGACTTCACTGGCAATAGTAAGGGGAGGGTGGGGAATTTCATGTTCTGAGCTGGCAATGTATTTACAAACTGTGGCTCAGATTCAGGTCACCTAATTAAGGCATATAAAAGGTGTATACTAATCTCCCTTTATGTTCAGTTGAGAAAGAGAGGCGCTTCCAGAGGGCAATTCAGCCCAAGTACAGCCCGAGCTACCTTTGAGTTCATCTTCCCTCTTACAGTTTGTAGAGGAAAAGGTGGAGGATGAGCTAAATAAGAACAACACCTACAGAACCATTCTGCTATTCCTCCCTGTGCCTGTGAGCACAATGAGGAGCTACCAGGAATTGCACAGCTCCCAGTACAGCCTCTCCTACAATATCACACCTGATTTTCAGTCACACTGCTTAACAGACCTTACTTCAGTAAGTCATATGGGATGCTGCAACTGCACAAGTGATCCACGCTGAATTCAAAGGGATATCTGTTTAGATCAGGTAGGGAACATTTGAAAAATCAGGATGTATTTGTCTCTGTGACAGGGAGAGTGCTCTGCAGCATTGCCGGTGCCCCAGTGCTAATCAAACCAAGTAGTACCTACTTACACAAGTTATAGTTGTATCTTTCCATTTACTGTGCAAGATTAAAAAATATTTGAAAGCGTGGCTTTTAAATGTAAACTTCTTTTCATCAGTGTTTCTCTTCAATAAAACTGCCACGCCCATACATTCTCCCTGCAACAGCATATTAATTCAATATGAAATCATCAGGGAAGAATTTTAGTCACATTTTTTCAAGCTGTTGCTCACTCCTCGTCATTTTGTTGGCTATTATCTTCTCATTTAAAAAAAAAAAAGTTATGACAAAACTTAGACAAAACAGTCATTCATAAGAGTAATCAATCATTCCCATTTCTCTATTTAGATGAGAAAGATGTGAATTTATTTCCATCAGTTCAATAAAATATACATAAAGAAAAAGCTTATGGGTCATTTGTCACAAAATTATTGCCTCCACTGAACCTCAGGTCTCTCAGTCATGCAGAACAGGTATTGTTGCCTGAAGCATGAAAAGTAAATTAATTTGTTTTCTGATAACTATATACAAATGTCTGCATGTACTCCAGTAGGAGAATGAAAAATCATACTAAGTTGGAAGGATCTGTATTTTTCCCTTTGACGATCTTTGGTCATATTTTCCTTTATAAGATGTGTGTCTTTATCTGAAGAGTGTGGACATTTACCTACATGAAAAAGCCCAACTTTTTAGTACATTTATCTCTTTCTATTCAAGAAGGTATTCCACTATTGCCCATACTAAGCTACAAACCTATGTTCAGTATTGCATCCAGAAAGACAGCCCAGTATGTGCCTGTTTTATTTAACAAAAGCTTCAGTGATGAATTGAAATGTTTAGAGTTGTGTCTAGTTCTAGTTAATGCCAACTGCAGTGCACCTCCATCAGCACCAGTAGTCACCATCTTTTTCTCTCCCTGTCAAGCAGAAAAGGATCTAAACCAAAAGAAACTCTCTCATGTACTTAACTTGAGGAAAAACTTCATATTGGCACTGTGGTTTGTTGAAAAATACATGTAGAAAGTATTTTTATATGTGCTTGATACTTTAAACAGTACTACATTCAGATTTTATCACAGTAAGGAATTAATCAAGGTCTTTTCTCAGTGTAACGAGAGATTTGGACTATTACCTTTCTTTCTTTATGTTGCATGACATTAAACCAAGAGGGGGAAAAGTACAAAACTAACTAAAAAACCCCCAAAATATTCTATCATCACATCAAATGCAGGAACATTTAAAGATGAAATCAAAATAAAAGCTGTCACTAGTTAAAACCAGAGAATCTTCCCCGTTTCCCATATGTGAGATAAAGCATGGCTCTAATACTACTAGGGCAATTGCTCTTGACATAATGCAAAGACTAAGAGTCTGAATCAGCATTTTGGATGAATACTTTAAAGACTATATATTTAATGTCCTATTTTTAAAGTGAGGATTAGCTTTTTTTTTTTTTTTTTTTTTTTTTAATATTCAAAGTGTAAAAATAATATGAAAAACAATCTCAAGTTGGAAATACATTTGAGTGTTGTTAACAGTGAAGACTGAACATACCAACAGAGTAAAGCTACCATGACTGTGAGGCTGAGGGGACAGCTAATTACTGCCTGCAGCTATCCAATAGGAAAGTGTAAAGATGACAAAGAACAAAGGCACGTTCTTCCTAGAAGGTGCTCTATGAAACAACAGGAGGCCGCAGACACCAGCAAGGGAAAAATCCAATCAGATATAAGAAGGAAATTCTCCGCCATGAGAGTAGTCAGGCCCTGGGACAGCTGCCCAGAGAGGCTGTGGCACCTCCACCTTGGCGATATTCAACACTCAGCTAGATGCTGCCTTGAGCAACATGATCTAACAGAAAAGTTGGCCCTGCTCTGAGCAAGGATTGGTCCAGCTGACCTCCAGGGATCCCTTCCAAACTTAATTATTCTAAAATGAACTCAGAATACAGCTCCCAACAGGCAACAGCTTCTACAATGTAAGTTCTTTACTTGATGAAAGGACTTAGCTGACCAATATTACTACTCTGCAAACCTCTTTTTTTCCTAAAGAACCTCTCTACATTAAGGACTGAAAATGAACACAGAGTTTTAGGGGCAAGAGATGCTATTACTATGCATGAAGCAGGACAAGCAAGTGCAATAACTATTAGAGCAAACAAGTCTGACTAAAAGCTCACATAAAACAATAAACCACACAGTTTGTCATAGGAAAGATTCTCCTCTTTCTTTTAGCAAGCCATAAGTGTTGAGTATACAGGAATATATTCAACTAGAAGCACAGATCTAAATATTCTACTGCCTATGGAAAATCCGATTTCAGGCAAGTAATACAAGGACTTTCACATTACATTTCCTCACTACTGATAATTGGTACTTAAATTACTACCTTCCACATTTATCCAATCATGCTGGACAGTTAACTGAGGTGACAGACTAAGTTAGCTCAGTCCTTCCTTAAACTTAAATTCTTGTAACTGAGCAGGAGCATTCACATGGAATCAGTTATTGTAGTGCAAATGATCTTCTGTGCTCAAGTTGGAACTTTTTTTTTTGGTAAATTCTCTCTGGATATGTGGTTTACAAATGGCAAGCTAATTCTGAGGGTTTTTTCAGAAGGAAAGCTTTTAAGATCTTCCCAACTTTAGTGCAAACTTGAACAACTTAAGCACCTTAATCCCATATGTACTGCAACAGTGTCACATATATAATTATTATTATTTCCGTGGAAAATCCACTGGTCTGTCTTCAGGCAATGCTGACTACTGGCACTTCCCAGCAATGCTGACCACCACGAGGCTCTCCCAGTCTCTCAGAACATGTAGACAGTTAAGCCAATTTTAAGTGCATTAAATTCTCCTTGATCATCAAATGACTTTCAAAGTATTGTAAGACAACTATTTATTGCAACTTCCTACCATTTTCCTGGCTGTGGGAAAGGCCTCTGAGAAAGGGTGGAAAAAAAGGGGAAGGGAAAACCCATGAAAATGTTCAAACCACATAACAAAAGAATAGAGCAAACCAAGAGAGAAGTTACACAGCAGTCACAGCAGCACACCACCACACACATGCACAGTAGCAGGGTCTCTCATACTTGTTGCAGAAGAAGGAGTGCTGCAACTCAGCAACCAGTCTGCAGTATTTAACACAGTCATGTTGTCTCCTGAGAACAGGAATGATATAACGGTTCATTCTCTCAGTGTCTATTCAGTGCACATGAATATTCTTCAAGGCAAGGATGTGTTTTTGCACTTTGAGCCAAGCCTTTTAATTGCATTGTATTGTTTTTGTATTATTTTATCTGGTTTATTTAACAAGTATAATATAGAGGCATCTAGTTTTTAGTGTCCTTTAATGGTATGCTTGAAGTTTTCCCTTCTCTTTATGCTGGAATAAAGATTCTATTTAAAAATATAAACAGGATGAACCTTAACGGTTCAGCCCTTCTCTGCAGAGCTCTGCTACCCTCATAGGCACATAACACTTTTTATTGACATTGACAGATTTTGGTTTAAATAGGGATAAGTGAATAAAAAGCTTTACATTGTGGCAAGAAAGAACAAAATAAAATTTTTTTCTTGATGCTGTTAAAATAGACAGCAATGTATAAACTCCAAAACAGGAGGGCTTAAACTCTAGTTTGACTCGTATCCATGGTGATGCTCCCATGGACACTAACGAGAACAGAGCTCCATCTCTGAATGTGGTACCCATACTCTTTACGACAACCCTTCATTACCTGCCAAGAAATGGAATTAGCATGTTCATAATGTAAAAAAAAAAAATAATAATTACCTTTGTGTAATTTTGATGCACTTCTGACAGAGAATTTAAATTAACCTAAATGTGTGTAGCTCAGGGTATAAGTGTAAATTATGACTTAACAATGAAGCATGATGGAGAAAATTAAATCTATTTCAAGTTACCAACAGGTATAAGCAAACCTTTACAATTTTGTTCAAATCAATTGATTCAAGATTTTCCTTGTTTCACCTTTGATCAGTTTTGCCTCTTCAATTGGTACAAATTGAAAAAGTGCTGTTGGAATTAGTAGATTTACACTAGTATGACTGACATTTTTTCATAATTCTTGCTGGATTATACTTACCTCCTGTTCCATTCGTTGTAACTGATGTGCTACTGAGATTAGGTTTATCCAGTTTGGAACTACCCGGTGCATCACTACTTCCAACAAGATTATGAGGACTGGCTAGATCTTGCATTTCCATAGACCTGTTAAAGAAGAAGGTGACAGTATTTCAATGCATTGTGATATTATCTGCAATAATCTGTTTTTTCTGTAACAACTTTTTTTGCATTGAGAGTTTGTAATGCAGCCAGATTAACAAATCAATATAGGTTCCTTTAAGGTCTTTTTTTTTTTTTTTTTTTTTTTTTTTTTTTTTACACCAAACCTAGAAAAATAGATAATAATTTGATGTGAACCACAATGATGTCAGTATTTTTCACTTTTCCTTTAGATATTGTGAAGTAAATGACACAGGCTTATGAAACTGCCCCAAAAGCTTGTAAAAGATGTGCAAGAGCGAGTACATATATGGATGGACAGATGGAGGGATAAATGCATGTATATATGTATTTCTCAGAAAGAAACAGAGAAATTAAGTGAAAAGTCAGTCATTACACAAAAAGTCAGAATAGAAACTTCTGCCTCCCATTATCTGTATTCCAACCACCAGCAGTCACTGCATCCACACTAAATCACAGGAACAGACCGTAAGGGTGAATGAACGGAACTTTCACGTACATCTGGAAGACTCTTCACTCTTACAAATGCATGTATTCTTACTAGCTCAATTGTTGGGGTTCTTTTCTTTGGAGTAATTTCTAGGAAACTTGCAAAATTTCAAGTCGATTTAGACCACAATGGATTTCAGTGGCACAGTTATACCAGGGGAATGTGGATGGCTCCCTTTCAGTGACAACAGATCGACCTTTCTCAGACAAAGCAGACAAAGCAAGACGAGGAGCACTTCTTGTTAGACCAGTAATTGCAATCCAATTTGCAGTGTGTGCTTGCCTATTCCTTGCTTTAAAAATTAATTACACAGATTTTTTCCCCAAAGAAACACTTTTGCTATGTATAAGCAAAGCTGCCAGCTCATCTGCAACAGGAGAACCATTTACCATATGGATACTACAAAGGCCAAGAGAAAGATTGTCTTACAGATCTGTAAAAGCCCAATTACATTGTAGAAGACCAAAATGGCTAGGAAAGAAACAAACAGTTTGGATAGTTTAGTAAGAATAACTGCTCCTGTATATTCATATTCTGACCAAGAAAATCAGTGGCAAATTGTTAAGGCAACACGCAGCATCTTAAGTGTTGCAAGTTTCAGTTTTAAATTGCCTATCATGTGCTCCACACATCCTCCTCTGGGTTAAAAAACAACCACCAAACAAAAACCCACCATCTTTCCATCAAATATGGGTCTGTTGTCTGAATCTACTTTTTTTTTTTTTTTTTTTTTAAAGGAAGAAGAAACTCAGAACAAAAATGTCTCCCATTTTGTGCTCCTAATTCTGTTGATCTCCTATATGCTTTAGTTTGCCTCTCATTGCATTCATTTAACCCAAGACACAGATTCAGAGCTTTCATGTCTTGAATATGTTCCAGGAAATGTAGGAAATACTACATCCCAACTGGGAAAATGCACCAAGGCCTTACCCAAAGGCACATGAAGCAAAAAATCTCATTTACTCCAGTAAATGCTCAAATCAAGCCTGAGATGCACCGATACTATGGTGGCAGGGCAGCCTCCCCAGCAGCAGTCTGGATGAGCAGGGGAAAGCTGATATTGCAGGAGGCTATGCATCACCAGGTAAGAATTTTATAGCTATATTTAAGGAAATGTAAAGGCATAAACTGAGATTTGAACTGCCTTGACCCATATTTCTTCATCTAATTGTATATACATTTCTACACATCTGTCAGCAGTGCATTATATTTATTGTCAACTGGAAATGTGATCAGTGTTAGATGAAATAAAATGAACTCAAGTGGTTTACTAGTACTTCAGGTTTTGCTTAGTAGTTTCTGTACAAGGATAGCAGCTAAAGGTTAAAAAAAGTCTGTGAGTTTCCATCTTGTATGTATTTAAGGGAGCAGGAGAATCCTACACAAAATAAACAATGTGTGTTTCATTGCATATACAGTGTAATACTCTCCACGTGTTCACTTAGCAGTTTAAGTGTCATGATTTTCTGTTCAAGTATGATCAGCTCACAGATACCTAACAAGCAGTTTTAGCTTAGAAAGTCTGCATGTGCTTTTTTTCTCGTTTCACATGACACGTGGCCACAGATGCAAATGCTTCAGCAATATTTCATAAGCAAAATCACTGATTAACCTAGCTAGTGTATTTAGGAAGTATCCATGTCAAGCACTTTTCACACTCAAATGAATCAGTTTTTCTTAACTGAGTACGATTTTCTTAATCAAAAAACCTAAACCCACTGACTTTCATTTGCTTGGCAAAGAATAAAAACAATCAAACTTTGTAAAAGGAATAGTTATTGCTCCATACCAGTATGAAACCTTTTGGGCAGAGAAGTATTTTATTTGCCTTATATTTGTTTTCTATAGCAAACGGCATCGTAGTCCACAGACATGGCAAGTTAATTAACTAATACTATTTAAAAAGTAGTGCATTTACAACTAGATGTTTTCTCTGCATGAGTAAAAGACATCTTGTGTTTATTGGTAGTTTATTAAGGATAAAAAGGATATCCAAACCAATAAAAAGTTTCATAAAACCATGTGTATACATTATACTTATCCTGGGTGCTCTATCCTGTGTGAACAAGTAAGGGGATTATTTTAATATATTCCTTGGTGATTTATTTATTGAAGTGCACATGTTACCTTCTTTGTAATAGACATCTTTCAGTCCACCTTTCTGGATGCATTTAGCTTACCTTTAGCCTAAAAAATTCTTGGGAAGATGTTAACAGACATACTAAAATCTTAGTTTCAGTGAATGGAGGATTCAGGAAAAATGTTTAATAAAATGGATGAAATAATTCCAACATCTTGAATTCATTTTGTCAAACTAAATGTTTATCAGTCCTGCTTTCACTGACTTAATCAGAAGCAGGTTCAGGTTCAGTATGTGTTTTCCTGCACTAAAAAAAAGTAAAAAAGTGATCTCTGAAGGACCAATTAATACTTCTAAGTTTATGCAGTTATTTATTAAAGACTGTTTTCTAGTAAATGCAGTGTGTTTCAATTTAGACAGAATAAAGCCTGTTAAAGCTGCTTAAAAAACTACATTGTACAACTTTATTTTCTATTTTTTTGTTTCTCTGCCATGTACTATTTGAACTTTAGTTTTCCCCCTCTTGCATTGTCTCAAACTACTTAGAGTAATTAAGTAAATTGCTAAATTGTCTCAAAAGATAAATTTTGAAAGGAAACTGATTACTTGGTAAGAAGATGTTTTCATTTTCTCTTGACTGTCTGTTTGAAGAATGTTCGGGTGATTCCAATCTCCTGAGTGAAAACCTGAAATCTGGCAAGATGGATTTTTGTCTTTTATTCTGCTTTGGCTAGCTTTAAGTCTTTGAAAACTGGTATTTGCACATGCTTAGTGGATCATTTTAGAGGCTTACTGGAAAAGTCTCTAAAACACCCCATTTCACAGAACAGTGTCTCAGAACCCTGTGGGCTTTAATTGCAACCTGGATGTGAACAATCCTAAGAAACTGAAGGGGGGTTGTATCAAAAAGATGGCTGTGTGTGAATCCTGAGTCTTACACATTAGAGTACATTTTTTTCCCTGGCTTGAAGTGACATCTTTTCAAGGGTTAACCTATGTTCAGAAGCGGGTTAAGGAAGAGCACCTAGAGAGAGAAATTCCCCCCACTCCCCTCTTTACAAAGGCAGCCGAACACCCCAGCCCACCAAAGAGCACAGCCCAGCACTACAACCCAACCTTGCATAGGAAGGTCTAAGTCTGGCTAATTACGGTTGCCTAATTTGATAACCACATCACTGTATTTCTGTATAGCTCTGCTTGTATTATTTTAAAGGTTAAAAGCTCAAGCCTTTCTTCTAGGGGTGTGTTTTTTTTTTTTTTTTCTTTCATTGCAATCACATATCTATTTGTGCACTCTATTTGTGTGCTTTTCTTCAGCAGAATTAAAATCTATTTCCAGAAAATCTAGGTTGTTAGAACATTGTTTGCATTTCAAATTAAACTACTATAAATATGGACCTTCCACAGCATGAAACTCCACAGATTATTTATAAATTCTACAATTAGATCATATTTAGATAATTTTCTTCTTTAAAGAGACTGTGTTTTAAAATGTAAGATTTTTGCTACATAATCTACTTTTACTGGATTTCAAACTTTTTTTACTAACAAGACTGAAATTATGAAATAATATATCAAAGATTTATAAAAGAATATTCTAACGTGAAAACAAAGTACTCCAAAACCTAATCTAACCAGAACATTTTACAAATATTAATTCCTTGCTGTGCAGAATTTAAAGCAAATCCAAAATAAAAGAGAATTAAAGAAGACTAGATAAAGGTTATTTAAAATTGAATAATTTAATTTATAGATTAATCAGAACAAAAAACTGTAAAAGGAATTTTATTTTTTAAATTATTTAATAGAAAGTTATGTACATAATTTTCTTTATCAGAATCTTTATTAAACTTCACTGTGGCAAAAATCCACATTGTCTGGGGGGTTTTTTGGGTAGTTTCCCTCCTGCTTTTCTTACATCCCTCCTGTTGTAACTCCAGTTCTTACATAACTCAAACTTTCTCCCAGAAATCTAGAGCCTTATCCAGTTAAGATATCAGGTACCTTGGAGCTTCTGAAATTAAACAAACAGGGAATTCCCCTTTATTTAAAATTATCATTTAGAGCACTGTGAAAATTGGGTAACAGAGCTGTTCAGACTCAGCTAAATCTGTTTCCTACTGCTGTCAGCTCAGCTCTCTGACCAACTACAGAGTTTTGAAGATAAGTGGGGTGGATTTTTTCCATTTCCCACAGATTTTTTTTTTTTGCCAGATCTTTCAGTCATGTTCTGAACATGACTGGCAAGCCCACCTCTCTCCCATATGCAGTCTGAACTAGCTCATACAAGCTTTTCTCTCTGCCAAAATAATTAGAATGGATGCACACACACAAATGTTGTTAGTCCAATAAAATCTGCAACAAAGTTTAAAACAAGCAGTAACATTAGATACATTGTATTTATAGTTTTTCCTATGTTTTGGGGTTTTTAGAAAACTGTATGTTACACAATACTTTCACAGTTAGGTGAGGATTTTTCATGTTTATTTGTCCCTACACTATCTGTAATTAATGCTGTTAAAAAAGAAGTTACACCAACCCTTTAGCAGTCCTCAAAGACTACAGTGGGCAGTAAGAGGAAAGGTGGCCAGAGAGGGATTATGGATGATGGACAGGTTACCAAGAAATATATACATGCATACAAATACATGTACACTAACACAGCTACATGCAAACTTTCAATAATTCTTTGGTGCCAGATATGCACATACATGTGTATGTGTGGATAGATATGTATAAATACACAACAAAAAACTTTCCAATGTCTTCCACCAGAGACTTCCACAAATAGAGCAACACACCACACCACACAGACTAAGACCACACCTCAAATGAGTAACATTTCTGATCATTACACTAACTCTAAATAATATTTTCTTTTCCAGGTGCTTTTACACTGTGTATGGCAGCCCTTGACATTTTTTTTGCCACTGTCAAAGGTAATGAAGAAACAGCAAAATCAATGAGATAAATTTGCTCCATTGAGATGACTGCCCCTCGTTTTCCCAGGGTCATCAACTCCTCCTGTATATCTTCTCAAGCTTAACAGATGGCCAAAATAGCAGATCTTTTGCTATTCTAGGCACTATCTCACAAAAGTATGCCCCTCCATCATTCAAGTTCTGAGATCTTGCCAGACAGTTAAAAACAAATAATACTGCTGGACACTAGCAAGACCTCCTTCCACTCTCCTTGAGGCCTCATTTTTAACTTGTAGAGTGATCTGATACAGTGCTAAGAAGCAGTAAAAAATGTCATGTTAGGGATAAAACCAGCAAATACTCTTCAGAGGGTTGGGGTTTTTTTGTTTTGCTTTGTTTTGTGTTTTTTTTTTTTGTTTTTTTTTTTTTTTTTCTTTTAAAACAATCCAGAAAACAAGTGCTGAACTTTTTGCAATCATTTGGGGATGGAAAGTGGATTCTAGCTGTGTAATTTCTCATGGTTTTGTAAGTAGAATGTCAACATTCATATTAAAAATGTAAGAGAAAGAAGCAAAACTAATGCTACATCAATATTCAAAAAAACCCTTTCTCCTCCGTCAATCTACAACTGATATGAGATAAAGGGTATCAGAGGGAGTGAACCTTAAAACATTATAGTGTTTCTACCACATTAAAAAATATCACATAGGTAATAAATAATAAAAATATCACGAGGTTCAGCTTTGTAGAACTGTCAGTGTACAGTAAGGACTGTAGTAGATTTGTTATGAACATGGACGATTAATTAGAAGCTTGAATATTACCATGCAGCTTCCCAGTGCATGAGTCCAAGCTCACAGGGAAATAACCTTTACCCAGGGATTGCAATAAGCACACTGTGGAGAGGGTCCTTCTAGTATAAAGCAACAATTTGAGGAAAACTCAAAATTGCCTGATTTTGTTTAATAGCCTTTTTGATCTCAGCAATACTGCTTATCTTGCAGAGGATGGGACTCCTTAGGTGATCCATTGGGGCATAAAGTGGCTCTGTTTGTGATTGTATCTCAGATCTGCTTTCATGCCTATTGTCCTCCTCTTGGCTATTCAAGCTCTAATTCCTGGGGAAAAAACTCATGCAGACAGTATTACTTTACAGGAGCTGTCTGACTGGCAGCCGGTGTCAGTGCTTGGGATGCACTTGCTGCAGAGGGCTCAGTTGAGAATGTGGGCAAGCAGGTTTGATGACAAAGGCCAGCATTGTAGTGTGCCTCCTTATGTCGTTCACAGCTAGAGAAAAAGGACATTTCTTTTAACAGCATTGCAGCTTCTTCCCCAGCTCCCTTTCCCACTTCCCCAGTTAAAATTTTCCTATCACCCTCCCTTTTTGACCATGTGCCACCTTGAGATTCTCTGTGCTTCATGATGAAGTGTCAGATATTTTTTTGTCTTCATTAAATTGTTGCTTCCTGCTTTTCTCACTTCATGATGAAACACCAAAGGTTTTTGTTAATCTAGCATATATCTACTGCTATAGTAATAAGCAGATACTTTATTGAAAGGGATACATGGATTTCTTCTTTGTGAGCCTAGTGAAAAAATATGACTAAATACTATGAAAAATAATTGCTTACAAATTCAAGTTTATTTTTGCTGGAAAAGAAAAACTGATGTTTTCCTTTGCTGCCCGAGGAATAAAATGAAGGTGAAAAGGTTAGGTTTGCTCTGGTGATGTCTAAACACAGCAATGAATTTAGAAGGCTTGGATTGTCATGCTGTATAATTGCTGAAAACTATTATTTTCTTAGAAGTCAGTAACTGTATGGTTTCTCTGGTTTCTGATTGACTGAGACATTTTATTTCAGTTTAATGCCATTTAATGTGGTATATTGGGTTTGCATGGCAAGGTTTTGGTAGTGAGGGGGGTGACAGGGGTGACTTCTGTTAGAAGCTCCCAGAAGCTTCTCCTATGTCCAACAGAGCCAATGCCAGCCGGCTCCAAGTTGGACCCACCACTGGCCAAGGCCGAGCCCATCAGTGACGGTGGTAGTGCCTCTGTGATAATGTATTTAATGAGGGAAAAAAAAACTTGGGGGGAACAACAGCAGTGGAGAGGAGTGAGTATATGTGAGAGAAACAACTCTGTAGACCATGAGACCAGTGAAGAAGGAGGGGAGGAGATGCCCCAGGCGCCAGAGCAGAGGTTCCCCTGCAGCCCGCGGTGCAGCCCATGGTGAGGCAGCTGTGCCCTGCAGCCCACGGGGGTTGGCACTGGAGCAGATCTCCGTCTGCAGCCCGGGGGGGGCCCCACGCTGGAGCAGGTGGATGTGCCCGGAGGAGCCTGTGACCCCGTGGGAAGCCCACGCTGGAGCAGGCTCCTGGCAGGGCCTGTGGGCACATGGAGAGAGGAGCCCACGCTGGAGCAGGTTTGCTGGCAGGACTTGTGACCCCATGGGGGCCCCACACTGGATCAGTCTGTTCCTGAAGGGACTGAACCCCATGGGAGGGACCCACGCTGGAGCAGTTCATGAAGAACTGCAGCCTGTGGGAAGGATTCATGTTGGAGAAGTTCCTGGAGGACTGTCTGCTGTGGGAGGGACCCCACGCTGGAGCAGGGGAAGAGTGTGAGGAGCCCTCCCCCTGAGGAGGAAGGAGGGGCAGAGATAATGTGAGAACTGACTGCAACTCCAACCCCTGTCCCCCTGTGCCATTGGTGGGGAGGACGTAGAGAAAATCAGGAGTAAAGCTAAGCCGAAGAAGGGAGGGGTGGGGGAAAGGTGTTTTAAATATTTGGTTTTATTTCTCATTATCCTACTCTGATTTGATTGGTAATAAACTAATTTCCTCAAGTCGAGTCTGTTTTGCCTGTGACAGTAATTGGTGAGTGATCTCCCTGTCTTTATCCCGACCCACAAGCCTTTCATTCTATTTTCAATCCACTGGCTGAAAGGGGGAATAGTAGTGGCTTTGGTGGGCACCTGGCACCCAGCCAGTCAACCAACCACAAGTAGTTTGCAGAAAACCACAGAAAACTGTCTATTCTAGTACAGTTCAGTTGGCCACAAATCCACATTACATAATTTTCTCACCGCTTTATGACTTTCATTGGGAATGAATGTAATTTCCCTCACACAATTAAAAGACAATGTAAAGTTAATTTGGATTTCCACACCTGTGGATAGAATAATTTCTAGGAGCCATTGCGGGGATTCTCCTGTTGGACATGTAGTCCATTTGTCCAAAGCCAAGAAATAATAAAATGAATAGATAAAAATCAAGACAAATCAGAGGTGGGGGGAGGGGGGATTTCTTAAATTATTTACCTCAGAATAAACTTCCATCTCACCATCTCAGATTTCTTCAGCTACAAACTAGAGGTCTACACTAGGAAACAGGCAGGCTGTTGCTGAAAAGGTATACAATGGGAAGCCTTTTTTCCTGTATGGCTCCCCTTCCACTTCACCTTCCCACCCTGCAGTTTGGGATTGGTTTGCTTTGATGAAGGCAAATGATAGTTTTATATGGGAAATTATTATATTCTGATATAATAAACTGATGCACACAAAAAAAGCAAAGCTATGCAGAGTGGTACCTTTTGGCCAGCTGGATCCCAGCCTTTGAGATGTCTTTTCTGGGTTATCTAAACGTGACAGCCACAGGTTTGATGTGATACAGCTCAGAGTCTATGCTCCAGGCACTGGAGGAAGTATCTGGAAAGGGGTAATGTGGTGTCTGAAGAGATATTTCCGATCTTCTCAAAGAAAAAGGCAGCTGGCTGGAGAAAACCATTCCAGGAACCAGACAGAGAATATCTAAACCATTAAGTGTCAAGGACCAGGGACTGATGTAATAGCAGAGAGACTGGTAGAGACCTCAGTTCTCTTGAACGGGCTGGCCCATCCTGAACCTGAGCTGTACTGGAGAGTGCCTGAGAACCAGTTGGCATGCACCAAACCCCCACCTAGCACAGACCCTACAGCAGCAATGATCCCATACCTTAACTCAGGCTCAGGCAGGGGCATATGTTTCACATGCTGCCACAAGCTCAGCCATGCAGCCCACAGCCCGCAGGCTGCATCACACGGTTCCTTGTCCCCGTGTGAACAGAAAATACGTGAAGGTACACACAAGGTTAAACTCATGTTTAACCTGCTGTTTAAAAAGGGTGACAGAAGTACGTTTTGAAGACATTATGTAGGCATTTAAATAAATCAAAAGTGATAATGACACTGCGGTTCCACGGGGAGCTGTCAACTATCTAACTTACATGAAATACATACTATCGGTTTACAGATATGTAAGATCTAAATGCAAGTCTTTGGATCGCAGGGCCACATTTTCAGAGTAGTTCACCCAGCAGCTCCTGTTTCCACTTCTGATCACTTCCAGATGTTATCGGCACTTGCAAATTCTGTGGTTCTTACAACATGATGAGCTGTGTCATAAACAAATAACAAACACTTCTGTGGAGATGCCTGGAACGCAAACAGCAAGCCTGTGGCCTTCCCTCCTGTGCCACAACTTCTGCAGAACAACTGTTCAGAGCCCAAAAATCTGCTGGGCATTTCAATCCTTTCTGCATCTCTGACAGGTGATCTGGCCAGAGGTAAGGAACAGGTAACAAACACAATGACTGGAGAACATCATTAAGTCTTTCTTTGGTGTTTTTAAGTCTAATTTGAGCAACAAAGACTATTTCTCATATATAGAGAGGAACATGGAGATGATCAGCTCTGCCAGTTACTAGCCTGTTGCTCACCTGTCCTTTGCAAGACATAACCTTCGAAGCCACACTGCTTACTACACAGAATTTCAAAACATCTCAGGGAAAACCTAAGACAGTGATCCTCATGACAGTCTGATTTTCAGTGGAACAATGAAAGGAGTTTTGAAAGGGCTGTCTGAAGCCCTGATTTCTTATGGACAATGGATAGGGGATGCTCTAGCACCTTTGTATATTAATGAGAGGAAAATGCCCTCTTCCAAGCCATGTTAATGGCAGACTAGGACAGAAAGAAGCATCAAAGCAAGAAGGTCCTCCAAATCCCTGGTACTCACCCACACATGGGAAAGAGGAACTTCTAGGAGTAACTTTATCACTGTGCTATCTTCAAACTACCTTTTTTTTTTTTTTGAAAGTGATATAATTCCTCATAATCTTTCCTAGGGTGCTGGAGACCTGCTTTTGCAATGGGGTAACTCTTCCATTTAGATCTGATGTACCTCTCAAGTACTTTTCATTCTGGGCTTTATTGTGCAGTAGTTGAAGGTACACTTTCAGCAAAGGGGCACATAATTCCTTCCCTTGACCTGCTGCATAAAGACTATCACAGGGAAGATGGGACAGCTAGGATGCCTGGGTTCAGATATTGGTGCCTGATCTGTGTCTACATTATTAACTGAAATATAGTAATTACATTAGTAATTGCAATATAATAATGTCAACTTTATTCATGTGAGACAACATTTAAGTAAATCTAAAATTGGGAAATCGGGGATGAAAGGCTGGGAATTTTACTGTTGGCTTCAATGGAGTCTGGACTGCAAAATAGAAGTATGAACTCATATTTTCATAACAAGAGAGCACAGGGTGGATTATGTCTAACTTACCCTGAATTGAAATGTCTGTTTTATTTCAAACTAGTTATTGAAACGTGGTTCTTCGTCTGCAGGGATTGCCCAAGGGAAAAGAAGCTCTTTCAGGGTGCTGTATTAGAGAGATCATACCTCATTTCAATGTAATTTCTTTAGCCACCAGTACAGAGGCCTTGCAAGAACTTCATCCACCTCCAGAAAGGATGAGTTATGATGACAGACTGGGCAGAATACAAGAGTTGCCAAAAACTTGTAGTTTTCATGATCCATTCAAACTTCACATTTTAGTGAGAACATTCTGAATCTTCTGGGTTTTTTTAAATATGAAATACAGAGAGTTACTGGCAAGCAGTCTTAACATGGGAAACATTAACGCATCTCACTTTTAACAGTGAAGTTCCCCTTAGAAGTTAAACCTGATCTGAACCTTGGCTCCCAAGCCAAATATTCCGTAGTTTACCTCATGTGGAGCACATTATGTTTGGCTCCAAAACAGTTTGTGTCAAAAGCAATTATTTCTTTTCTCTAATCGCAGTCACAACAGCGAGCGAGGTTTAGAATATAAAATAAATATACGCAACTTTCTGACTGCCTGATGCTTTAACTGCTTCAGCTTCTGATTATCCCTGTTAAGTACGGGAGACTATTACCTGTACACCTGAAAGAAGAGGGAGATTATTGCATTCACTCTTAGTAACTAATTACATTAAAAACAATTTCTATTTTGTGCAAGAGAGGGAATGTTGCCCTGATAAACGTACTTATGCAGGTTGCCCTTTACAATTGATACCAAATGATTACATTTCATTTTGTTTCACTGTTTGATTTCCCCAAGTCATTTTATAATTTGAGACTTAAAGCATACACACAGTTTTTATGAACCTTTTTAATTTGGGGTGAAGTAGGTGATTTTTCTAAGAGTCAATAAATATTTGTCTCTAAGGGGTCTGGGGCACAATCCCCCCCAAATTATCCCCTTGAGCCACAAGAAGCAGCAGGTACCAGCTGCAAAGCTGTAACACCTCCAATTGCAGCTCAGCCCATACTCGAGCCAGGTGAGGGGAATATTTGCCTGTTTGGGCAGACCCATGGGATTAGGGCATGGGCAGAGCCATGGCTCTGACCCCTCACTGCCCCTGCACATGCACAGAAGTGCTGGAAACCAGCCCGCCCAGTGGAAATTGTCCTTTACAGCTCCCTCTGCTAAAAACCCGGCTTACACCAAATGGCTTGACCTCACTATGACTTCTGACATAGTGCCTACCCTTTAAAAATCATTAAATATCCATTTCTGTTCAAGTCCTGAGGAAAAAGCAGAGCAGAAGGAAACAAACCCTCCAGTGCCGTTGGTTTTTAAGTTCATGGACATCTATACTGCAGACTTAAGACTGCAACTTTACTGCATTTAGCACAGGTTCCCCAGTGGTTAAGAACCTGGTTTGTGAGACAGGGCACTAGGGTAGGAGATGTTAGTAATAAATACCATGATTGCTTTTTATAATTCAATTATTTTTGTTTCTTGGCAAATTTTAAAATATTACTGTTGTGAAACATGGTATAATAATGAAATGCTAAGGGGAATGAATATGCTTCTCAGTACTATTTTGAGAAAGTCATGAAAAGCACTGCATCTTTGAGAGCACAGGGGTTTTTTTTCTGTTTAATTTAATCTACATAATTAGAAGGAAAATAAGACATAAGCCTGAAATAACATAGGAATAAAACATGATCTTATGTCTAGTCACCTGCCAATTACTTCTACACCAAAAAGCAAATAAAATCCCCAAAACCCTTAAAAATTAAAGTGGCAGAGATTCAGTTGTAAATTGAAACAGAACTAAAAGGAAATTCACCAAACAGGATGTTCTCCCTTTCTGCTCTCTTCTGTGCTGAAGAAGATAACAATAAATAATTCTGCTAAAAAGTCAATCCATGGAATTGCTTCATTTATTTGGGCACTATGTATGCCTTTCTCCATAGATCTGCCAAACGTACCTTCCCACAGATTTGCTGCTTCAGTCCTGGGCCTCTCTTAAATGGCAGACAAGAATCCCCTAGGAACTAGATTGAGACCATCATGCTCATTTTCACATTTAACCAAATCCAGATTTGAACTTGGGTTTTCAAAGGTGGACGGCTAGTGGAAGGCAAGCATGTTTCATGATTCAAGGGGAGGTAAAGTTACCCCTGCTCTACAAATGACATAAAGTAATTTCCAAAGAAATTTGACAATAATACGGACTCAGATCACAGTAAATTATATCACTTGGCAGCTAAACTGGAGAACTAAGTCCAGAATTGCCAACAAAACTCAAGACACACATTTGGATATATGGAAAGCTTTGTAATTTTTAACAGAAAGGAACCTACACAGGCATCTTATGAGACCCATAAAGAACCTTATCAGCTGGAAAGGAGTGTGTAAATTCTGGGGATCAGATGAAAGTTTTTTACTTTTTTTTTTTTTTTTTTTAAATAAAAGCATTCAAAAGCAGAAGATAGAACAGACAGACCATCTGCAGTGTAACCACATAAAAGACCCCTGGGCAAATCCAAACCCATTAGCAGAAGTGCTTGACAAATCTGCCAAAGAGCCAGATGCTGCTTATGGAGAAGTCTCTTTCCCTACTTGTCATCTGGATCCTCTGACTTCTGTTCCCAGAGGAGGACAACGATGACTGGTGCTCAGACTAAGCTGTGTGTGGAGAGAGCTGAGGCAGAGTCACCCTCTGATAAGGCTACCTTAACATAAAGAGAGAAGACCAAGTCTGAAATATTAAAATAGTCTTAACAGACACATATATAATGTGTGGAAGATGCAGATGTTAGAAAACGGAAAGCAAACCTGCAATCGGTTTACTTGCACGTGGTCCCTTTTTATATGGATTTCTTTAGTTCATTCTATTCTTGTTTCCTACTTTTTTTTCCCTAATGACTGATCAGAATCTTGTAGGACGGGAAGGAGATTATTTTTGGCATGTTAAATACTAGTACAGCATACTAACTGCATGGTGTTAGTTAAATGCTTATTGAGTACATAGACTGACTGATGGTATTTAAAATGTGTCTGAACAGGTTGTGAAGTATCTAGCCAAGAGCTTACACCTAAAAATACTTGAGGAAAAAAAGTGATTCATTTAAAAGGTAACCTGTACCAACCTCATAGTAGGGGATTTGAATCTAAATGGCAAATTTTTTTAATGTCTGCATTTTTCTAGGAATCTATTCAACTAGATTTGAAGTGCAAAGTAGGTGGAACAAAATACTTTTACTATTCAGACTCACCAATGTAAAATATATTTGGAGTATGCAAGAGGTCAAAGAAGCTGGAACAGAGTCTGAATTAGTTCTCCTGTGTACTGCTGTAATGTGATATGACAGAGCAAAAAATAGACCAAGGGAGAAAGAAAGAAACAGAGCTCCTTCTCTTTGAGATTATATGTGCTGCACTTGAAGAACCAACACTGTCATTTTATGGCTCAAAATCCAGTTTGATTTTAGGATAAGGCTCTAAGAAACTACTGGATTAAGTAAAAACACTTGCAGGTATAATCTTAGGTTACCTTCTTTTACTCAAAAATAGTATTTACTCTATCCCAGGACATTCCTGAAGGTTCAAAAAAATTAAATTCTGATTGCTACATTAATTAATACAGAAATACATGCACTGTCTTTCCCTCTCTTTGAAATTCAGGAAGACTAGATGTACCAAAAAATACTATGACTTAACAGATCAACACATTCAGTATAAATTAGTCAAAATGGGGGTGGGTGAGTAGCGAGGGAGAACAGAAAGGGAAAGGGAAATATAACGAATGCTTGTCTTCTAAAGGTCAATCACTTGGACCTTGCCCACCCTCTTTTCAGAGCAGCAACATACTCACCTCACACAGAAATTAACTTCAGCCAGCCTGGTGAGTGCCAGACTGACATCTTAGAACTGCTGGCAATCCAAGGGCACTTCGCAGCAAGTTAACAAACACTGGCTAGTCTACAATGCAGCATGAAGAGCAGACATAAAAGTGAACTTAAATACTATCCATCTATGCAACTGCTTATAGCTCAGACTATATGTTGGGCTACCAGAGCCCACCTGATGATCTGACAGAAGCAAGCTGTGTCACAGGCAGGTGGGGGGGACACTTGCCCACTCATTCACATGGGTATCTGATCCTTTCAAAATAGATGAGTAATAGCCAAGTGCACGCTAAGCTCCTGGGATGACTTTGGTCCTGCTGCCTCCACACACCTGTAGCGCCAGCTAGAGAAAGTGGATGGGGTAGAGTGACAACAGCCTTGCAAATGGACTCAAAATCATATTTAACTGCTGCCATCTGCCTATATGTTACACTGTACCAACTGTTTATTGAGTAGTAAAGGAAGTAGAACACACGTTCTTATCATTTCTGCCTGGTTTAAGAATAGCTGCTGTAGTTGCCCAAGTTATGCTCTCCAACAGCACTCATGAATAAAAGGGATGGTAAAAGGGGATGTGAGATACCAACGGAGGACCTGCACCATGCACTGCTGTACCTGTCCTCCGAACAAGTTGTTTTGAAATGCTGACTAATGGATTGGATTCATTACTGGTAACTGATAAATCAATTTCCAGAATCTTTGATTATAATATTAATGTTAAATTGTCTGTGTACATTTTTGCTTATAGATTGTTATTTCTGGTTGAAAGTTGTTTTTAGTGTGCCTCATATGAAATTTTGGAAATTTTTGTTGTGTTCAATTCTTCAGTAGTCTCTTTTCTGGTTTTAGTTATTGTGATTGTTGGTTTTCTTGGTACTGAACTGCCATTAATACTTATTTATTGACACAGCCACAGAGCTTCATTTTTGCAAGCTTTCCCCAGACTTTATAAAGTGCAGTAAACAAGCATTTAAGTTGACTGACACTCACCATCCCACTGCCTATGATGGCAGAATACACGTAACAGTAGTTCAGCATGTGTGAGGGTGGGTTTATGGCTGGAGCATGATAAATAACCTGCACTCTTGAGCAGGCTCAGAAATCACAAGGCACTTTGGAAATCACAACTATGTCAAAAATACTAATCATACAAATACATGGGATGGTTTCAGTCCTCCTCACAATTAACCACAAACATTCACAGAAGAAAACTTCCTTTCTCTGAAGAAGGACATGTGGAAGAAAGAATGATAGAAGAATTTAAAACAGAGATGGGTACACAGCAATATCTTGGGAGGAACCCTCTATGCTCATATAGTAGTAGTGGGTAAGCGAGTAATTACTCAAGACAATGGAAAATTTTCACACAGATCAGTCTAGGATAGCAAAAGGGACTAGATTTATGTGTGTTGGTTTCAGGATACCCTGGTTCAATTCCCCACTCCAAGAAATATGTAATACTTACACCAAGTGGAATGGCTTTCATAGCAGCCTAATGTTTAGGGCATTTACTTAAGATATTTAAGACACAAGGCTATAAATGGTGAATAAAAATATAAATATCAACTGCTTTTTAATGCTAATATTTTTGTATTTGTTGAGTGAAAACCAGGAAAAATTAAGCAGTCATTAAATATTTTAAGAGTAGGTGGTTCAAGCCATTTTTCAGTAGGATTTTAACAATTTTCAAAATACACCTAAGCCAACAGGAATGATAGCACATTTCTAAGGGAAAATCAAATAAAAGAAATCCTTTAAATTTAAATTAGTACATTGCTGCATGCACTTGCATAGTATCTTGCATTATCTACTCTATCTCATAAATAGGACATATTCCTACCAACAGATAACAATAAACTCAGAACTGTTAGCATAGCATGTTTCTCTCTTTCTCGGAGACCTTTATCACATTTCCAGGTGTATTAGACTTTTTCTGTTTTAAAAATCAGTTTTAAATCATTAGTGGTGGTTGGTTCTTGCATTCCAGTAGCACAAATCCATACTGGAAAGCTCTTATCTTTCACAGTGTGTGATATTAGACAAAAATACTATGTACCTGCACTTAAGAGTAACTCCAAAATGTCCAAATTATGTCTACTAATACTTCTGTTAAATACTTGTTTATCCTAGGTTTTTGGGGGTTTTTTTTTGTTTGTTTGTTTTTTTTTGTTTTTTTTTTTTTTTTTTCAATAAAGGGATATCAATTTCCAAAAAGTGTTCAAAACTTCTTGGATCTTGTTGCTTTTGTTTATTCCAAAGTCTGACTCACCACTGATTCAGGTTAATGAAAGTCTTAACTGACAAGATCTAGCCTGGGCTCACACAGAGAAATCATTACTAATATAACAGAAAATATGCTATGCCCAATTTTAACAAAAAAACCCCAGGAATTTGTAACATAAAAAATACATTAATTTTATTGTTAAAGTCACAGGGAACTGTTAATATAAACCATTCAAATTCTTCCCTCTGATGTCATCAGTTGCCATGTGTTTGCACTCTAAATCGATTATTGTGATTTCTGTAAACATATCATATATATTTTTAGAACTCTTTGGGGTCTTGATCCAAAGCCAACAAAAACCAACAGGCAGACAGTGACCAGCTTCAACAGGCCCCGGGTAATCAGAAGACAGAATTTCTGAAGTTAACAAATGAGAACATGAGCATACAGCGAGCAGAGAGATACCACACAGACTTCTCTAAAAATAGGAAAGACTTGTGCTGCCTGAAAACGACATGCCTGAAAATACAACATACATAGCAAGGCAACATACTCCTTCCAGCAACTGTCATGCAATTGTCCTGGATGCTGTATGTCATTCAGTTACATGTATCTGCATAGTCATCTCACTAACTATGTTACTGTGATTGACTCCAACCGCCTAATTGGCATGCAGACTAAATACATGCACCGAACCTTTAATAAGTAGCAGATTTGTATAAAACATTCTCTTGACTGCAAACTAAGCCTGTGTGTCTCAGAATGTAGCCTTTATGAGAAACCTTATTCCACAACACAGTTATTTTAAAACTGGAAAGTTGTGATACTTTTTTTTGCCAGCCACTGTCTTGACTGAGAAGTCTGGGCTTGATCCTGCCAAACATTTCTCTTAGGTGAAGTGTTTATAACTATAATGGTCTCACAGACATGAATGCTATATTCTGACAGACATATTATCCCTCCTGTCGACTGGATTTTTAGTTCCAGTTTGCAAAATTACTTGTGGCAATCTTTCAATTTCAACTTTATTTATCCTGTCTTTACATAGCAAATTTGTGTTGCTGGATCTATTCCTCTTTATAGTTTGCCCCAAACCCAAGAAATACTAGCAGCTAGTCACAAAGTGTTTTTTTCCTGGCTAAAGAATAATCTTATTTTTGCTTGTATACCTTTCTAGAACTGAACATTTTTGCAGAAAAGCAGAATCTGTAAAATCAAAATAAATGCTTTCACTGCCTTGCTTATATTGTGTATCTAGCTGGTCTTCTTGTAATAAATCAGCAGTGCAACAGGTGATTGCTGGTGAAGTCTGCATGGTTGCTCAGGAAAAGAGGGATACAGTAAGCTGTCTTCATAGTCAATAGAAAGAAGATCTCATAAATGGTAACTCAGTGCCTCCCTTACACATGTACTTCAGGGTGAGATGAATTTCACCTGAAGAGACGAATCAGAGTCCTCTCAATACCTCATTTCCTCAAATGAAGCCCATTTATCACGTCGTTATGATCGACAAATTATTCTGTAGGTATTGTGAAATACAGCTGAGCTACACTACTCCTGACTCAGAAAAGCATTTAAATTACTCTCTAGCCAAGATAAGCTACATATGGTTCACAGACATCAAACCTTTAACTTCGAAAAAAACTTCTAACACATGGATGAGAAGAAAATGAGGGAGCGTAATGTGGCTAAACAGCACAAGTGAAAGCTTGGTAGTCTGAGCTTGCCCATTTTTACTGCACAAACAGTACTATATACTTTTTCTATTATAATTGCTGAAAATTTAATGACAATTTCCATAGCTGTTGCTGGCTTTTCTTGCTTGGCAGCTCACTCATAAAGCTCCTCTTCACCATGTAACAATAAACATTTGTTGTTCATCTGAACTGCAAATGAACAGGAAGGTACTGCTGGTCTCACTCCCCTAGGAACTGGTATGCAGAAGGTCAACTGTGTTGAAGCAGTCATGGGAAAGGCATGACAGCTTCATCACAGAATCTGTCAGATGTCTGTAAAGCTTGGATTTGGGTTGAGGTTACAAAGTTAGATCTGGTAAAGATGGACGTTTACATGGTATTACAATAAAGCCAATACCTGACTGAAAGAATCAACCATCATCATCATCCTGAGATAAGACTGTAAAGGTCTTGTTGAGGGAATTAGTCAATGAAAGGGAAATCTCAGGTGTATTCTACACAGTCCAAACTGCTGAGAATGAAACACATTTGATGATCTGGTTGTCCGGAATATGATGTAGAAGATGCATGTTATTTTCCTTTTCATTTTTGTTAAATATATGGATGACCATGGAACACTGTTCAGCAATGCACTCATGCAATATTAGACTAGCTCAGGTACAGTAAGTATAGCGAACAGTGTATTCACAACAGTTCCCACAAACTGCAGAGGAAACTAACCTTGGTCAAGTGAACTGTCTGAAAACTGTGGTAGTTCTCACTAGAATTCAACACTACCTATTTACTTACAAAGGAATTAATGACAGCAATTGTCTCTGGACATGTACACTCATTCTATATGCTGACCAATGAAAACCAGCCTATTTCTCATTTAGAAGCTTTAAGAAAGACTTTTAAGATGACAAAATGGAAACAGGAATTCATATCTTTTAAATCTTACTATTTAGTGCACTTTTAAGCAGTGTGGGTGTGGAAGAATAGAAACAGCAATCATCTGATGAACAGCTGCCATTGATGCTAAGAGCCCCACTGAAACCTGTATTAAATTGAAATATTGGAGATCTTTCTTATTAAAAATCCCTCTGTGCTTTTTTGGACAGCCTGTATACTTGGCAACTGTGTCTGTGCAATATTTATTAGTGATCATCATCAATGAATTTGTAGTTCAGTAATCAATTTGTCTAGCCAGTACTAATGCAATAGCCATAATGCCTCTGATTACACTCTTCTTACAGCATCTGATAAAGTTTTAAAAGAGAGTATTTACTAAAAAGTGGCTTCTTTTCCCTTTCTTTTGCTTTTAGAAATTTTTTTTTAAAAGTATATAAAGGAAAAGACAAGTCAGGAAGAATTAATATAGCTTGAGATATTGGATCCACAGGTTTGTAGTAAAAATTATGTAACAAGACTGTAGGGCTTCTTACTCCATAGGGCTTAGCTTTAACTTACCAATACAAAAATTCATTGCCCTTCTGCAAATACAGAAGCAATGTCTTTTTGACATCACTATCTATTTTCACAAGTTAATTTCTCAGCTAACTTTCATCCCAAGCTTACAAAACTCTTTCTCAGATCTTCAAGTTTTCCCATTTTTTCCCCATAGATATAATCTTGACAATGTAAAGATCATGGTTTAAAGAGGGAAAGTCAATAAAATATATGGCCATTTTGCTTTACCCTTCCGGGACAAAAAGAAACTGTGTCTCAGCAGTGAGAAAAATCTCCTAATTCTTCTGCAGACTCTTCATTCCTCTCCTTTTTACCACAGAGTAAAAATGCATGGACTTTAAGGAAGTAGCAGAAAGCCCTGCTAAATTTCCATTTTCTCTCCCTCCCCTCATTTCTTTCCTCCCTATTTCATTTTATAGCCCAGAAAACCCAATATTTGTTGTCTGATCTCAATTCCTGGTGTGACTTTGGTCTTACAGTGAAATCTCTGGCAGGCCTGTTGGGAAGAGAAGAAGGATTTGGCAGTAGAAGAGATGTGTTCATTAAGAAGTCTTGTCTCAGAGAAAGATGCTGCCCTGGGATGTGCAGCCACACTGAACGTGCTGTAGCTGAGTGTGAGCAGAAGCCTGGAACTTAGTATCTACCCTTTTATCAGACTTCAGAACCACACATATTCTAATGTCTAACTCATTTCCATAGCAAGGTCTTGGGGTGTGAGACTGTAAGTATAGCTTACAAGTATTAAGGCACCAAAACGGTCCCTTATTAGAATTAAAATGGCTCACTTGATTATCTACATAAAATGGAGCTCATCAATGACTGCAAACAAGTTAACTTTCATGCACTGCACTAAACTTCAGCAAGCTTCTAGAACTGTTCAACATACTCTGGATTGGCACTATTTTAAAGTATACACATCATATACGAAAATTAAGAGCAATGGATGTTTATAGGCTCTGAACACATGAACTTCTCTTCCTAAACTCGCTAGTGAATTTGATACAGGGCCAGCGTGCTGGAGTTGTCACCCATGCATGTTACTCCTGTCTCATCCAGACCTGCAGTATGACAGTTGGCAAGTCCCAACCATTTACTGCCTCCATCTCACACACCAACAGCTCCAGAAAGCTGTAAGCATTTTGAATGACTGGAGAGCTATCCAGACTTTCAGGGTGAATTTAATTTTTACTACAAAATTATGATAAACAAATGCCATAATATTGATATAGCCATGAACCACCATGATTGGGTATAATACCACCATTTAGGTATAATATCTAAACATTTGGGGATAAAAGGAAGTATTCACAACCAGTTCAGAGGGATTTGGCAAAATAACTTCCAAGAAACTTTTACAAAATTTCTAAGACAAAGTCATTTGTGAATCAGAATTTGTGACAGAGATACTGAAGTCATGCACGTTTCCTTTTGTGTTTACAACTTCCCTGTCCATCACAGCTTCAACTCAACTACAGCTCCCTCTCCATCCGTGCAGTTTACATGTCTGTTAAGATAACAACCACCTTCTATAAATAAATGCTGGCAAGGTTGATATTTACTGCATGTGTGGCTGGATACTTCTGGCAAGCATTTTTTGATATGCTGCACAGGTTAGTAAATTCCCTTTAAAAAAATCTACTAGTCACATCTGCAGTTTGAATGTTTCTTTCTAAAAGACAAACCAAGGCCAAGCAAGACAAAGAATCTGCTGATACACACATGTCACTCCAAAAATTCTCCTGACAAAGTTCCCACACCCAATTTAATTACTTCCCTACTGTAAAAACACTTTCCATCTGCATTTATTGTAATAGTTTCAAATCCAAAACCAACAGACTATAAAGCTAGCTAAATAAATGAATGATATTGGCCTTAGGTCCCAAGCCAGGAGCTATTCTGTAAGGCTGTGTGTCTCCAGCATTCATTTTTATGCTGATGTTTCATTTTATGCGCAATGTTTTCACTTAAGCCTTGTTTAGAGAAGAATTACCTTGCTCCAGGCTTTAAAGTTTTATGTGCTGTGCGATGCCCTCTAGTGCCGCTCCAGCCAAAGGTCTATCAGAGATTCCCCTGCAAGACCAAAGACGCCTTGCGAATCGAGACCTGACCAAAAAACCCTGCTTCAGGCTGTATCACAGCACTGCACACGCTCAGGGCAGGAATTCATTCCAACTGTATCAGATATATCCTCAAATTGAGGTCGTGGAACTCAAAATGGAAAACATTTCTGTTTGAAAAAGCACCTTCAAAAAATGAAACTATCAGATTTAGCCTCCAGACTGACTATATGTAACATGGGTTCCCTTTTGCACTTGCAAGAAAAGAAGTATCCTGTTCTTCAGACTTGGTACGAAGAATCTAACTACAGCTTATAATAAATGGCCTGATGTGAAGAGGAAATAACAGGACTTTGTATTCTGGGTCTTCAGGTTTGTTGCAATATCATACTCTAATTAAACGACATCAGACTATGGACTTCTTTCTATTTTTAAAGAACTGAGATATAATAGTCTCATTTGAACAAATAAGACGCTTAAAACTATGCGCATGTTCTTTGCTAAACTGGGATTCTCCATGCCATCAAAGTACTTGGAAAGAGCTTGATCTTTATAATGAATTTTAGTCCAAAGCAGCAGTGCAACAGATACATGTTTCATTTAGAAGTTATTAAACAAGGACTGAAGCGCAAAACATCCCTCCACTGAAGTCCAGGGCAAAATTGCTACTAACTTGACTGGAAGCATACTTGAATTTTGTACTCCCTTACGCACACTCAGTTCTTACCAAACTAAATGAAAGAATGTATTAATAATTTACATGAGCTCATGAAAGAAATTCAGATGATGTACAGCACAGCTCAAGCCACAGATATTATACTGGCCTTGCATATTACAGGTGACCCCCACAGGATCCTGCAGCAACAGTGGCACAAAGACAGTTAAGGATGGGACTGAGGGGCACACCTTGAATTACTTCACTTTTCTGAGTTTTAATCACAACGTCAGTGTGATGTCATGTTTGTTCTGTGGTTCTCCCCTCACAATTAAAGCTTCTGAGTTTTTGTGAAACTGAAATAGGTCTTCTAAACAGAAGCAAGACAAAGATAGACAAAAACAACCAAAATTTTTGGTGCAAACCACCAAAAATTTAAGAAAATCATTACAAAAGACTATGTTTGAAGTTACTTTCTGTATGGCCTCTTCCCAACTTATGAACACAATGGCATGTTTTTTGTAGGTGAAAACGAAGTTTTGATAAAGATTAATTTTCCCAAAGAAAGACTGTATTTCCCACACTGAAAATAAACTATATTGTCAATGAACTTCAAGAATCGGGTATGCAGTGAAGGGATAAAAGAATAAAGTGAGATTTCATTGCACAGATTTCCCTATGCTGTTTAATAGTTTGTTTTTTTTCAAACTGAGGATGACAATTCAGTGTTAGGGCACCACCTGAACTCAACACCCTAGATGCTAGCCCACATCTTTAACCAGGAGAAGGGAAAAAACCTCTTCCAGAGTGAAACCCACTTAGATTGATCCAAGCCATTCATTCTTTGCAAGACATGTCTCTTGCGCTCTGATGCCACATAGCTGCAGCACAGCTCCGCCTCACACCCCGCCACCGCGCTCCAGTCAGTCGGTGTTTGCCCTCCAGTACTGTACCTGGGATTCTGTGGCTCTGAACCATCTGACTCCGTACACGGTTTCTTTACCTGCAAAAGCAAATGAGTGCCAGTTACTCTCATTTGAAACACAACTTCCTCGCTCATGGTTCACGCACTTACAGCACTTAAAGTGGATCCAGGTCTGCTCACCATGATCTCTATAAAATACTTCCCGCATTTTACAGCAGCAGTATGCACTACTAAACAGTGTGTTTCATTATTATCCCATGAACAGCTGCCAACTGCACTTCCCCAGGCTCCATTAGTATGTAAAATGTTCAGCTAAAATAGCTCGGGAGTAGTCTAACTAGGAACAAAGAAACCAAAGAACCAGGTTCCCCACTTCGAAACGAGAAAGCCATACTGTTCTCAGCTCGGTAAAGAAATGTTTTCCCAATTGATACCGCTTCTGTTTCCTGCTAAAGCTCACAATAATAAACACCAGATTCTGGGGCAGAGCATGGTGTTAGCTAAATAATTCATATGATAATTTTCATTTTGTAAATCTGCTAATTGTATGTCAATTGTATTTTCCTGTCACATCAATGAACATATACACCATTTTCACTCATATTTGTAATATATAATTACATAAAAGCTATTTCAACTTTCAGTTTAATTTTTGCAATACATTGCTGTAGGTTAATTAAAGGTGAAAAAATCCATCACTTTCAAATAAAAATAGAAGACTGTTCTTTTGCAGACTAGGTATCTCCTTGGGATCTTCACGATTTCCTGCAAAAATTTAATTGCACCTTCTGGTGATCTGAATTTCTTGTACTTTCAGCAGAGAAAAAAACATTTTTATTCACTTGTGTGCTAATGCAGAATCCAAGGCTGTGTGGGAGGTTTCAAAACTCCATTTTTAAAGCCACCTAGAAACATCATAGTCACTCTGACTCACTTGATGTGACTGACACAATACAAAGAACATTCCCATTACAACCAGGAGGTATTCAACGACAATTTTGGGAATACCTTGCATCAAGAGATTCTTCTACATTTGTTTAATATTTTAAAAGCATTTCAGAGAGAAAAAATGTGACTGTGACTCACTTCTAGTCATTGGCAAAATACTCCCCAACTTCAACAGAAAAGAGATTAGGCTAATGCTAAGTATTTTCCCTAAACGCTTCAACTGAATGCCATACACCACTCAGACATTTGAGTACAAGCATGGTTCTATAGATGGTCATTTTTATTCTTCATTTGCACCCAGATACTGAAAAAACAATATGATTACATACACGGTTATTCATAGAAATCAGTTTTCAGTAGCAATAATGAAAATTTCCCTATGATGATCATTTAAAACTGTCTTTATTATTGTAGCAGGTGTCATCAGAAACACTAACGGTGGCAAGAAACAAAGGGTCTTCTAATTATGTTTTGCTTGATTTTTACTACAAAACTTTTTTCAACCTATCCATTTATTCAGTTTCATCACCACTAATTTTCCTGCTCTTGGATTCTTCACTGTTCCTACTGTGCTGCTCCATGGACTTGGTAGTCATAGTGTGCCACTGAGAGATGCGATGGTGCAGCAGCTCAGCATGAGAGACAGTGAAGGCTCATGTAAACCCAGAACTCACAGGCATGATTTCATAAACATCCAGATGTAAACATCACTACTATAGGTCTATGTTCACTATGCTGCTATTAAAGTAACATTAGATCTGAAATACAGTAAAATATTTGAGATATAAGCACATGATTGAGTACCAAGAAAAATGCCCACAGTGTGTGTTAATATACAAACCAGAGAAATGTTCCTTCAAAATAGGGTACTGTGTCAATATCACAGGTATCTTTTCAACAAATAAATTCAAAATCATTCAAAGACACTGAAATTGAAACAGCCTTCCCTTGAGAGGAAGTATGTGCTTTCAGAAGCAGATTGTCTCAACCAAGTTACAGAGGGACTTGGCCAGAAAAAGAATCTTTCCATTTAACATATAATATATAATTTAAATTCATTAGAAATATAAAGTATAAAAATATAAAATATAATAGCATAATACAATTAAAATTAATTAAAAATATAAATGCATCCAATTTATTTAAATAGTAGTAAACCTCCTCATTCTTTGTCTCTTCAGCAGATACCCACTTTCAGGCTATTTTTGCTATCTCCTTGCTGTTAATTTACAGATCTCACTCCCCAGGTCAGGAAAGTTAAACCACTGACTGTAACTGGTAGCTGGAGAGTCTGACAGTCACCCAACACATCCCAACACCCTGATTTTGCAAAGTGATGGCAGGTCCTGTGGTGGACAATTACCACAGAAGTCCAGAGATAATTCAAACACACACTAATGCTATCTGAGCACTTTAAGTGTACACAATATATTAAGAGCCATGGTTTTCCTGGGCAGGGATTGAGAAGTGCTTCTTCTTCCTAGCAATACCTAGGTACTCACAGATTAATTGTCCCACCCCTGCCCACACTACTGCTGCATCTTGCATTGACCAACATTACAAAGTAATCGAAATACCTGATTCTGCTTTGCCTGTATAGTTAACATTAAAAAAAAATGCTGACAAATTCTTGTATACCTTAAAAAGGAGTAGCAGAAAAGCCACTGACCAGTTATATCAAAACGACTGACGTCCTGTGAGATGCCACAAAGTTTGGGGGAAAAAGAGTATTTTGTATTCAAGAATACTGCAATGAAAACAAAATATTTTTTAAAATAAAAATATTTTAGGTTTTCAGCTTGGTAAATAGATGATGCAGTTTATCTTTGATTATTCTCTGAGGAAATGTGCAGCATAATCACACAGTATAGACTTGTCTTTTCCTCTGAGACTAAATATAAAGTTCATTGTGTACATTTACGGTCCCTTTTTGAGAGAAAACATTTAATAAATAAAAATGTTATTTCTTAAAGGAGGAACAGGCACGTGATTTTCTTTCAAGTGGCCATAAGTAATGAACATCATTTCTCTTTAAGGCTAGTCAAGTAGCAAAACACATTTTGTTATCCATAAAATTATGCCACCCTAGAAGGTGAACACAAAATCACTGTGAAAACTTTCCATCAAAGACTAAATATCATTTCCTTTGTCTTCAGCTGTACTGTTTTTCCTCTTAATCTGCCTTGCTGACTGTTTTCAAAATAACTACCTTTCACTAACACCACATTTATTTACATTCTCATATGTTAAACGCTATAAAAAGAACCTTTTTCTTTATTCCTGCTCTGTTTCCTTTTTTTTTTTTTTTTCCTGTTTACACAGGTTTTCTCACCATTTTACTTACATCCATGCTGAGAATCATTCATAAGAGTGGTAAGATACCAGTTTCAGTTTACATTTTGTCAAACAGCAGAAATCTCCTACCATGGCTGCGTACTACAAAATGTTAGAAATGTTTCAGCTAAAAATCCTTCAGTCCAAATTTTTTGATAAAACATGCTGTTGTGTTCATATTTTGAAAGTCACATCACTATGATGCTGAGTGACTTTAGTGCCTGCAGGTTTGGAAGCAGAATCCCCAAACTGGAGGTGAGGGGAGTCCAAGGTGTGCCAGTACCCAGGAATCAGCATCTCTGTGAAATGGTGCTTCAGTTTGTGAGCTTCTAAAAGCCCTGTTTCACACCATTAGTGGACTCCTGTTGTAGTCTGGCTCCTGAACTTCTGAATACCCTGTCTGCATTGAATACTCTCCACTTCAAAACTGAGATGGCCTTAAGTAAGATTTAGGATTACTTCTCCTGAGTGCTAGGAGCCCCCCTGACATCAGGAAAGGAACTGACATTAGCAAAACTGTTCCTCTTTGCTATGTCAGTCCCATTTCCCACTGTGCAGATACCCAGGTAATACCCTCAAAAGGAAGAACCCTGTAGACTCAAATATAGGGAGGAACAGGAAAAAACAGGAACAGGGAGACGGAGCAGAAATCAGGGGACCAAAGAAGAATGGGATCTGCAGGGAGCAAAATTAGTGGAGGGCAGAAGCCAGGTCAAAAAAAAACGCTGTAGAGGTAGGAGTTGGGTGTGGACTGTGGAAGAGTACTGGGGCTGGCTGGGATGGGACAGCACAGCACAGTTTGCTCTCCTCTCCTCTAATCAGATTTGGGGCTAACACCACAAACACAAGCCGGAGCATTCATCAGGGATTTGTGAAACTCACTAGTAAAGTCTTTAGTGACCAGTCTGCCCAGAGTAACAGGCTAGTTCTGCTACACTGGCTGCACTGCAGACTTAATTAATGATCCACGCTGGGAAACTATACTTTGAACTTACAAGATGGTGTATGAATGTTATGTTTATCCAGAAAAATTAAGGTCTAATTTGACTTAAACTGGGGAGAAAATAGTCAACATCTTATACAATTTCTGCCTTATTCTCTGCCTTGGTTCATCAGATTACACATGGGAACACTGTTTTAAGTGTCTGAAACTGTGAGGGCACTGTGAAAAAGAGATGCATTTATTAAGAACTGAAGAACTTTGATTAAGATATATGAGAAATATTAACTTGACAAATGATTTTATATTAAGTATGGACTTTTGACATTTCACATTTAACAAATATAGACTGAGGAACTTTAAAAAATATATATAACTACACATTCACTGAAAAAATGAGACATGCCCTGGAAAGCCTAGTATGACATGTAATAAGATCTGCACTACAATGCATAAGAGACTGGATTTCCACAGGCCATATTAATTCTGGCATTTCCTTGCTTCTGATGTTTTCCTTTGCAACATTAACATCCTTTTAACATGATTTTATTGGACCTCATTACACTAGAAGTTAAACCATGAACTGGTCCTGGTCTATGAGGTGTTCTCACACACACACTCGTGGTATTAAACTCGTAATGCAACACAGGTGAGAAATCCCCTCTAACACAATAAGCACAGCTGAAAATCTTGCAACATCAGCAGTAACTTATTCTGGCAATGAATCTGCTGAGGTCCCTCATATACTGCATCAAATACGGCCTTGAGCATCCCTCCCAACTCGTCAGGCATGCAATGGGGCGGAGTAGAGCCTGCGATGCTTTGGGTTCGGAGGAGCAGCTCTTCATGGTGGACTTAAGGAAGCCAAAACAGAAAGGAGACAAGAATGAAGAGGGAAAATACTCTTTGCAGATCCAAAGACAACTCAAAGCACACCTAGGTGCTTGCTCAGCCTTGCTGACACCACTTCTGTTTGGTTGAGTGTGGTCAGAACAAGTGCACTTCTATTGTTCGGATACTTCCCTACAAAAATTACCTCGATGAAAGCTTCTACCCCACTGTCCAGGGAAAGGGACACTGTCTGTGAAATGGGCCTGGGGAGGATGGGGTGTTCAGGGGAACAGTCTGATGGAAATATCTGAGGAGAATATGGCTCAGGATATCTGTGACACTGCTATGAGAATCAATAGTAAAGAAAAGTAGCTTCTCCTTCAAATACTTTTTTGATGCTGACTTTGACACTGTTTATGTATAGCTTTATAACCATCTTGACAACAAAATCCTGAACAAAATAGGTGAACAAAGATTTCCTTTGCTACCATAACACCCTTCATTTCTACCATAAAACAAATAATGACATTTTCTTGACCTACAAAAACAGGGCAAGGACTAGCTTAAAGATACATTGCGGGGATTTAGTAACAAACTGTAGCCATTCTGAATGTGTATGTTTTCAAACATATTTTAAGAAGATATACAAATATTATTGAAAAAGAAGCAGTTTTTTGATGGCTAAATTCAAATATATATAGCTGTGTATGTCTTGTGAAGCCAAAATCTCAGTGAAGCTTCTGCAAAAACAAACAGAAATGCTGAAGATGCTACAGAAAGATCTGGAAAGAATTCTAAATAACACTAGATTTCCAACCTAATTTTTCACAGTAAATCACCATTATGCTACACTGCTATAGGTCTCATAAGGGTTTCAGTTACTTAAGCCTAATAAAAATAATAATAAAATACATAATATAAATATATATATAAACAGTTTATATGAAAATGTAGTAAGAAATTAACATGTGCATGAAAATGTAATACTATATAGTTTACTCTCCATCAAGTTTTAAGTAGTTTTCTGACTTAGTTAAAAACCCAAACACTGATGCTACTGTTGAGTGAAAGTCCTTGAAGCAATAGAAAATTGATTTTTTTTCCCTGATTTTTCACAGTTCAGACAGTATACATAGCTGTATTTTAACTGAAGCACATCGCAAAGTAAATTTATCATATCTCAGCAAATGTGATCTAGTTCTAATCACAATGGAAGAATGAGGGAAACCGTGCGGTATGAATCAACTTAATTTCAGGGAGAAATCAACAGGAATTCACTAGAGTGAATTTAATTCACTAATTATTTTTTTTAAATTAAAGGCTATATGAGCTAGTTAGTGAAACCAAATTTTCAGTTCATCAACTAAACTAGGTTTAGTTATTCAATAGTCTTTGCCATTTTCTTATGGTATTATGGATAAAATTACGCCATCAACTAAAATTGACCAAATCAGATTGAGTTTTGAGTATGCATTTATAAATGAAAGTGCAAATTATTAAAAAGTTTTGAGTATTGAAGCAGACTGCTGAAGTTGAAGTTTGTATTTTATGTAACAGTAGATGAAACTTCATATTTAAAGACATCAGACATATTTCCGTGTCTTTAAGAGGTGGGAGGAATAAGAACACTGTGGACACTCTGGGAGCATGTAGCACAGGGGGGAGAGGAAGGGATGGGAACAGAGGGAGTTACCACTGTTCCAACATCACTTCCATTTTCCATACAAACCTTTCCAAAGATAGATATGGTCATCATGAAATGTATCATTGCTATCCTCCTGTCTCCCTCACCTCTCACCACACTAATGCAGTAGCAGTGCTGGTCTGCAACGCTATGTGGTGTACATCTAACCTGCAATGAAAAATAACCCAGAGCGGATACACACATCTAGCATCAAATACCTGCAGTTTAGGCACCTACATCTATCTAAGCTAGTGACCCTAAGGCTCCTTTACATCTAACAGAAAGATACAGATATATTTCACCTGACCTAGATATTCATTTATTTCAGACAGATTAATTATGCCAACCAATAATGGTTGCTACTCTCCAGTGACTGATGAAGAGGATTGGTAGCAGAGAAAACACTGGAAATGGAAGGGTGCTGCCGGACAGTTGAGGGAGTGATCGCAGTCTCCACAGCTTGTGTGCCTCACTATGTCTTCCATGAAATCCTCTTTGTCTGCAACACTGACTACAGCGACAAAGAGAGATGGCTCCTGATGAAGTTTCATGCTTTAGAGCCACAGCTTCTTTGAACCAGGACTCTAATAATCCTGAGAAGGAGCTATCATTTACAAAGCATATATTAATCTGCTAAACGCTTCCACTTTTTGAGATGACATCACCACTGCCACAATGTTTTAGATTTTCCATATAAACCTCTGCAGAGAATAGTGTAGATGAAACTTTGACAAGGAACCAGCCTACAGACAGGCCAAGAGGCTGCAAAGCGGCGCTGTATTTTCCCTAGATCTTATTTCACCCAGCTGGAATGATGAGTATCGACCCACTACAGCCCTTGCTAGTGTGCACAGTACATAGAAAATCTTTTTCATACTTACAGGGAGACCATAATGATTATTTCTTTGGGGAACACTGCAGGCATCAGAGACAAAAGCCTTTGTGCTACTTAAATCAGAAAGATTTATCCCATATAAAATTGTGTTTCTACTGAAAAGTTTTACAGGAGGAGGTCTCAATGAAATGTATTTATGAAATAAATTGAAAAAATCTAATACAACCTTAACTCCTCATTTTTCTCATTTGTACACTGTCTTTGGGGTCAAAACTTTCCTTCCTTGGTACTTTCTTGCTAGTGGAAGGGTTTCCTACATGTTTGTTTTTGCAACCTGATTAATGGGTTCACTCAGTTCAGAGCTCTAAGCTTCTTTCAAGCCTTTTATACCTGCAAACATTTTAAAAACACATTTTAAATTGCCTTTGGCACAAGTGCACTTTAAAAAATATCGGATGGTGAGATGGTCAAGCTATAATTTTAAGCAATTGCAACCTGTGAAGTATCTTCTACATCTTGAAATGTATTTATACATGTATTGTGGGAAAAACATTTTTTTTTCTCTTTTTTTGTTTGTTTGTGTTAGATGAAAGAAGGAAATATGCCTTCCCTTAACTGGTGGGGCAAGCAGGGCAAATGCCACACTACAATAGCACTTTTTGTTTCAGCATGGGTTACCTAATAGCTCAGAGCTCACAGAACACTTTCCTCTGCCCTGCTGGGAGGATGGGCCATCAGGCTGGCTCCCTTCCCAGAAAAAAAAGAAAGAAAAGGAGATAGCTCCCCATTCAGCGGTTGCAAAGGCAGGGAAGCTCGACCAGTCTGGATCGCATCTATTGTCCAAGTAAATCAGATTCATGAAGAAATACTAAAGCACTAGCAGTGGAAATCTCTCACATTCCTTTTCATTCTCTCTTTTTTTTTAAAAAAAAAACCAACAAAAAAACAACAACAA
The DNA here is from genome assembly GCF_003259725.1 of Athene cunicularia. Taxonomy (NCBI): domain Eukaryota; kingdom Metazoa; phylum Chordata; class Aves; order Strigiformes; family Strigidae; genus Athene; species Athene cunicularia. Next base: position 61,727,505 of record NW_020799097.1, on the reverse strand, counting down.
CAACAACAACAAA